>NC_136620.1:15632363-15724863 GCF_933228915.1 Telmatherina bonti | reverse complement strand
AAGCCATATGTGGACAGGAACCAGAAATACTGCCATCCATCCACACCAAAGCTTAGTTGAAGTAGTACGAGACATGTCTCAGATTGGTGAACCTTGGTCCACCTTTACATCTGAGAGACTCTGCCTCTCTTAAATGCTCCTTTTATACCCACTTGTGTTACTGACTTGTTGCCACTTGATCAAATTAGTTGTCATATGATTTTCCAGTTGTTTTGGATTTTCACTAATTACTTGTGTTGCCCCGATTCCAACTTGTACCAGATGTTTTGCTGCTATTAGATTGAAAATGAGCCAATATTTTCCATGAAATGGTTAAATGTCTTAGTTTTAACATCTCATATGTCATGTTCTACTTGTTACATCATATGAGAACCTGGAATGTGGACCTTACAGTACATTTCTAGAAGAACCAGAAACACACCTCTTGTCTCTTTGGTCTCCTCGCTCTTGAAGCGCAGCTGCAGTTTGTGAGAACGATTGTTGAGAGTTTTCCCAGACTGATGCAGGATCTTGTACTTTGCCGTTAATGCAGTGTTAAAGCTCTGTACGGCAGCATTAAGCTGCTCATATGACACACGTCCTTTCATGTACCTGAGGAACATGAACAACTGAATCATATCTTGCAGACAAACAAAAGGTTCACAGTAGGGCTGGCGGATATGAGGATATATATCATATAGATGATAAAAAATGTCTATCGTTTCATATGAGGCTCTATCGTTTACGCCACCATAAGGTGCTTTCCTGCAGTATCTTAGGTCAAGATGTGCTTTACGGCATGCACGCTGCAATACATAAACAAACAGATGAAGACGGAAGCAGACGCGTTTCAGGCAGGATAATTCACTAAAAGATGACCAGCCAACCAAAACTGATGAGCTTGTTCATTAAAGAGGGGAAATTTCTGTCACATGGATGTGGTTTGGATATAAAAAGACCGACGTGGAACCGACAACAGACTAGCTCACAGTCCCGACAACGGACTCCAATACAATAACTCATTTTAGCACCTAGCAAATATCAGGATAAAGAATACAGAATAAAGAATGGAGTCTATGAGCAAAAGCTGCTAAAGCAGCATCAAATGGAGGCGAAAGCTCATAATAAACTCCAGACGCAAACACTGCAACAGGCTTTTCCCCGTGAAACGTCATACGGCCATAGTTCCCGCAGATGGAGGAGATCACTGCTGCTGTTGCCAAGCACATCTGACAAATAACTGATGACTGACACAAATTTACACAAACAACTTTTATAGTCATGTATATCGTTATGGGGATATAAAATGAGCTATATCGTGTTATGAGATTCAGAGATTCATATCGCCCAGTCCTAGTTCACAGTAAAATGACGGATGTTCTGTTCACGTGAACTTTTACCTGTGAGAAGTACCAGGAAAGAAATGTTACTTTAATTTCCTTAGTCTAATTCAGACTCGCGGGAAGGTGGAGCCTATCCAAGCAATCACTGGGCGAGAGGCAGGGTACAACATGGACAGATTGCCGGTCCATCGGAAGGCCAACACAGAGAGACAGACAACCACACACACAAACAAACACACTCACACTCCTAGGAAGAACTTAGAGTAGCCAATTAAACTGACATGCATGTGTTTGGACGGTAGGAGGAAGCCGTAGTACCCGAGGTTCTGCCAATGTGACAGTTTCATTTCCTTCTTTTTTAAGTAATATTTTTAATTTCTGATCTGACTTTTTTTATTCAGTGACAGATGGTACTTACGGAGGGATGGTGTCGAACTCTGGCATGGTGATGAACGCCATCTCTTTGATGAAGCTCTTGCTGGTCTTTTTATTGCCATCTGCTTGATGGTCCACTGCTTCAAGCTGGTTTCTTCCACTTTCGTTTCTACTGGAAGTCAGACACAGAAACACAGACAGGATCTTATTTTGAAGAAACGAAAAGATAATATGAGACTTTCATGTTTTTGGACTGAGATGTGAAGTAGAGAAGAGTTTCCGCTGATCAGATCTTTTAGTTTAAAGGAAACTTTTACCTCCATCAGGTAAAAATCTGTCAACGCTCCACATTTCTACAAGTTGTGGCTGTTTCAGAACATAACAGCTGTGAAACAACCAGATTAATGTTTTAGTGATCCTTTACCTTCATTAGGGCTCCACATTTACATTTCAGATCATAATTGCTGCTCTGCTTCGACTCATCCCAGCAACATGGATCTCACTAAGCACTTCTACAACTCTGAGTGTTATTTACAGTAAAGGTCTGTTACTGTTCTGGTTGCTGTATTAAATCATACTGAAAGGCGATTTTATTTTTATTCTGATCAGAATTTGTGGGTTTAACACTTAAAACTCTGAGCTGTTTATTTGTTTTGAAATGGTTTTTGGCCCAACAACATTTATTACTAACAGTACTTTGTAGATAAAACAAACAGACCAACAGTGGAAAAAGCCTTTTCCTATCTGCATATCATTCTCTCAAGTTCTTGGCTTTCAGGTGAGAAAATATTGGAAATGAAACAAACACACAACAGAAACAATTCATATTTTTATCTCTTTTCGCTGTTTTTTTTTTTTTTCCTTCCATTTTCCTGCTATTTTCACATAACCAACTCCAACACGGCAGTTTTTTGACCCCACTGTGAATCAAAAACTTCTTGGCTTTCCTCCAGCCATAGAAAACCATTATTTTATTCTTTTCAGACAGGCAAAACATTCTGATCACTTGTTGATCTATAGCTGCTCCTGATTGGGCATAACTGTCAATTTAAGCTATCTGATTGGTGGAAAGGACAGGAAATGGATTTATTATAATTTCCAGGTCAAACTGATGGAGTTTAAGCGCCATAGTTGTGATACATAATTTCTTTTATTCAGACAATGTGATAGACTAATTGAGGGGGGACCTTTTTCACTGCTGCACCAGCAAACCTGCAGCACAGCCGCTGTGTTATAAGAGGCGTGAAAATGGACAGAGAAAGTTCAGAAGGTGAAGCTGTGGCAGACATTTAAATGTTATGTTTTATCTTTATGATAAAAATTTTTTTTAAAAAGCAGGAGGTTGTTTAGGATCACAGTTCCAGATGGGAGTTATTCTTCACCAATTTAAACCAGCTATAAAAACCCTCCAGAACTGTAAAAACATCAATACATTCAGTGTGACAGAGAAAGTGACGGATGCTAATTTGGAGCATTTGCTGGCAAGCTGCTGAATTAAACAACACCAATATTCTGACAGAAAACATTAAGTAATAAATACTCTTACTTGACTGGGCCATTTTTCCTGGGAATATGAGCGGGAATGTTGTCCTTAATGTGCATGACATCCTCCAGAGTCTTCTGGAAACCTTCCTCAAATTCCTGAAACCCACAGAAATGTGCTTTTAATAAACATTTGAGGTCATTTTCAACTCTCACAGACTTGCTTTGACACGATAAAACTTGTTTTAAACAGTTTAATTAACATGAATAAAATGCAGCTACAAGGTTTTACTGTTAATCCTCCAGCGTTTGACATAACAAGGCTACTTTCCTACAGCCAGCCATGTTTATCTGGTCAATGAGAGTCAAAGATTGTAAAATGCACAGATGTGTATCACATTCATCTGGAGAAAAAAAGTTCTTTTTTCAGATAAAAATGCTTGTCAAAATTATTATTGAGTAGTTATTGAATTTATGCACACAGGATAAAGTAGAAATGTTTAAAATGATCTGAACTAAACCAGCAGGAACGTTTTCAAAGTTTTACTTTTATTAAAATCTGTGACGGTTCCAATGTTTAGATATTTCCCTGCTGCAACACACCCGACTCAAATTAAATTGTTTTGTAACAGCTTTTGGCATAGATCAGCACATCTTTTAATGTTTCATTAATATTGAACTTACTTAGTTACTTTGCTGTTAGCAGCCTAATATAAACACACATCATCGGATCCCATTTCCACAGCTCCGTGTTCATGTTTCATTAACCTGTTCATGTTCTGCAGCAGGAAAACATCTGAGACCAGCACCAGTCCAGAGCTGCGGATGCCTGGAGTGAAGCCTGCTCTGTTTTCCTGTCCCAGCAATCCATCCAATCCAGCTAAACTTCACATTTACCACAACAAACTACTTTCATTCCCTTTTTGCTGAGCTGCTTCCAGATCTTTCTTCACCACAGTGCCGTTAAATAATCAGCCACCTATCTTTAGCATGGTATATGAATACGATGGACCATTGAGCGGTTCGTGTTTTCGCTCCAGCAGAGAAAGGCAGAGAGCTGATGTCGTATAAAGAAATTCATTTCAGATATATTTAAAATGTTGATAAACAAACTTATAAAACAGTCTGTGTTTAACAGCGTGGTTTGATCCATGTCTGCAGGTCTACTAGGGAGTATCTGAGTCAGGCAGTGGAGCAGCAATCTAAATGGAGGCTGTAACTGGTTTTCCAGCGTCATCCCACTAATAGCTGAACATCTGCTGTACCTTCAGGCGCTTTAGTTGCTGTTTCTGTTCATCAACACATTTCTCAAACTCTTCCAGAAGTCTCTCGAGTGCGAAGAGTTCTTGTCCCAGTTTCTTTATCTTCTGTTCAGGAAGATCTAAATGTAAACAAAGAGCGGACATGTTTCAGTAAACACGACACCCGGTGGTCACAGTTTGGAGCCTCGTTCACACAACAAGGTGTAATATCTTAAAGCAGATATGACTTTCATGTTTATTTGTAATTTTATCTTTCAACTTCGACCAAACCTATATGCCAGAGTTGTGGTTGGTACATAGTGGCAGCCAAGAGTTAACTGGTCTCTGATTTTCCTCTGAACCGGATCATTCATCAGAGATTTCTAAATCTTGTAGTGTGATCTGGTCTTTATGTAAATCACTGTCATACCAATAACCGACAGATCCACCAAGAGTTGTAGGGATGATATTTTGTCATGAACGTGTTGACTGATCTCTTCAAGGGAAGCCATTTTCCTGAAACAACAAAACGTTAAGATTACAACATCTTTAAGTGGAAGTAAAATTTAAGCTCTCATCAGGAAATTTAATGGATCAAACTATAAGAATTGCTAATACTGTCAACTCAGATAGGAACAATTCGGATTGATTCATTTTATAAATGTTTATCTGCTTTTTATTTGCTGTGAACTTTACCGTCTCCACCTGTTCAACTTTCTGTTTTCCAAAGTCAATCAGTCATTTTTAGCCATGCAGACATGGTGGAGACGACGTGGCGAAGTTCAAACAGAATGAGGAAGAAGCGGGATTTAAGCAACATCTAACGCGGCATTGGTTTTGGTAAAACTACTAGGATTTCCACTATCTGTAGGATTATCAAAAAAAGAACAAATATATTCAGCGAGCAGAAAATATGTGGATGAAAATGGACAATAAGACTGGAAAAACTATGTCACAAAACTCAAATCATCTCCAACTGGTTTCCAGTTGATACTTGCAAGGTGGATGTGATAAAGTGGAGTTAGGCCGGAAAAAAGAAAATACAGTAATTGATGATAATGCCCCTTTAAAAGTGAAAAATAAGTAGATAATTGGTGCAGTTAAGGCATCTTCTACAACACTTTGGGAGACTGATTAAATCTACATAACTGGGAATTTCATTCCTCATTTTGGATACTCCACACAAGATGACCCAAAATGTTTCATGTTAACCGACTGAAGGGATCAAATCTCCTTAATATGATCTATTGTTAATGCTGGATGTGGTTACTTTTTCCCCTTATAAGCACAACTTTGCCCCACAGTTTATTTATTTGTGCATTTTTATATCAGTAAAAGCAACAGTTTTATGGGAAATAGTTTGCAATAACATAATCTCAGTCAACAAAGATTTAATGATGAGGGGCAACAGCAGCCAAATATAATGGAGTTATGATGCAGGTAAAATGTGCTGATAAATCCACCTCTGTGGGATCAGTTCCTGATCCAGCTGAGACCTATAGGGGATGAGTCTGTATTGCTTCAAGCAAAAACAATAACAAAAGTAAATGTAGTCTGTTTTACTAGTCGTCTATTTCTTTTCCACGTGATGACTTTTTTGAAGAAGTTTGACTGAAGAATTTTACTGAAAAAATATCTGGACTTTACTCATGTAAATGAACAAATCAAGCAAGTAAACTGCATTTTAAATGATCACGGCTGTTCCAGAAACATTCCCCACTTACTGCTGGACTATGAACAAACTAAAACTGGTGGCGGCTCCTCGGTACATTTCATCCTGTGTCAGGAAAATGTCCTGCTTGGATTCACTAAAACAAGAATACATCGGGATTTATTTAAGCATTTTTCTTTCCATTTCAAGCATATATTCTTGTTGAAAAAACTCAGTAAATCTGTCCTGCTTGGACTCCAGATCATTTGAATCTGAATTACTTTGCGTAGTGAAACTGTTACGAACAACGGAGCCGCTTGTTGACATGCGAGCGAGCTTGAACTCATCAACATTGTCTTATTTTCATTTTGTTGCCTAAACGGAGGATAAATATAAGGTAACTTACGCAGATTTTCCCTGAGAAACCAGCCAAAGACGCTGTATATCCTTTCATCAGCTTCCGAAAAGCGTTCCCGGTTTATTTGAAGTGTAACTCAAAACATTACGTCACTTCCGCGCATGCGTGAAGTCATTGCTGCCGCCAAGCGCTGTATTAAATCAAGAACATAAAAAAGGTTTTGTCCCTGAACATTGGCTTTCCAAAAACTAGAACTTTGTTCTGTTGGATGTTTAGAAGTAATATGATCAAATATAATAATTTAGACAAGATTTTTCTTTTCTTTTCGAAGATTTCAATTAAATTTAAACATTTTTGACAAGTTTTCTGGTGTGCTTTGCCTGAAATTGGATTGGCTGTAGACAAAGACACTTTTCCTGGAAGCAGCAACATATTGTAGACCCTTAATTAGAGAATAACTGGAGCTGCAGGCAGCTATTAGTTTAAGTATTTGAAATTACTTTTTAACTTTGGGTTTGCTCAATTTGGGCAAAAGATGTTTTCTATTTGTTTTTCCACTGCTTTTATTATCCAGATATTAATAGAGTTTGACTTTACTATTTTATTCTCTTTTACTATTATTTTATTCATTAATTGTTTATAATCCATTTCAATAGAAAATAATATTGCTTTTTGGGTCTAAGTTTATTATTTGATGAAAATGTAATTAATTGAGACTAATTAATTACAAAGTCTGTAATTAGTTAGTTTAATTCTTTAATTGAGTCCGTTTTATACACACACACACACACACACACACACACATATATATATATATATATATATATATATACTCTGATACATGATATTTTCAGATTTTTTAAACGTTCTTCCTTTTTCTCTTTTCAGATTCCTGCCATCAGGACAAACAAAAGCTCATTGCTACCAGTTCAACACTTTGACATGCCAGGACAGAAAAATCTCGACAGATAACATGTTACTGAAAAGAGACTGTAATTATTACACACAACTGTATGATTCTGTGCTGCGATGTGGCTGAAAGAAAACTGACATGCAGAAATTACATACAGTCTTCCAACTGTTTTTAATGTATTCAACCATTTTTTATACAGGCAACAACATTTTAAAACAATAGATGTTAAAAACAAAAAGATTATATTTTACTAATGAACACAAATAACTGCAATCACAAGAAATCGCAGTGGGTTGAACTAAAAGCAACAGCTGATGTAAAACAGATGATTCCCTGCTTGAAGTACCTCAGAGAAAACATGTCTATCACCTTTAACTGGCATGAAAACATCTCGAGCATCATTAAGAAAGCTCATCAGTGCCTGTGTTTACTGAGAAAACAGAAGAGGTTGGGACTGAAGTGCAACATCTTCAGAACCTTGTGGAGCAGGGCATGATAACTGCCATTACTGATCTAATAAAACGGCTTGACCAAATAAATAAATAAATAATTTAAAAAAACAGTCTTGTTGCATCTTCAAGTTGATGTTAACTTTAGTGAGTGAGTTGTATTAAATAGAATTATGTGAGTTTACAGAACTCACCTGATAAATCAGAGTTTGCTGCAAATACATGAGGTTGTAGACGAAACTCAACCTGATAAATTCCATCAAAATTTGAGGAAAAACTTCACAAAATCTTTTTAATTTCCAACCTACATGATGATCTCCACCTTACTATGAAGTATAAACAGTTGTTGCTCAGCAGCAGGAAGTTGGTGTGAATGTGGTTTCAATGTCAGACCACCGACCTCTCTGTTATGCTTTACTAGCTGCCTGGATCACTGGTTTAAACACAGGGATGAGCGGTAACTGGAGACAGTCACCTGACACTACTAATGTTAATTCTAACAATTAATATAAAATTTTAATCATCAATCATCATTCTAACAGCTATACTGTAACTTAATGTCTATAATATATTGTCTGTACACTTAAACTATAGTGAAAGGTGGAATATGAAGTCAACATAGAGACCAGAAAATCAGGGTTTCCTGCATCATTCCACCCATCCTGCTCACCATCTCTTCATCCTCCATCCATCCATCAGGCCACAGAGTGTGCCTCTTCCAGACAAGACCACCAGGCTGAAAGACATTTTATCTGGACACTGTCAGAGGCAAGAACTCTTGAGTCCTGCCATGAACATTCGCTGGACAATTCTGTTGCTGAAGTCAGTTTTTTTGTTTTTTATTTTCCTTTTTTAACGGTTTTTTCTTTAATATGGCCGGGATTTCAGTAAGCACCGCGACCTAAGCTGGATGTGAGGAGCAGAGCATGTGCTCATGCGGGTAATCCAGCTGTGTTCTTTGTTTCTGTAATGTTCCCTCTCTGTCAAGCCTTAAAGGTTCTGCTCCTGGACACACAAAAAACAGGAGTTGGATTTCTACTCTCATTTCCTTAACCTCCCAAGAGTGATCTGATTTCCATGATACCCATCTCTTCATCTTCTGGATTCTCCAGGGTCATCTGGGTTCAACCATCTCCAGGTCTCACAAGCAGCTGCATCCAGACTCATGGGACCTTATTCTGATCTCCATGCAACACTTAGTTTCTCAGACCTTTAATGTGTTTCACAGTAGAAATGTTTCCTTCAATGGATGAATAAATAATGTGATTGAACTGTTTTTTTTCCCTTTTGTGGGTTTAAAATATATATTTTCAATTATATTGTTACAGTTTGTTATTAGAGAACACAACTCAGCAATATCTTGTGCACCTGAGGATAAGAATATGGTGTAATATCTCATCTTTAGTTTAATTTGATTGCAGGTTTGGTCAAAACAGTCAAATTTGGATAATGAAGGATGTAAGAGGGCAGGAAGTGGAGAGGAGAGAAAATAAACCAAAAGGTAAAACTTTTCTCAGTGAGGTTATATAAACACAAACAAAAGAGCTTTGCAACCTTTGTTGCTGTATCACATTCCACATGAATGTAATACTTTGATCAAAATATGAATAAGTACATCACTGTAACGTCATGTGATTAATCAGTTTGTCTTTCTTTATCTTTCCTAACTTCTTGTTTATGAATAAGCAGAAGTGTCAACAAAGAGCGTGTAAACAGACAGGATATCAGCTGGCTGGCAGTAGATGCATCGGCTGCATGATGTTATTAGCCAAATGGCAACCTCTGCTGGTTAAAGTAAACCTGTTACAGATATTCCAAAAATTGCCGCTCACCCCTCATCCACAAGGGGCTCCAAAAGGTAGTCAATCCGCTTAGATTCCCATGAAAAAGGCCAACTTCCTAGTAGGAATAAACATGTTTACAGTCTGAAGTGACAACACATGCGACGCTGCCATGATGGCGATGGTGGGAACCACATCTGAGTTCTTTTTCAGCTCTTCAGAAATGTACTGAGGCTCCGTCCATCTTTTTATATACAGTTTATGGTCATAGCATTGGGAGATTATCCAATGGACATCATGGGCACAGGTCCAGGGCTCCACGCCCACTCGGGGCCCATGTGGGGCCCACGTAGGGAAAACACCAGCAGTTTGGACATAAAACAAAATGTATATAAAAGCCAGATAGTTACACCACAGTGTCCAGTGTGTTGCTATTGCTATCACTGTCCGAGAGATGTTAGAAATGTCGTTTCACAGTGTATCATTCACAGTTTTCACAATGTTGTGGTGGGGAAGGGGACCCCTGGAACACACTGGGCCCAGGGACCTCTGCACTTTTAATCCGGCCCTGATCGGGAGGCCTTTCTTTAATCATAATGACACAGACACAGTTTGCATGTTTTCTTCTTGGCTTTAAACAACAAAAAAATTTACGGCTCTGAGTAGTCATGAGAAGCTAGTCACCAACCTGCCCCATGCTAACAAACAACTGGAACGTTAGATTATTAAAGGAGTTACTGGATTCAGGCCTTAAATCACCACCCTGGTGGAATCTCTAGGTATCTTCTCATTTCCAGCTGTCAGCCACTCGGTTATCAAAGCAGACTGATCATTGATCAGCTTAGCAGCTGGCTTTAGAATGGATGTATCACCACCAGCTGTACAACAGTTTATATTCGGACCCTTACACTGCTCCATAATAACTTTGTGAAAGTGTTGTTCTCAGCCTCTACAACCACACAAGCCAACACAAGAGAGGAAGTGATCCATAAAAAACAAAAGCAATGAAATCCATTCATTCATGATTAACCTGAGAAACCGTCTCATTAGTGATGAAACTGAAGAGGCTGCGTCATGTTTCTGTAAAACACGTAAGTTCAGTCGGTCTGACACAGACGACAGGGAAAAGCTGGAATCACCTTTTATCAAAAGTTTCTGATCATCTCTGCTATTAAGAAGCATCATTTATACTCTGGAAATAGATCCACTCCAAGAGTTTCAGGTTTACTTCAGACGGGGAAAAACAATGAAAATCCACAGAACAATAATCTGTGTGGGTCAAGTTTCAACAGTAAGGAGTCTGTAGAGAAAAACACTGATAGGGAAACTAAAGACAGAGTAGGAGGAAGGTCCACGGAGGCTTTATATAATCTATATCAAGTTTTTACAAAACAAAATATGAAACTTTGGTATCTGATATGAAATCTACTCCATGATTTGTGAATAGTGAATTATTTAGTAGTCTGAAAGCCCCTCTTACTACGGTAAAACCAAAGGGGATTGTTGTGAGTCATATATATGTAACACAGCCTCACCCTGGTGACAGAGACACTGATACGAACTATGAAGTCATGTTTTATGGCATACATGTACTTCATTTTTAGAGAAAATGTGCTCCCAGACTACATGTAGGTCTTCCCAAAACAACAGGCATGTGAACTGTGGGGATTTTAATTTCCACAGGCAGCTCAGGTAAGCCTTAAACGCAGGGCTCACAGAGTTTAGGGGCCTGTCATTTTGGGACAAAAATCACCTAAAAAAAAAGTCCAATTGTTATGTAACTTCTAAGTTCTCCTGTCGATCATCGCCTTATGCAAAATAAAGAGTGCTGATTGATTCAAAGGAACCTGTTGCCACCATGCCAAGTCCCGCCCTCCTGTGTGTCAATCAGGTCATACGTAGAGAGATAGGTGGAAGATGTCTGCTAAAAGAAGGTTTAGAGTGGTGCTTCCAAAAGGAAAATCGACTCTCATCAAACAGAACTAGGAGAAAAAAAAAATGACTAAAGAGCATCCCGAAGCTCACAGATGTTTTTAGTTACAGGAATGACAAAGGTGGAACTGCTCATCCAACCCACCCGAGAAAACAGCGGGACCTGCACCGATGCCCCAGGAGAGGCAGGGAAAGTAGAAGTGGCAGACACACATGCATCAGAGGAGGACGAGCCAGATGATCCTCTCAGCAGGGGCCCAGGTCTCTAGGGGATAACCTGTTGTCCAAAGTACCCCCTTACTGGGCAAAATGAGACCAACGGCTTGTCTAAAAAAGCACTGATATGTCTGCATAAACAGCAAAAACTGTCTTTCAAAAAACACATTTCAGCTGCAAACTGAGTCAATAACCTTATTATTACTGAGCCTGACATGCTTCATTATTTGGATTTTAAGGACATAATGACAGCTTTCTGTGCGAATGAGAGACCAGAATGAAGCGCTTCTGTAAAGGACAGGGCAGTGTTCAGTGATAGCATCTGCAGGTTTCCAGATGTTGTGGCTGTGCAGTATCTGAAAAGTAATGTTGTTAAAGCTATTTCTGTTTCCAAAACATGGAACTATAACCCTACACAGGGTTTATAGTCTAATCTGTTGATGCTGTTATTGTTTATTCATTCATTATTGGATTCATTATAGTTATGGTAATAATACATTAATAACTCAGTGTAAACCTAGATTTTATTTTCTATAATGAGACTTGTACATTGGGAGGATGGAAAGGGCAAAACTTCTCAGCCCAGGGGCCTAACAGTCCAGAGGTCCTGTCACCACTGCAGGCTAGATTTCAGGAACTATACCTGATTTTATTTTAATGTCCTTTAGAAAAATGCCTTGTACGTAACATATAATGTGGTAAAAGAGGTAATTTTATTTAAAAAAAGAAACAAAACTTACTCATTGAATATGCATATGTATGACTCCAAGGCTTTTGCATTTGGTGGAAGCTGCTAATGCTAACTAGCTTCTAAACTTTCCGTGACATTTTATTCCTCTGCAAATTGCTAATCTAGGGGTGTTGCAGTAGCAACGCAGTTTCTCCTTGGCATGCAAGACAGATTTTGTAAACAGAACAGCATGGCCACTGAGGGTAAAGCTGGAATTTAAGTAAAAAAAAAAAAAGTAATTTACCTGAGACACAACCATTTATTGTAACCAAAACAGTAAATTCACTGGAAGATGGAAGTTTCCTCTGAAAAATCATGCACGAGTATAAGATGTGCGTGTCATCCCATGCATGTCTAGTGGAAGGAGAGCATAAAGGAGTGTAGCTCCACATTAAAATGATAGGAACAGAAGTTTGTGGAAATATCATGAACACATGGCTCCATTCTGCCTTGGATCGATGCTACAGGATGCTGCTATTCTTGTCGCACTTTTCACCCCTTAATACCAGCATGGTATGGTTTAAACACCACTGCCTACCTGAATAGTAGCTCACCATGTCCATCCCTTTATGACCACAGTGTAGCATCTTCCCATGGATACTTCCAGCAGCATAATGCATCATATCACAAAGCTCAGCTCATCTCCAATTGATTTCTTAAACATGACAATGAGTTTACTGCAATGACCTCCACAGTCACCAGATCTCCATCTAGCAGAGCACCTTTGGGATGATGTGGGAGATTCCTATCATGGATGCAGCTGACAAATCTGCAGCACTTGTCTGATGTCAATATAGAGCAAAATCTCTGAGGATTTAAAAAAAAAAAAAACTTGTTGAATCTGTGACACCAGGAATTAAAGCAGTTCTGAAGAAAATAAGAGGTCCAACCTGCTCCTCAATAGGTGGACCTGGTAAAATGGACGGTTTTGTGTGTATTTTTGTAAATGTAGTTGTTGGATGAAAAAAGTATTGTTGAATCATCTTTACTTAAATGTAAGTAAAGTTAACAGAATCTGTAGATGTGTGCATAGAAAAGATTACCTCCTATCCCTCTAATATGGGAACTTTCTCACCCTTTCAATGTGATGAAATTGTTGTTTTGAGAGTTTTTGATGCAATGCAGAGGCATCTTGCCACTATATGGAGTTTCTTTTGTGTTTAAACATACAAATTAAAAGGTTATGTGGCTGGCGGGGTTCAGTCAGAAAGGACAGAAGGTCACCAATGGTTAAATTCTCAATGATCCATCTTGTAGTTTTCATTCATGTAGTTCACGGTTTCTCAAATGGGGGTACATGTACCCCTGGGGGTACTTCAAGGCATTGCAGGGGGTATGTGAAATTTTTTAAAAAAAAATTATTTTTTAATGTTTTTTTTAAAAAACATCCTTAATTAAAATAATATAAATCTAATATCATATAAATATTTAATATATTCCAAAAAATGTAAGTGTACATTCATGAACTGAATTTAGATTTACAGTATTTCATTCCTCCCAAAATCCCAGATGCCGACGTGAATTGAACCCCACTGTTGCCTTGACAACAAAAACTAATGGGGTCGTGGTTGAAGCGTATAGTAGAGATGTGAAAAACACAATTAAAGTTTAAAAGGCCAAACACAAATGATAAAATGCTGTATTTTTTGTTTTTTCTGAACCAAAAGTACTTTGCACTGGTTAGGGGTTACTTGGCTGAAAAAATATTATACAAGGGGTACTGTGTTGCGAAAAGGTGGAGAGCCGCTGATGTAGTTCCCCTTTCCTAAAACTCATTTGAAGAACAGATTCAAGTTTTCAAATAGGTTTTAGGATATGTAGACCTCTTTTAAAATGACCTTGCTAAAAGACAAAACAGATACTGAGATCTTAATTTAAAAAATGAAACTGATTCTTGTTCTTATCTGTACATCTCATACAGATGATCTACACCAGGGGTGTCCAAAGTCGGTCCTCGAGGGCCGCTGTCCTGCAGGTTTCCCATGTATTCCTGTTCCAACACATCTAGCTTCCACTAAATGGATCAAACAGCCAATGTCGTGCACAACTGATTAAGCTCTACTACTAATTAATTTGAATCAGGTGTGTCTGAGCAGGGATACATAGAAAACCTGCAGGATTCTGGCCCTCGAGGACCGGAGCTGGACACCTCTGATCTACACGGTGGCCTTATGAGGTCTTGTCAAATTTATCAATGGATTTTTCAGTTGATTATGAGACAGCAGCCTCCAGGAACTTTAGCCTCTGTGTGAATTATTAAGGAATTCTTGACCAAACACCTTAAAAACAGTTAATATTATCATCAGCCAGCATGTCTGCAAATTTACATCAAAAAGAGAATCAAACATTTTTTTAAATAACCTATAAAATACTTTCTTTTTTCTCTTTGAACAGCTCAGGGTTTGTGGTGTGACAGCGGTCCACTAATCGGTTAACAATAAAAAGGAAAATACCAAATCTTTATTGTAAAAACAGAATTAAATGTAACTTAAACAACAGAGGTCAGAATATGTTATGGTTGTTGGATTTTCCATTCAGAGGTGAGTAAAAAAAAACAACAAACAAGTGTTTATTAGATTTTATTGTTAAAATAATTAGGAAATAAAAATGAAATATAAAGTATTTTACTGTTAAAATGGAACTGACAAAAAATGATCAATAGCTTGATTTTTGTTTTAAAGTTTGTAGGACAAAAACTAAATAACTAAAAAACAAAAACAAAATTTTAACTCATTTTACTCTATTTTTATGTTGTATTTTACAATAATATTTTATATCTTCTTCTACTTTCAAGTGTTCAGTGCTGAGGGGTGGGTCAATAATGCTGAAGAGCCCTGATTGGTGGATCATATCTGCAGCATTCTACACTTCCATGTATAAATCAGTGTCCAGCTGGAATTGTGTTTATTTTTCTTCTACAATCCTAAAGGCAAGGTACGAGATGTTTTCCAGGAGCATTTTTTGCTATAATGCTTAAAATCCCCTTCATATCCAGATTGCAGCCAGTTAATTCAATACTCTAAGAAAAAAATACAAATATTTAGTCATCGGAGGGTCAGACATGACTGTAAAAGCACCATCCAGTTGTTTTAACCAGCCTGTTCTAAACAGTAGGATGGGGAAATGTATATCAAACTCAATGGCTATTTGTCCTCCCCCCCCTCAAACCTTCTGTCCTCAAGCACAAATCATGTACTCTCAGGGTTGGAGCACTTGTAAAAGCTACAAAACGAGAGCCAGAACTTGGCTAGCTTGGGTCATCCTCTTATAAACAAAGGGCTGCAAGTTTGTCAGCATCTTTATAAATAAGGAGAATAAGGTTATTTTTAATGAATTATCTTTACAGTTGTGCCAAAAATCAGCTGTTGTCGCTGAGAAATTTTTTTGCCAAATTTAGATTTGAATAAAATAACTTTATTCATGCATTAAAAAACAAATTAATTACACAGAATAATTTTTGCATAAACTTAACTTTTCACCTGTTTTTATTATTTTAACAACATTATTACATTTTATTTTTATTTTGTGATATTCAACTCTGTACTGCGACATTATGTTTTTAAAAATGTGCTTTATAGATAAAGTGGATTGGATTGGAACTTAATTTTACAGCCCTGATTAAAAATCCCATATTTTATAAAGATAAATGTAGGATATATTATTTTACAGAGACACAGCCCGCTAAAATTACTGAATGTAATTTGCTGAATGTAAGACACACAGAAACATATTTCAGAGATCTTGAAGACACAAAAGAAGCTGAAGGAGCCTAACAGCTGAAGTGGCTCCAACACTTCATGTGGTATCAGTCACAGAATAGATTTTCCTAAATGCAAACAAATTACAATGAATTCTTTTATCTTGGTCACAAAAAAATAATAATTTGATAATAATATTATTTTAATAATAAAAAATTTCGAAAATATCAGAAACCCTCCTAACCGCTCCGAACCCGCTGACCTGGTGGGTCCCTCCCACCACAGACCCCTTCTGTGATTTGGCCACATAAACCACCAGCTCCAGTCTGAAAACACAATACAAACTGGTTATTTTTGTCCATGTATCATTACATTCATGTTTTATTTCTTTCATTCTAAAATGAAAAATCAGCGCTGAAGGGACATGTACCGATTGTTTACTAACTCATTCTGTTCTTGACTTTATTTTACACACATTTAATGTGAGTTTGCTGCAACAAAGAGAAAAAAAAATCACTGAACGCAGTTTGTTTTTGATTGTCCAGCAGATGTCTTATGAAATACACATATACACACTTTGCAAAGACAGTCAGTAATTTACTGTGGGAGTATGAGTCAGCAGGAAAAACCAGCAGAGTCCAGAAATGATCATAACAACAACTTAACATTTCAGAAGCTGGAAGAATAATTACTGAAGTTTGGACAGAAGGAAAGAAAACAAAGAGAAAGGCATCGCAACACTCACCAGCAAGAGATGAACAGCAAACAGCAACTAAAGCTGCATAAAACTTTAACATTCTTGATATTTGACTAATCTGGGTAAAAAAAAAATCCCCTATTTAAGAAGCATCCATCTGTTTTTAGAGACAGGACATCTTCTGGAGATGAGCTTTTTCTCAGTAAAAAAACAAAAATAATTAAAACTTTTCTGGCATTTTCTAACTGCGAGACAAACTAAATGAAAGAAAAACATGTGTTTATTCTGACCCTACCTTTATTTTACATCCTAAAATGGCAAACCACATTAACCTGAATTAAATGTGATCATTTGCATATTTATGAAGTTATAAAGGAGGCTTTACATTAAATTCCATTTTAATTAAAATGTGCATATTTATATGAGAGCTTCATTTTCTCACTTAATGAATTGAGTAAAAATCCCAGGACAATCAAATATTTTACATCAATTATTTTACAGCAAATAGTTTACAGCCCCACAAAACAAAATATTGACATCTAAGTCCACAAACAAAGAAAAAGAAGAAAAAAAAAAAAAACCTGAGAAAATGTGTCAGAGATCATCTACCCAACAGGTCTGAGAAACTCAGCTGCCATTTTACACGTCTGGAAAACACTCATAAACATACAGTCTACATTTTTTATTTAGCTATTTTATTTTTTCTACCTTTTTCTCTACATGTTCAAACAGCATTTGCAGGCCTGATACGCTCGTGTCTGTCTGGGAGTAAAAAAAACAACCTGCTGCCCATGTTTGTGATGATATGAGCTGCGGTTGCTGCTTCATTTGAGAATAAACAGTAGGGAGAAATGGTGTGTACTGTCAACACACTATATATTATTATTATTAGCATCATTATTGTGCAGATGCCAAAAATACCACAGAATATCAAGTTACAGTAATAATGTCAGAAGTCTGTTGGTGGTGACGTAGGTTGACACCTGTCCATGGAGAGATGGGGATAATTTTGTCACTAGAGATTCTCACTAAAAAACTAAAACCCAGAAAGACTGGCATAAAAAAAAAAAAAAAAAAAAAAAAAAAGACAGTGGCTTGTGCTCTATTGAGTTCTTCTAGTTTAATGCAAGAGAGGTCCTGGTAGTTTTCATGAGGATGGAAGAGTTTTATATATTTTATTTTATACTCTCTATACTTTTCATATATATTCTCTTGGGTTCAATTCTTTCTGGTCCCTCATGGTGTTTCTATGATTTCTTTGTATACAATCCCTCAATTCTTCACCGACTGTGACCATTAATAGAGGTGTTTATCATCAACATCATTGGTGGCTTGTTAAGATTTTTCCATGAGAAACACTTCTATTAAAACACCTTAAGAACTATTATTAAGGCTGAGTTTTTTAACTTCTACTGTCACTCAGTAACTCATTTAGACGTTTCTTCACTAATTCCAAGGATTACTTTATTGTCCCATTACCAGATGTATTAGGCGATTGATTTTCACTGAAAGAAATGTGGCTTCTTTTAGGATGATGCAACCATTTACATTTCCACTGTGTTCAGGGTTTGTTTGCTCCAACACAGTAACATGCTGATTCTGACACTTATGTAGTAATCTTACATGTCTCGGCTTTCTTTTGAAACCAAGAATATCCATGCAGCCCTTGCAGTGAAAATATATTTTGTTAATTTTGGGTGAGTCACTTCAGACAGGAAGAAGAAAGAATAGACCTTGTAAAGAAGAGGTAAGGAAAAATCTGGCTTCTGCAGAATTTTCTGATTCAGGGTACAGTTACATGATGTTTTTTAATTTGGAATTAATAATTTGTAATCAAATAATTCCAAATAATAGTATTCTCCTATGAGTTTACATGGAAATAATAATTCTGAACTGAGGTTTACATGAAACAGGTCCGCTTCTCTTCTTTTCGATCGTAACCATAGACTGTACATGAAAGATGGACAGAGCCTTTAGCGGTAAAAAATTAAGCCTATGCGGAAGCGTATAAAACTGCAGTTCCCCCTTCATCCACTAGGGGCTGCAATACAGAGCAAATCCCCATAGACTCCCATGTTAAAAAGGCCAACTTCACAGCAGATATAAACATGTTTACAGCCTGGTTCAAAAATCCATTTTAGGTTTAATAGGTCATGTTTACCTTCTTGACAACTGTGGATGGAGTGATTTTTTTTCTAACTCCACTGTTTAAAAGTAATTTAATCTTGAAATTAGGCATATTTAGGGGCGTGCCCTTTTGATTGACAAGTACCCGATCTCCGGCTTCAAGTAAGAAGAACGTAGAACAACCGTGGTTTTTAGCGAGTTAACAACGTGACTTAGCTTTAGCCCGCTAACCTCCTTTAGCTGGTTTGTTCTTGTTAGTTTTGGGTTTGATTGGTTAGCTCTTAGCTACAGGCAAGTTAGAGATGGATAGATGTCAATCATCCACAAGATGCTCACAGCCACCCTCTCAGCTTCGCTTTGTTACAAAGTAAGCAAAACGATCAGAATGAACTTAGAGCGGAATATAAGTCTACATCATCGAGGAATTAAACAGATCAGATTTAAAATGTGAATAAACTACAGAATCAAGTTTAATTCCAAATGGACTTTTTCATTCGGAATTAGGTGTTTACATGTTCATTTTTCACCAGTTTAAAGCGAATTTAACTTTTATTCAAAATTAACTCCCATATAAATGTGGCCAATGTCGTCTTTTACTGAAACTCTGAATACACAAATGTGAAATCTCTTCCTTCCAGCTCTTTCTCTGTGTGCAGCAGCAACCACAGTCATGTCAGCCCCAAAAGTTAAGGCATGAGGAAAATGGCACAAATGGCAGTGAATTGTGAGTTGGGATTTTACCATTAAATACTTCAGTTTAGTTCTCTGAAAGGGAAACACCTATAAATGCATATACAACGATGCCCAAAAAAGACCCCACCTGTCCACACATTTCAGGCTTTAACTCACCACTTCAACTCATTAATAAATACTGAAAGTAATATTTTTACACCAAATGTAACTTTGCGACAGGTGCAGCATGTCAGTAAATCTAGGCTTCAGTTTTCAAGTCTTTTCAGTTACAAGTTACACTGAAAAACAACACAAAGCCCAGTGATACCAGTGAGTTCAGTCCAGTTCGTTCTGGTCTAGTTACGTCCAAAGATCATGTAGATGATCCCATTTCTCATGCTTCCAAGTCCAACTTCTCTACCTTTCGAGTTCCAATTTCATCCCAGTATATCCAGATACACTGGTGTGGCTTTCATCAGGGTAAACAGCATCTTCTGAATGTCCTTAATGTTGAGTCGCTGCTGGGGCTCCCTTTGCCAGCAACCCAGCATAATGTCATATACCTCCTTGGAGCAGAGTCTGGGACGCTCCAGTACCCGGCCCTGAGTAATACACTCTATTACCTGAAAGAAATGAAACAAGGATGGAAAAAAAGTAGAAAAAAATTAAAATAATACAACACAGGCTTTGATGCAGAGCATCATTGTTAGAAAAGCGACATCTGGAAAATGGAGGATTGAAGAACATTTTGTATCACACTATATGAAACACTCAAACATAAAACATAAATAAAAGTAACAAATAAACATTTAGTGAAAAATAAAACTCTTCTGGCATAATAAATTAACATACTTCTGCTATATGAATGGAGATAAATTTCACAACACTGAGGAACCTATTCAGCAAGTCAGAACCTTGGTGCTAATCTACAACTTCATTCACACAACCTGACACTCATTATTGTAGCACGTTTTTATTAGGGACGGATTGGCCTCCGACTACTGTGATTAAAGATATAAATCTACAGGATCTGACCCAGTTATTCCAGGCAGATACCCTTTCCTGAGCCTGGTTCTGGTTCTGATGGAGGTTTTATCTTCCTGTTAAAAGGGAGTGTTCCCGCTCCTCTGTCTGCTGTGCAGCTCACGGTGGAGGATCACAATGACTTAGGGTGCATTCACATCAGGAAAGTCCCTAGGCTCGGTCTGACTAGGGACTCCGCTCAGTTGTAGGTGGATGTATCCATGTGAACTGAGATCCTGTTTACGTTGCTCTTTGGTCAAACGAGCCAAACCATTAAAATAATAAACCCCGATTCCCACCAAAGGTGGCGCTGCACTAGTATTTAGCAAAAGAGAGGACAAGACCCGTGTGAAGAACAAAACTCGGTATCTTCCTCTTGTGAGTTAAACATGGAGCATGAACATGTCGCTATTATGGGTTTTTCTTTAGTCTTATGCAAGTATGCTGCAGAAATACACTGCAACAATGGACAAGTAAGAACAAGAAATGAGGCAGAGGGCCCTTAATGTCATCGCTACCCACAATGCAGTACTAGACCAAATTTAGTTAGCTCGAAACGGACTGAAACCTGCGTTTGTATTCGGTACAAGTCCGCTTCTTTGACCCAAATCAGAATTTGTTTGGCGCATTTACATTTCCTGAATCACAGCAGGCTTTCTGAGCAAACAGACTAGGATTCCAATCAAAAAGGCTGATGTGAATACACCCTGCGCTTGAATTGTTTTATGTCTGTAAATCAGGGAAACTGCTAGGCATTGGGGTGGCCTCGGTTTTGTAGTACCAGTCCGGTCAACCATCCTCCACCTTCACCAAAAAAGGAAGAATAGAAGATTTCCATATATGTCAGAAAAGTTGTCTTTATTTCCAGGATAGATTCTCAACATTAACCCTTATGTTATAGCTTAACTTACTCTTATATTATAATAGTAAGAAAAATGTACACTTCCAAAGACCTGTTTTTTTTTTCAATTTTTTTGTTTTTTCTGCAAAATTTTTTCTTGAAAAACTTCAGTCTTGCTGAAAAATACCAAACATCCAAACAAGTATTTTAACCCTTTAAATGGCCGTTTGATTTCCTCCTTTCCTCTCACAGTTTCACATTAAGTCATATAGTACCAGTCAAAGGTTTGGACACACTTTTCCATTAAATCCAATAGGAAAGTAAATATTCATGAAAGAATATAGTTTTGTATTCTGCACCTGTTATGGTTTTATTTTATAAATAAATAATATGACAAAAATAAATGAATCAAAAGACGTATTGATAATAAAATTTGGCACATGGGCAAAAATGTCCACAATGATGCACAAGTTTAATGTTCTCTTAATGCTGTTGAAGTACAGATTATTATCAGGAAGAGTTTTACTAAATCACCGTGAAATAAGAAAGTAACATCTTGATGAAACAACAAAAATACGTCCAGATGAACAATGTTGTCAGTCATCAAACTTTCTCCCATCATAATGAACCATAACTGTCATTAACGTGTCAGAAGATCAGAAGTAATGACCCTGTCAATCAAAGTGAACAGATCTCATTGATTGGCTGGAAGTTAAGCAGGTGGTTTTTTTCAGGATTTTTCCATTAATATGTATAGAAAGAGAACAGAGTTGATTTTTGTAGCTGTCAGCAGCTGCTTGTGGATTTTTCTTTTTGGCATAGTCACAGCCAATGGCAGTCTATAGGAAGATTCCTATTAATAAATCATCAGCAACACTGGATCCCACTTTGCCATTCAGAATTCTGCAGAATGAGTTACTTAAAATCATTGTGCTTATGATTAGGATTGATCATTTGCATGATTTTTTGGGTCTGCCTGACAGTAGATGCATGACGTGTGCGACGGCTCTGCTGCAAATTGCACTGAGATGAATAATGAATTAGTTTTGTATAAACAATGCTGAATTAAACTGATTTCAACTGTTGAATTAAGAAGTAAAATATGTGTTTAAATCAATGGTTTGTGGAATATGTTAAGATGTAGACCTGCTAAGATTTTTGGCATTGAAAACATGCCCAGGATCTAATTCTAGTTTATTTTAGGATGATTAAAAAAAAAAAAAAAAAAACACATCTGAAAATTAAAAATAAAAAGGCTGCACCCAGACTTCACTGATGTTGTTAGAGAAAAATAAAGATCCTAGTTGTACTAATAAATAAATAATCATGGATTCATCATTATAACTGTTTTGTTCTGAATACTATTACAAGCATATCATGAAAATCATGTTCTGTACTTTGAATTTTACATTATAATTGTGTCTGTGTGAGACTATATTGTCACATAACTCAGATTTTCTCATGGGAAAGCTGAACATTACCCTGCTAAGAATGAAGATAACGCAGTTTTAACACTTCTGAGCAACTGTTCCTCATTTTGCTTATATTCGGTTCACGTCTTCTTGTCTTCTGTGTTTGTACTGAAAGTGACTCCTTGCAAGATAAATTTACTCTACCATGATTGTGTTGGTCTGATGCTCCTATTTTAAGGGTTGAGATATTCATTTTGTTCAACAGCAGTTTTTATTTTATGCTTAGTAATAATAAATGTTAGTCCATCATATCTTTGATGCCGTACCTCATTGTTGGCGAGCTGAAACCATGGCTGTTTGCCGTACGTGAAGATCTCCCACAGAATGACTCCAAAGCTCCACACATCACTCTCTGTGGTGAACTTTCTGTACATGATGCTCTCTGGGGGCATCCAGCGGATAGGCAGCATGGTGTGACCCCCCACCTGCACAAACACCCCCCCCCCACACACACACACACACACATACACACAGAAGGAAAAGGTTTTAAAGAAGAATCTGAAAATGTGAGTGTTTGTTCAGACCACATATTTTTCAGGAAATACCTCAGGACGGTGACAAAAATAATTACTTCAGATTCCAAGCACAACTGAGAATATATGGTGGCCGTCAGTGGACAAAATTCTTCCAGACATGAACATGTTTTCATCAATGAGAGGATGACCGCACTACAGGCGACTACCTCAGAATCGTATACAGTGGGGCTCCAAAGTTTGGGCACCCCTGGTAAAAATTTATTTTAATGTGCCAAAAAGAAGCTAACAAAAGATGGAACATCTCCAAAAGGCGTCAAATTACAGATTAGACATTCTTATAACGTGTCAAAAAAAGTTCGATCTTATTTCCATCATTTTAACTTTTAAAATAACAGAAAACAAAAAAAAATGGCCTCTGCAAAAGTTTGGGCACCCTGCATAGTTAGTACCTTCTATTCCCCCGTTTGGCAAGTATGACAGCTTGTAAACACTTTTTATAGCCAGCCAATAGTCTTTCGAATCTTATTTGAGGTATCTTCACCCATTCTTCCTTGCAAAAGTCTTCCAGATCTTTGAGATTTCTGGGCCGTCTGTGACACACTGCTCTTTTAAGGTCTATCCATAGACTTTCAATTATGTTGAGGTCAGGTGATTGTGAAGGCCATGGCAAAACCTTCAGTTCATGTCTCTTGATGTAATCCACCCTGGATTTTGAGGTGTTTTTACGATCATTATCCATTTGTAGAAGCCATCCTCTCTTTAACAGCAGTTTTTTCACAGATGGCATTAGGTTAGCATCCAAAATTTGCTCAAATCCCATTGGATCCATTTTTCCTTCTACCCGTGACATGTTCCCTGTGCCACTGTCTGCCATACAACCCCAAAGCATAATTGATCCACCCCCATGCTTAACATTTGGATAGAGGTTCTTTTTTTATTAAATTGTGTGCCCTTTCTTCTCCAAACGTACCTGTACTCATTCCGGCCAAAAAGTTCAATTTTAACCTCATCAATCCACAGAACTTGTTTCCAAAATGCATCAGGCTTGTCTATATGTTCCTTTGCAAACTTCAAATGCAGATTTTTGTGGTAAGGACGTAAAAGAAGTTTCCTTCTGATGACTCTTCCATGAAGGCCATATTTGTACAAGTACCTCTTTATAGTGGAATGGTGTACCATAACTCCAGTATCAGCCAGATCTTCCTGGAGGGATCATGCAGTCAAACGTGGGTTTTGACTTGCTTTTCTTACAATCCTGCGAGCTGATCTGTCTGATATTTTTCTTGGTCTTCCAGATTTTGCTTTAACTTCCACTGTTCCCAATGATCGTCATTTCTTGATTACATTCGGAACAGAGGATATTAGCATCTGAAAACACTTTGCTATTTTCTTACACCCTTCTCCTGCTTTGTGAGCATCAACTATTTTCAGTTTCAGTGTTCTTGACAGCTGCTTAGAGGAACCCATGGTGCCGATTGTTGAGGTAAGGTCAGATGAGTCTGAGCATTTAAAACCTTTGAGATTGACATCACCTGGTCTTTCCAGACACTAACTGTAAACAATCCAGGACACTGTCAGGTCTCTGTTGTCAAATTGGGGGCGTACAAGGTACTAACGCTGCAGGGTGCCCAAACTTTTACAGACGCCATATTTTGTTTTCTGTTATTTTGAAGGTTTAAATGATGGAAATAAGATGTAACTTTTTTTGACATGTTATAAGAATGTCTAAAGTGTACTTTGATGCCTTTTTGAGATTTTCCATCTTTTTAAAACTCCTTATTTGCACATTAAAATAAATTTTTACCAGGGGTGCCCACACTTTGGAGCCCCACTGTACATGTATACTGTCTTCTTCTGTGGTTCATTTAAGGCATTATTTATCGATTCTCTAACACCTGACATAAAGCCAGTGTTAAAACTTCACACATTAAGAGAAACTTCAGGAAAAATGGCAGCTGGCATGCATGTGGCCACACAGCAAGTAAATATAAATGATTCATTCTGAAAGAATAAAAACATAGCTGGTGTTTTAGTGAAGTGATTTGATTATAACAGAAACACAGTTTTAAATTTCTCTGCTATTAAGCTCTGATGATGTTACAAACTGCACTTTTCATTAAAAATAAGTAAATCCAAAAGCAACAATAATACTCAAGGCTTTTTATTTTGGTTTTCTATACTGATTCTCTTCTTTTAATCGAAAATTCTTCCACAATGTATTACCCAAACAAAGAGTAATACATCTTTATTTTGTTTACCAAGCATGTTAATAAAATATTAACAAGCATTTTTGTTCCCCTGAAGCAGCAGTAGGGAAGGATGTTGGACGTCGAATTGATGAAAAAATTCAAAAGATTTTTTTACAGGACTGTGTTACATTATTCTGAACTAATAAAAGTAATTGTTGCACTTTCAGTTTTCACGTTTCTCTCAAATAAATGTTGTATAAGAAGAGTGAAAGTTGTGTTGTGGATGACAAGTCAGTGCTTACCCTGTAATAATCTGTACTGTAAATGTCTCTGGACATGCCAAAATCTCCAATTTTCACCAGAAGGCCGTTTCCCACCAAACAGTTCCTCGTTGCCAGATCCCGATGAACAAAGTGTTGAGATGCCAAGTAGATCATTCCAGCTGCAATCTGGCTGGCGATGTGAAGCATCTGGGACAGACCCAGCTCGCTGCTGGTCTGAAGAGGCTGCCCATCCACCAGGATCATGGCGTCTGGCCCGTGGGCTCTAAGGAGGCGGTTTGCAGATGGTCAGAAATGTTACATTTTTATAATTAAATACTTGTAATTAATTAAATAACTTATTTTGTTAATTACATTTTACAAAGTGACTCTATATTTATTCCCCCAGTGCATTAAATTATATTATATATAACTATACAAATCTATACATACACCTTGCTGTATATCCATATCTTTATAGCTTCTCTATGTGATTACATACCTCAATGGATAAAAAAAAAACAACAAAGATTCAAATTAGGAGATATCATTTGATTGCAGATCATTCCTCCATAAATGAGTCAGTTTTCATCTGTAATCCTGTTAATATTCGTTACATATGATATACTTCTTGTAATTTGTTCTTCCATTGAGTAATGGTGTCGGGGTTGGGGCTTACGCCAGGAGAGAGTAATCTTTTTATTAATTTTTTTTTTTGCAATTAGTATTAGTATCTTTAAAAGGAAGAAATTATGCTTTAATCTGAGGTTATTTGGGAAAATTCCTAATATTGTGAAATTTGTCTCGAATGGGATTTCTACATCTAGGTAGTTTTTTATTTCGCTTTCCAATAGCTTGCTAGTTAGGCGGCTGTAGCTCTGCAGGAAGAGCAGCTGTCTTTCAACTGGAAAGTTAAGAGATCAATTCCAGGCTTCCCCTGACTATGTGCCAAAGTGTTACTGGGCAAAACACTGAACCCCAAGTTGCCCTCAGATGTGCCTATCAACGTGTATGTAAGTTGCTTTGGATGAAAGCGTCTGCTAAATGACTGTAAAATAGAATACTTTAGGACAGTTCCAAAGCATAGGAATAAGACAACAGCTGCTCCTGCACTGATCTGAAGTTGCACCACATTTGGAAACTAAAGAGGATAGCCTAATTTTAGTTTTCCTTTTAAATCCTCTTAGAGGTTGGACTTTTTGTAATTTTATGTCCTTCCCTTTATGTTTGTTCTTATTCTTTATTTTTGATTATTGTTTTCATTTCCAGTTCCCATTTCCCCTAATATCCAGTTTACTCGTATTACCTTTCTGTTGTTGAGCTGCTGGTAAGACATCAGGTTTACACCTCAAACATTTGACCCAACATAATAAGGGACTTTTTCAATCCAGATTCAATAAGTAGGGGCAGGAGGAAATTATGGGTTATGATGAGTTCTTATTAATTTCCAAAGGAAATTAAGAGGATTTAATGTCTTTTTGACGTACGACCATGTAGCCACTTTATTCATCTGTAATCTTCTTTTTTAAAATCTTTTTTTTTTACCAAAATTTAAAAATTTATAATTGGAGTTGTATCCAGGAATATTTCTGGACAGTCACCTTGTTCCATTCTGTCCCATGTGGAATCATCCTCTTTACATACCCATTTTAACATTTACCTAATCTGGGCAGCTTGATGTTTTTTTAAGTTCAGAATATTCAGTCCTCCAATTTCTTTAGGGGTTTAAGTTCTGTTCTGCCAAATAAACTTTAAGATTCTTATTAAACAAAGTAAATGTAGATGTTGAGATTTTTATAGATGGTGACTGAAACTAGAATAATAGTCTTTGCAATACATTCATTCTGATTGTTTCTATTCTACCTACAAGGGAAAGAGGCGAAATTTCCCATGTTAAAATATCTTTCTTAATTTCCTCCATCAGTTCACTATAGTTGCATTTAAATAATTGTGACATTTGTGGGGTAATTGTTATTCCAAGATATCTAAATCCTTGATTAGACATTTCAAAACTGTACTTCTCTGTAAAACCTGCGGACCACTGCCTTTTTAACATTATTGCTTCTGATTTACCACATAACCTGAGTTCACCATATTCTTTTAAATGACCATTATTTAAAATGGTGACACTTAGAGTTGGACTGTGCTGAGAGGGCGCACTGCTCTCTAGCAGTAAAGACTGAAGATCCGACACCACCGAGATAAATCATTGTTAGATTTCTGGATGATAGAATGAAAGAAAAACTACTCTGAATGGCGTGAAAAGACCCTGGAGTAATATCCCAGGGTCAGGGAATATTCTTTGATCAGAACTACACTGCAGAAAAAAAATGCAAAGAAGTACGAGACGTAATCAAGCAACTTGAGGAGGAGAAAATGAAAGCAGTGTCACCATTTCCTGCTCAGCTGAACAGATATTTTGACCACGGAACAAAGATGTTCTCTTCATTGATAGAAGCAGCATCAACTCTCAAAGAGTTGGGAATACACATCAAGGTGGATGAACGAGAAGACATCCGAAATAAGTTACTGCACAATGATTGGACCGCTGCCTCCGGGGCTACCGCCAGAGAAACAGTACTGAATGCTGCAGGTGTTTGAACTGTTGTGGACAGCAATATTAGAGATGTGTGGACTGCAAAACTACAGAATAAAATAAAGCTACTTAATATAGATATTAAGGGCCCTTCTCCTATGCTAAAGGGGAGGTAAGTGGACTTTTTGTTTCATTTTATTTTTGCTTTATTATTTTCAGAAGAGCATTTATGAGCGCAGCATTTTGCTGCCAGAATATTGAGTGTTCAGCGGGGAGGGTTTTTGTCCCCCCCCCCTCCATCTTTATAATACCTGTTTTTGAAGAGAAATGATAAATATATTTTTGATCAAAGTACAGGTGATGTGTGGAGCATCTGCACCAATCAAACATCAAAAAGATGTAGATGCGTTGGCTGAAATGTTAGGTTTACAATGTGAGTAAAAGCCAGCTCAGAGATTTACATGGAAAGATGTTACATCACGATAGCTTTGGCATGTTTGCCCTCGTGTGTTGACAAAAATCTCGTCACTTTAAAGTCACCTCAGAAACTTGTTGAGATCTCCGTGCTTCATGTACTCAAAGATCATGCTGAGAGGGTCTCCATCCACACAGACTCCATAAAACTTTACTATGTGCTCGTGCTGGAGGTTGGTTAGCAGCTCGGCTTCACGCTGGAAGTCCTTCCTGGCTGCCAGTGTTGGATCCTTCAGAGTCTGGAAGATTCAGAGGAAAAAAGATCATTCTGAATCTGAACAGATCCTGTGTTTCTCACTTCACTCAAATATGACCTGAAAACTAGGAGGCCACATTTTTATTTTTATTTAGATTGCTGCAACTTTTTGTAGAAAGACTGCTGTACAACCCCAATGCCAAGTAAGCAGAGATACTTTGTTGTTGTCCTTTCAGCTTGTCCATCTGAAGGGGTCGCCGCAGTGAATCATCACAGTTGAGTTGGAACATGTTTTTTTTACGCCAGATGCCCTTCATGAGGCACCCTCTGCATTCATAGTCCTCAGAGAACAATTGTGTCCCCCCCTGAGCTGCAGTGGTGTACGGGAACAGGACTTGAACTGCAGACAGTCAAGTCACAAGATAAGCAGCTCTACTACCTGAGCCACTGTCACCCCCACCTGGGATACTTTGTAAAATATTATTTAGAAGAAAGTAAATAGTGGTCTGCAAATTATTTAATAATATTTTACTCATTACACAAACATAATCAAAAGTTAAAAGTGAAACATTTTGCTGTCATGAAAGGGACAAGTTCATGGTGAATTTAATATATAAGCAGTCTCAGAACGCTTCAATAGTCAGAGGAACTTAAAGTAACCTTTAGGGTCTGCAGTTTGTCCCCTTGCCTTGTCTCACTTTGCTTCTATGTGGATGTGGTGCCCAGCACCACCACCCTGTGATGCATGACCCGACTGACGTTAATGCTGGTTAAGTTTGTCTGAATTTCACCGAGACTGCAGAAAAAGTCCCCTGCAGCATGCAGCATGGTAAGTCTCCACAGCTGCTCGCCACTCGCCTATACAATGTCACAACTCTGTTCTTATTGACTGAACATGACTTGTGATACATTGAAACTGTTAGATCACTTTCTTTTGGGGTTGTATCAACTTTACACTCAGGCCACCTTCCCCCAAAGGGTAAGAAGAAACAATCTTAACATCAGAGGTGTATAAGTAGAAAGTAGAAGTCCTGTCCGGCAGCTCTTTCCAATGGTGAATTGGTGAATTTAATTAGCTCAGCTCCTCTACAAGGTAGATGAACCTGCTGGTAAAAACACCTGTCCTAAATGCGTGAGTAGAACCAAAAACATGGCAGGACTTCTGCTTTTCTATTTTACTTCTACTTGATACACCTCAACGTATCACATTGACGTGATACATTTAATGTTTTTCTAATAGAACAATCACGTTGTAACGTGATATGGTCCAATGCTTTAGTTGGGGGACGGCTCTACGCTTCTGCACAACGTAAAGGGTTTATCTTAGTCTTTTTTCTCTTCTTCTGCTTGTATTTATTGGCAGTTGGCAAACCTTCTTCTTCATGTATTCGCCTCCCTGTTGTTGTTGGGTGAGGAAAGGTTTATTTCTTCCTGACCTATGGTGGAAGTGGCCTGAGAGTGGAGCCTGCACTGGAACTGTCCCCACCGTGTAACTATGAAGCCAGACTGTCTTTTTAAATTCACTCATTCACATAATTACACATATACATCATGACATTTCCCTCCTCTCCAGTGATGGACAGCAACCTGTCCAGGGTGTACCCTGCCTCTTGCACAATAATTGGTAGGATGAGTTCCAGCTTCCCCACGACTCTTAATTGGATGAAGCAGTTAAGAAAATGGATGGATGGATGGAGGGATGGATAGATGGATGGATGGATTGATAAATGGACGGATGGATGGATGGATAAATGGATGGATAGATGGATGGATGGATGGGTAAATGGATGGATTGATAAATGGACGGATGGATGGATGGATAAATGGACGGATGGATGGATGGATGGATGGAGCCCTTCCCAGCTGTCATGGGATTTCAACTTGTTATCTGAACATAATGATTTAAACAGTATCGAAGTTGCGCATGGCCGCTCTCGTCTTCCACATAATAGAGATCAGTAAAACCGTTACATTTTCCAGATCACCATTAAAACAAACAGAAAGTACATCTTGGTCTCTTACCTTCACAGCCACCAGCATCTTGTCTTCGGTGGAACTTAGGTTGTAACATTCTGCTAAGAAAACTTTGCCAAAAGCTCCTTCTCCGAGCTCCCGCTTCAAAATGATGTCCCGCCGTTTAACATGCTGAACGTCTGAGAAGAACAGCAAGTTTGAGAATGGGTTCTGTCTACCACACAGAATCTGTATCATACTATTAGAAGATTGTTAACGTAGAACTGATCGAGAATCCCAGACATGTTAAAGATGTCATGGATGTAGATCAAACAGAAAGAGTAAAAAAGAGCAAGTCCAAACCATTTCTTCCCCTGGTTATTATGAGCACTTCTGTAGGAACAAAATCTGTCACCTGCTTCCTCGCATGGTCAGAATGGAAAACAGAATTGAACCGACATTTCAGGGTACATTCACATTTGGATAGTCTGATAGAGTCACTGACACTGTTCACTTGGTAGGGGGGCAACTTTATTCCGGACCGAGACTGAGTTCACACTGTGCTTCTCAAACACATCAGATCTTTTATAAAGCTTGTTTCACTCTCCACCAGAGGCAGAAAAATGTACGGAGCTGCATCAGATCGTAGAGGGCTGGTTGATCAGATTTTTATCAGAATAAATTCCTCCATGTTTTCCCCATGAGTTATTTCTCCCGTCCAGAGCCGTCTATTACCCCTCATGCATAAGCTTTGGTTGTGTGGTTGAAAATTTTGCACTGAACCCATGTTGCACTTTGTTTTGTAGTCTGCTTCTTGTAGTTGGTCCGCTTCAAACAGACTGAGTTTGCTTCTTTGATCCGAAACAGATTTTTTTTTTTTTTTTTTTTGCGCATTCACATTACCCCCAATGAAGCGGACTTTCTGAGCAAACAGACTTGGACTCGAATCAAAAAGGCTGACGTGAATGTGTCCTAAATGTGACCTCTTGGTTTCTTTTGCTGGTCTATTTTCATAGGCTGGTAATTACAGAAAACCACTATAAGAAATTGTGGTGAACTGGTGTTGATCAAATTCTTCATAAAACCATTGGTGAGAAATAAATCTATAAAACTCCAGTGGTCTGTAATGTCATTTATTGTGTTGTACCAGGCAGCATTTTTCTCTGCTCAAGGCCTCGGCCCACACTCTTCTCAGCCAATCCCTGCGATGGTAGTAGTCTAAACTAACTCTCCCCTCGATTAGGCTGCAGATGGAGTCAGACTACAGCTTAATCTGTAAACTGGAGCCCTAGCTGGGGCTGTTGGTAGGGGTCCTACGCTGCAGCCCTATGAAGTATGAATGCACATTTGTGGTTTTCTACTTAATGTGTAATTTTGTCCCTTTTTAAATAAATAATTAAAACACTTCTCTGTAGCTTTACAGTTGTACTGTGTCATACTTACTTCATTTTAATGGCTGATGCACTGACTTTCATCTTACTTTGTTTGGGACTGGAACTGTGTTCAGAAAGTAACAGGCCACAGACTATAGGTGGTACATAGTCCACTTTCTTGAATCAGAAGAGGGGGAGTTAGATTATTCAACTCTTTTAAATGCAGGATATCCTAAATACAGGGAGTAGTGCACAGACCCACTTCTCTAGTTTTCCTTTTGCTTGCTGAATCTGGGAATATCCAAGAAAAACATGCAATAGAGCCTGATCAGAAACTGCTGTGCAGAATACTCACAGGTAGTTGGTTTGTTGCAGTTGTGTCCATGTCTGAAGTACTGTGGGTTTTCTATAATTGGGATCCTGCTCATCCCAATCACCACAGCTTCTGGTCCAACATCCAGCATACAGGGGCTGATAATCCCATGGTTCACATGATGAAGAGGGCTGGCAGAGTTTTCATCACCACTCATCACTGCAACTGGGCCTAGAAAGACACAAAAAGCCACACTTCAACTGGACGAATGTTTCTGTTGCAAATGACAAACAAACTAGTTGATTGTGTGAAGAAAAGGTTAAATAGCAAGTATCTAGTTGGTTGGAACCATTTCTGCTTTGTTATTGTCAAAATAAATTAGTTGTTTAATGAATATACATTAGTTTGGCTTAAATACCACTTATTTTTGCCATGGTTTCTGATCTGCAGTGAGGGAGCTGCTTACTCCCTCACCCTGAATCATTTTTGAGCTCACCTGTGCTGCTCATTATTTAAACACCTGCTCCAGACGTGCTCAGTGCGAGATCCTCTGTCTTTGTGCAAACTGTCAAGCCTTGTTTTATGTGCCCTGTTTCTAAGATTACCTAGTTTTGACCCTGCCTGTTCCCCATTACTACCTCTGCTTCTTCCTTCTGGTGTGAGAATTGACCCCCTGTTGCCGAACCTTGCCTGTTCCTGACCCTGCCTCTAGTCACTGCTAAGCAATAAGCAGAGATCCGATTCCCCAGGTAAATACTTTTCTTTTCCCCTCCTTCATGTCATCCTTGTTTTTTGGCTCGCATCTACTTCTTGTGTTCCAGACCACTAGCCACCAGATTGAGCCTGACCTTCAACACCATACCATTATTTCTACCAGGTTCTATCTCTAAATCGTAACAATCTTATTAACTAAAGAAAACCTTAGACTTGTAGAAATTACAATTTCAGACCCTGTCCAGGAGGGTCAGATTTTATATACTTTTTTTTTTTTTTTCTTTTTTCAGTGACTACCAAGATTCCCCCCCCCTCAAATAAAAAGCCATAGCAGGTTATTTGTCTTGTATTAAATGCATGTACGTGCATCCCCTGTAACGCAACAGTCATGGACAAGATCTCTATGTGGTCTTGAATGAGGGAAAAAGATGCATAATAGGACCATTCAAGGTCAAAATTCACCATTAAACCTTTATTATTCACAATCCCATGAATTGCTCAATTCTTTTAAAAAAAAAAAAAAAAGTGACCACCTTTTGAAAGTGAAATAATTTCCTTTGTGTATGTGTAAGTAAAAGGCAGAAACATTCAGTTCTTCTTACCTGATGCTGATGTTTCACCACTGTATACCTGCCATCATTTTCATCATCTTATAAAGTTGCACTGTGTAACTCTCCGACTACAAAACTCTGCATTCCTCATTCATTTGGTGGCACAATGGAAATGTACATAACTAGAGATATCACAGACCAGCAGTGTCCCAAAGCTGAGAAACCGCAACTCACAGCTTCTTCTTTCCGGACATCAAGTAACAGGGTCACACTTCGCTTTATGCATCGCGACACATGCTAGCAAGCGGATGTCAACAGAGCGGCAAACCTGAATGCCCATAATGGCTGATTCAGCAAAGACACCCAGATGGACATTATCGTAGGAAGAGAAGAAAAAGAGAGAAAAGGACGAACCAAGAGACAAAACTCAACATCAGACTGACTTCTACTGGCTAAGGAGAGAGACAGAGAGAGAGAGAGAGAGAGAGAAAGAGACTGAAAGCGTGCAGGCAGCATGCAAGATGGATGCTGAACTTAGACATTGTTTGGCATCACTGAGAAAATCTGGCAAAGTCCGCTTGTACTTCAAGACCAGAGACAAACACACGACTAACAAAAAGAGATGCTCTGTTTTCTCACCCTTCATGCTGAACTTTGATCGGCGTCCATACTTGCTGACAAGAAGGAAGAAAACCAAGACCACGCAGGCGAACCCTGTTAGGCCAACTGCAATGGAAACCTGCCAACCATATCAGACATTGTTCACACAGCTTCGGAGTTTAAAAAGGAAAAAAAATCAAAACTCAAGTCATGATTTTTACAGACTGTGAACCTCAGTAGACTAAAAGGCTGAAGATGTTAGCTTGATGCTCTGCTTTTCTGGTGAGGTCAGACACTTGTTAGCAAAGAGATGCTGACATCAGCAGTGGAAAGACTAACATGTAGCTTCTTTACAGTCCTGATCCACTGGATTACACACTACCTGTGTTGTTCATTTGCAAGGAGATGCATGCATTGACATGGGAAGCTAATGACTAACATGCCTAAATTGGTGACCAACTACACTGAATTTTAAGTTACTTATTTTGGAGCAAGGAAATGTGTATTTCCTCCAGACACTGACTAGGAATGTTACCGATATTACAGATATCTTTCACATGGAGCAACACTGTAAATAAGTCCCTTTTGTTGTTTCGTTTCCAGAGCAGAAAAGCAATAAAATGAGCTAAAAACATGCCATACTTTGGTCACTCACCCCAAAAGTATCTTCTTCAGGTTTGTGATTCTCTGCAGTCGGAGTTGCTGGAGCAACTGGAAAAGAACAACAAATGAGCTTCATCTGCTGATAAACAGCAGTACACTGTACACTGTCAGACACATGTACACTGTCTGACTTATTACACATAACAACCTGAACTACTCACATCAGCAATGGAATAAATAGACTGAACCTGCAAAATCATATTTACATCAAGTATAAAGCATATCTAGGCAATCCAACCCAGTAAGCAGCCATTGTGCTTTTTTTAACGCTCCACTTTTAATATAGTTTGAACACAAACATCAAAATGAAAATAATATATTTGGAAGTTTTTTTTTTAAACAATGAAGTTTACCCACCCAAAATAATCTGAATTATAAAAATCTGAAGAACAATTTAGGATTGCACATGATTACCTTGTCTGTTACCTCCCAGCAAAACATGATGTAAATTTAGGATTAATTATATTGATAAATTAAAGTTGCTGACTGAGACATTACTGATGAGTTTAAATCTACAGAGAATCTGTGTCCGTAATACTATATCTTTCTTATAAGAAAACAGTACTTACAATAGTCATCGTCTATGTCTGAAAAAGGCAAAATATAAAAGTAAGGCACAGAGGTCTGAATAAATATGACAAGAGAGGAAAACACACATAACTACAGATTTGCAGAACAGTCCAATTCATATAACACTGATGTGAAAATCATTAAATTGAGACTTTAATCCACCTTAACCAACATGCGACCCTTTTCATTTACTTCCTTCCTAAAACTGTCACATTCCTTTCCTCTGCTTATTCTCCTGGTTCTTCAGCCCCTTGCACGCACCTTAATACCAGTAGTTTTATTGCAACAAATGAAATTTCTGTGTTCAGATGACGTCCTGCTGTTAATGACCAAACTCCAGTCTGATCGTCCTGTAATCCCATATTCCTGTAACTTCACTCAGGCTTTCAGCCTCACGATCCAGTTTTGGTTGGATACCAAAGTTTCATTACACAGTTTGAGTGTAGTGTTCCTGTTCCCAGTTGCACCTAACCCCCGTAATAAATAATGTAAATTTGGTCTCTTGCACCTCCGTGTTGCATCCCCGATTTGACAAACTAACGACTCAACCTCATTGAACTTTGAGAGAAAATTGTACTGTGGATGCTGAATGGATGCTTTAAAGTTTTACCTTTTCTGCAGCACTTTTAGTTTTTATCGCCATCTGTTAGGTTGACATAGTTATTTAGTTGTTACTTCACCAAATCAGAGATCCAGAGACACAACTGTGGCTGTCTAGACCAATGACAGAGACAGTTACGTTCCAGGAACAGTTGTGACTAGCTTGGTTTTAACTAGTCAAGGCCCCAATCTGTCAAACAAAAGCTAAATGCAGCTTTTAAAGCTAAATTTTTCATTATTGAAAGTAAATTGTGATAAGAATTTGAAAATTTAAAGGGGAAAGAAAGTGGAAATGGAAAGGTATTTATAAGCAATCAGTATTTAATCATGAAATATTATTTCAATATGCAAATTCCTCTTTTCTGTTTCAATTTAAATGTGATTATCAAACACTTTGCAATTTGATTTCTTTTTGTATGACATGAGGAGACATGTTTGCCGGGCTGTACTCATAAAAGACATCATTTCATAGCATCTGCCTGGAAAAGTAAACGCTATGTCAAATAAAATAAAAAAGATCTAAGAATTACTTCATACTATAATTGTATTACAGCTGACGGTCATACTCAGTCCCATAAAATGAACATCTGTCTTCTCTCTTAGGAGGTTAAGGCACTTAATTTAGGATGAATAACTACATATTTATTGTTAATGTCTTCTCTACTGTAACTATCCTAGCTCATATAAAAGCAGATATTTAATCAATTCAGCCAGCTTACCACCGAACGGCTTATCAAGGAAGTGGCCGTAAATGGTTTTGTTGACCACACCCAGGTAGTTGGTGGCCTGCAGTGTGTAGTTGCCGTTGTTGTGATGTGTTGGATTTTTAAAAGTTAGACATCCTTCTATGTCATCCTTGTAAATGTCCATATCGGTTCGGACATACTCAGTATGGAAAATTTCCTAAAGAGAGAGGAAGAGAAGAGAGACCAACTAATAAATATATGTCACAAAAGTCTTTTTTTCAAAAGAATTTACTGCAAATTTCAACCTGATGTATTCAGTCTAGAATTGGCCATCTTGTATAAAGAAATGCAATAAGTAGAGTAAATACAGGTCACCAGAAAAGATGTCTAAAAGGCTTTGAAACATATCACAAACTCAGATCAATGAATGAATGAATAAATAGATGGACCCTGGGATGCCAGAAGGCGAAGCTCTCGATTTAAAAGTCAGTCTATGTTCCAACCCTCACCTACTGTATGGTCACAAGCGGTGGGTAGTGACCAAAAGAACAGGATTGCAAATACATACATAACACATAAGGGAATAAAAATCCCCTTTCAAAAAATTTGCATTTTAAGTAAAAAGCAACTTTGGCTCTACAACAAACGTTTCTAAAATATGATGTTTGAAAGAGACTTACTACAGTGGGATTATTCTTACTTGTTCTCTGTGGAACCATTTTAAGGTGGGGTGGGGCGAACCACGGACCGTAAACTCGATGCAGGTGTCATGGTGGCGCTCTGGCTCCTTCAGCCTCACAATGGTGGGAGGAACTGTAAGGAAAGAAAAAAACGCAGACCACTAAGAGTTCGTACTTTCACTATGTGACTGTTAATACTAGTGTTGCAGCGCGGCATAGAAATGCCGGGTTGGGATGCCTACAGTGTTATCTATCATTTACTGCTCCAGTCAATAAGTTATACTTATTGACTGGAGCAAAACAATTCCAAAACATGCCATCTTTATCATAAAGCTCTTTAACAACAACTGCAGCTGAAACTAAAGTTGTGGACTTATCCAATCACCTGACCTGGAAGATCAAGCAGGGATACACAGGTGGTGCAGCTTAGAGAAAAAAGTGAAGAAAATTATCTTTTAAGGACTTTAAAGTATATTAAAGAAGTTTAAAATGAACTTGAAAGTTCATCAAACAATCATTCGAAGTAGACCACAATGAGAGTAATGTGACATTTCTTGAGCGTTCCAGTTAAAAGATGTGTAGCTACCGTGTTGAACAGGCTGGAGATGTGAGAAGGAACTGACTGACAGTATTCCAGCTGAGATATTATGAAGGGATGAAATACTATCTGCAAAAGATGGTTTTACATTTTATCAATTTAATGGTTCAGTTCAGAAAGACTGTCCAGTTAAAGCCCCGATTGGTACCTGTTTCTGCTTTCTGGGTTGCCAAACTTACTGCCTGGGGGTCAAAACCAGGCCTCCAGCCGCTCCAATCTGGCCCACGGGATGGATTAGCTATATATATATATATAAATTACATACAAGTTAATTTAATATGGGTTATGGGGAAGCTGGAGCCTATCCCAGCAGTCTTTGGGCAAAAGGCAGGGTACACCCTGGACAGCTCACCAGTCCATCCCAGGGCCACATGGACAAACAACCACTCACGCTTACTCCTATGGGCAATTTAGAGTAACAAATTAACCTAACATGCATTACTTTAGACGGTGGGAGAAATCTGGAGAGAACCCACGCATACACGGGCAGAACATGCAAACTCCACACAGAAAGACCACTGTCCAAACAGCCAAGGGTCAAACCAGCAACCTTCTTGCTGTGAGGCCACTATGCCATTGTGCGTTTCCTTACATACAAGTTAGGAACTGTAATATTTTGATAAACCCAACTCATGCATTACTCTATAATATAAATGTAAAATGTTTGAAACAGGCAGGTAATTTGTTCAAGCTTATATATCTTTCTTTCTTACTATATCATACCTCAGTTTGTAATGTAAGGTGAGTCCGTTTAGATCAGAGGTGTCCAGCTCCGTTCCTCGAGGGCCAGAATCCTGCAGGTTTTCTATGTATCCCTGCTCAGACACACCTGATTCAAATTAATTAGTAGTAGAGCTTAATCAGTTGTGCACGTCATTGGCTGTTTGATCCATTAAATGGAAGCTAGATGTGTTGGAACAGGAATACATGGGAAACCTGCAGGACAGCGGCCCTCGAGGACCGACTTTGGACACCCCTGGTTTAGATGGTTAGAATTCCTCCACACATGTGGCAATGTACATGTATGTAAATAAAATAGCTTCTACATCTTGAAGAGTTACTCTGGACATAATGTGAAACAAATTTTTTGCCTAAGATTATTTCCCAAAGCATTTTAGAGCAAAAACTAGCTCCTAAACCTGAAAATGGTTGGGATTCACATAGACTCCTAAGAGTAAACTTAAGAGGAAATCCACCTGTCTTTTGGGTTGCTGTCTTCCATGCAACCCAAATAATTCTGGAAAACTTTAATCATGCTTTTGAAAGGGTATTGCCTCAATCTGAAGGGTAGCCTGACTGTGGTAGAGCTGGTCTTGGATGGCAAACATCACTCACAAAGAGAAATAACGCACTAACACCAGAGATGTGACTACATTCTGTTTTTTGGTACCGGGGAAATGCGGCTTTGTGGTACAGATGACCTTGTCACATCTCAGCCATTGATAAGCAGAGTTACTCATCAAACAATAAGTACCCCATGCAGACCCACATCATCCCACAGTTTTATGTAGCCTAATGGATGTTGGTTTTAATTTAAAATAACAAGTAAAAGTTTGAAAATAAACAACTGTGACACAGCATACGTTTTATTTTTTCATGTCTTTATTTGGATCCAGCAGCACACCTCCTGCTGTAGTGATGCACAGGATGGGTTTTTCCAAGGAGTCATAATCTACGTAAAATGTGCCAACCCGGCAAAATGAACCAACCAGCCGATTTTATTTGGCCAGAAAAAAATGCATGGCTGATGTTGCTTGTTGCTTATTTGACATAAGATTGGAGGTTACGCTCATTGCATAATTGTATTGTTTACCGGCCACACTTGCACCACAGTTTAAGTGAAAATGTCTTGACTGATGGCCCCTTAGGGTTATGGGTCTGTCTGTGCATCACTATCCTGCTGTAATATCTCAGTTCCTTATTAAAAGTTACTCTCAGCAGCTTTGTGAAAATGTTTTAAGAGGGAGCTCTTAACTAAAAACAATTTGTGCTATTTAGGAGTCCCTCTAGTGGTGAGATAAGATTCTTCGTGAATATGGCTTCAGACCTTTAAGAAAACAAAGAAAGATCACCCACCACCACCTTGAGCTGTGCTTTGGAGTAGATGAATATAGAAAGTTGATAGATGGAAGATTTTATCTCTTACACCACCATCAACACATGAGGAAGGATTTTCTCATCAGTATTCTGTTTTTGTCCATAACCAGCATATCGGCCAGAAACAGAAACTGGGGTTTTATAAGTGTGTGGACTTACAGTGCACAGTCAGCTGAATGGAAGCATTGCTCATTCCCACAATGTTGGCAGCTGTGCACATTAGCTGCAAGTTGTTGTCCTCTCTGCTCACGTTGGACAATGTTATGGCTGAGGAGTTAATATTGTTGCTGTGATGACTCTCCTGGATGACAAAAGAAACAGACATGAGCAAAGAAATAAGTAACATGTTTGCAGAAAGCAGAAAGGGGAAAAGCAGGGTTCTTGCAGGGTCTTCAAAAGTCTTAAATTTACAAATCTGGATTAAATACCTTAAGAAGTCCTTAAAGTGGAACTATTATGTGCATTTCAGGCTAATTTATTTTTATTTCTGAGCCCAGAAGGGCTGGGATTGATCGAGTTATTGTCCCAAATGGCTTTATTTACTTCAGACCGACACTCTCCGTAGGCTGTCAGATCAGCCTGCGGGCAAAACATGTGGATTGAGACTCTTCCGCATTAAGCCCCACCTCCCACCACTGCACTACATCGGAAGCGCGCACCGCACCTGCTTTCGCTGTCATTGTAACATCTCATAAACAGAAGGATTAGGCTAATATAAACTCAATAAAAAAAATAAATTACAATGTCAACACATAGCATACAGCCCTACATGTTGGAACCTGAATCAGAGCCTGAAAACGAAGTGGAAAACAGCAACCCACAGCAACGAATGCAGCAGGATGTCTCTCTTTGGTAAACTCACCAGCCATCGTTGGAAATAACTTTATACGACGTTTTCCACCCGCCTGATGTATTTGTACATGCCCTTGTTAACCAGTAGAAGGTAACCAATCACCGAACCTTATCCCCCGGGACGTCACAAGGATTTCCAAGTAGAGAAAACTCTCTAAAATGACGCGTTTTTCGTCGCCATGGAAACTGAACGGAGAGCGTGCTGGAACTCAAACTCAAACTCAAACATGCGTTTAGGTGATAAAAAACAGTGCCGTTCACATGTCTGATGAGGATTCAACACAGTAACACTGTAGAAAGCTCAGAAAACTCCATGGTAGGTTGAAAAAGATTTCAGCTTAAGTTGTACGCTGTATTGCATTACAATGTGTGGGAAAAATGTCCAAAATGCAAAGTGACAGACAGTGGTGAACTAATTCCTTCCGTTTCATCCCAACCGTTGTATAGAAACTGGGAACCAAGTATCTTTGACTTTGCTGGGAGAAATGATTGGAAGACATTTAACCAAACACGCCTTTATTATCATGCCAAAAAAAGATACCTGAGTAAAATGAGGAAATTTTCCTTTTTATGGTTGGACAAAAGGGTCATTCTCAGTCTGGTTGACGCAGGTGGAGAACCAGTTTATAGGTTGGTTCACCTTGTGCAAGACCAACATTAAACTGGGAATGATCACAATCAGGGCTATGGAGTGGCATTTGCAATCAGTGAATTTCACAGATGCCTAAAAAGCCAAACAGCAAGTTCCCTCTGTATTTATGTCTGAGTGGTCAGGTATAGAAATCCAGGAGACAGCATCGGACACTGTTAAAAATTCAGCAGTAGCAGCAGCTAAAGTCCACCTCTGCACGACAATTGGCTGAGCCACAGCCCTAAAGGCTAAAGTGTTACAGATGGTAAACACCGCTGCCAAACTTTTTTGACATAATCTTTAACAATTGAATGATCTTTGTTGTCATCATGATTTTGTGATCAAGCCGTTTAAGTGAAGCAAACCCTTGCACTTCCCGTACACACTCAGGTCAGTGGAATAATCTGTAACTGCTGGTGTAAACAAATGTATTTTCTAAAAACCTAGGAGTCGTTTATCTTTGCCAGTGTGGCTATGAAATTGTATTAAATTCTGTTCTAAAACTGTCATAAAAAGGTCTCGAGAAGGCTTAAACTGAACTTTTAAAAACCATGTAGGAACCCTGAAGAGATATACAGCACAGCCCTTTAGCAGAGAAGATGATGTAAGTCTTTATACAGTGCAGGGAGAATGAGACCATACAGGTACATCTCAGAAAATTAGAATATTATGAAAAAGTTCAATATTTTTCATCACTCATTTCAGAATATGAGTGAAACATTTCAAACATTTATTTCTTGAAAATTTGATGATTGTGGCTTATAGATAATGAAAACCCAAAATGCATTGTCTCAGAAAATTAGAATATTACATAAGATCATTTTTTAAAAAATGATATTTTAAACAGAAATGTCAGGCTTCTGAAAAGTATGTTAATTTCCTTGCACTCAATACTTGGTTGTGCCTCCTTTTGCATGAATTACTGCATCAATGCAGGAAGTGATCACCGTGTGGCACTGCTCAGGTGTAATGGAAGCCCAGGTTGCTTTGATAGCAGCGTTCAGGTCATCTACATTGTAGGGTCTGGTGTTTCATCTTCCTCTTGGCAATAACCCACAGATCCTCTATGGGGTTCAGATCAGGTGAGTTTGTTGGCCAATCAAGCACAGTAACACCATGGTCATTGAAGCAGCTTTTGGTACCTTTGGCAGTGTAGGCAGGTGCAAAGTCCTGCTGGAAAAAAAAAAAATCTGCATCTCCATAAAGCTTGTCAGCAGAAGGAAGCATGACGTGCTCTAAAATGTCCTGGTAGATGCTGTGTTGACTGTGCACTTCAGAAAACACAGTGGACTAACACCAGCAGATGACATGGCTCCCCAAATCATCACTGACCGTAGAAACTTCACACTGGACTTCAAGCAACATGGATTCTGTGCCTCTCCACTCTTCCTCCAGACTCTGGGACCTTGTTTTCCAAACGAAATGCAAAATTTGCTTCCATCTGAAAAGAGGACTTTGGACCACTGAGAAACAGTCCAGTCCTTTTTTTCCTCAGCTCAGATGAGATGCTTCTGACATTGGTTCTTTTATGTAGTTTTGGTTGTTCTTTATGCAGTGATATCTATCGATTTATCATTTTACACCCCATTAGCCTCATAATCTGATAACTGAGGCTGTCTGGATGTCTACTGGGATGAAAAGTGTTGAGCTTCTACACATGTTTTTTTTTTTACATAATGGACCAAAAGTAGTAAAACATGGTTTGGATTTTTCCATGTTAAAATGCCTAAAATTTTGGTTTATTGCTACTGGGACTCAATATTTTCATAAAACAACTGCTGGTAGGGCATAGGTGAGAAGGTGCTTGTCTCTTACAGTAGATTTACTGAGAGTAGATATGTGCATCTCATCCTTACCTTGTGCAAATTGCTGGAGACCAAGCCGTTGAAGGCCCATTCCACCATAGGTAGTGGGGATCCAGAACTGTTGCAGATCGCCGTAACTTGATAACCTTCCACAACGGTTAGGCTAGCATGGCTAACTCTGACAACAGGCGGGTCTGAAACAGAGAAACAGTGTTTTTCTGAACTCTAAGAGATCACAGGCACTACAGAAGTGCTTTCAGAGTCTGGAGGATGTCACTAAAGTTAGGAAAATGTCTAAACTCTCCATTCTGAGTGCCAATGTTTTTACCCTGCACTGATTTGTACAACAAAGAAATCCAGTCTCATTTTGCATGTAGGATCTCGGCTGTTACAGTAAGCTTGCTCACCTTCATTCTCACTCAGAGAGATTGGGTTGTCCCACCCAGCTTGACACACAACTGTATATAGCAAACATTTTACCACACTTGTAAAAGTTCAAACAAATTCCTTTAATAGCATCTGAAATGCCATCTAGCTATCTGTGACATGAATGCGTTATAACATGAGCCATGTACAACTACGGTTTTACAAACGCAGTTCATGTAGAGAGAAATGAGTTCTTGTAGTGTGAATCCGATAAAACTTGACTGGTTAGGTTTTACTATGAGGATGAAGTACAAAACTGTTAATCTGTACTAGGAAAGATTGTAGGCTAACATTGAGGCTTTGATGTTTTGGCCACAGGTTGCGTCTTGTAGTTGGTAAAAGGAGCCATTAACATTTCTATGGTGTGTCTATGTTATAATGTAGAGCAGTTCATATTAAAGAACACAGATATGCAAGCATACTCAAATGGACACACTTTTGTCCATCTCCTACATCATTTACCACCATAAATTGGTCAGTTTTTGGGGGGCTTGATGATCTGTCGCAGCAAACAGAACAATAACGCTGGAAGTTGTGGGGTCAGTGCTGGGCAGTAGAGCTGACATGCAACCAGGGGAAGGAAGAGGCCAGAGACAAAGTAGACAAGGTGGCAGGATCTTTTGAAAAAAGTCTGGCGATGCATTACCGCCATCAACCACAATCTGAAACTTACATCAAAATGTGACAGTGATCTTTGAACTCAGCACTGCCCACATGGGAATGAACTGAGGGCGGCGACGAATGCATGAAGACATTTGAAAAGGGAATGCCTATTTATGTACATAAGGTAGCATAAAAGGGCTTTATATGTCATTTCACATGGTAATGACATCCTCCATCATGTTTGAAATGTTAATTACCAGAAAAACAGAAATTCCATTTTGTTTGTAAGTCGTTTATAGTGTCAGGCCCAAAATCTTCCTTTTTTGATAAATCTTATAGTTAGGGGTGTTCTAGCCATCCTTTAGTCATGCTGCCTTTTGCTTCGCCTGCTGACTGATGTCCCATCATGCACTGAGCACATCCTTCCATTAATGACTCTGCCATGTATTAATTCACAACATTATTGGTATCATTAACTTCTCTTCTACTCTTCTTTCTCAGGAGGCTTCTCATGTATCAAGGTTGTGGTGGTTGTCGATCCCTCTTTCCTGTCCTCTCCATCCCCAATCACTCCAGGTGGATGGTTGCTCTTTCTGAACCAGGTAAAGTCTGTACGAATTGATTAAATTAAGAACCCTAAAATGACTTTGTTCTGAGTTGGTGCGCACAAATAAACCTAAACTGAATTGAATAATGCTGCTGCTTTTTGGTGGGTATGAATCGGGAGACTTCATGATGAACTGTGAGGAAATGCTGCGGTGAATAATTCAGGATATTAGGCACAACAAACCTGTCATAAGACAGCCACAACAAGCCAAAGAAATTACTAAAAATACGTCAATAAAACCACTCTTGACGGCTGAAAAGCTGATCATATGTCAAATGAACTTCTCACTAATGTGTTAATGTAGCAGTTTACACGTGTCTCATATTGGAAGTGATGCATTTCTGTTGCTGGGTCAGATTACTGCATCAATACATGATGAACAAGCCTCGAGGGGCCAATTCACACATGACACCAACACCTTCGGTTGCCTGAGAAGAGATCCTCATTATGTCTTCAAAGAGTCTCATTTGATGACATAGAATGAGATGTATTCTTATGGCCTGATCATCTGAATGAATACATTATGTTTCTCATTTTTTCTGACTTGTCATAGTGACTTTTTTGTTATGGATGTTGATATGTCTGCAATACTCAAAGGACCGTGGTCATATATACCTAAAGCCACCTGTGGAGTCAGTTTTACCCCATAGTAAATTATGTACCAGACATCACTTAGCTGTGGCACCATAGTGTTGTGTACAGTGTTACTGGGCAAATAGGTTGTTAATGGCAGAGAGATCCACTGACAGATAAAGCTCAGTGGATTTGATTTAGCCAGTTTACCAAAAAGGTTCCAGGTTTCAGGTGACAGAGGAACGACCTTATCATAGCTGGGTGAAGACATTCTGACAGGTGAGCTCAGTGGGAACAACTGCTTTTGTAGTTCAGCTATTTTGTTTGGAAACTTACACAACAGTATGGGCAAAGTGAACTCTGTGTCCGGAACAGCCAATAAGTTTCAGAGGATCCCAGTGTGATGGCTGTGTCTACAGCCTCACATAGGTGGAATCAATTTGGTGTGATTCATTCATTAGTTTTCTTTTTCCTTTGAGTTTCAGTTGCTCCAGTTCCTTGGCTGTGAACCAGCAGGTCGCCAAGGGTGGAGCCAGCTAATTGGACTAGACCATTTGCTTCAATACAGGGGGAATTTAGGGTTTTCTTTTGTTCATTTAGTGTGTGCCATTCCCTTTGTCTATTTTTGTTTGGGCTTATCAGCCACTATTTAATTTTTCCCTTGTGTGTCATTTCAGTTTGTTTCATTTGTTTGCTTGAGTTAGTTACTTCCATTAAAAGTTCTTTGAGTATAGTTTTGTTATGTTGACCTCTTTTATGGGCTCAATTTATTCATTCATGTTAAATTGTTTCTTCTTTTTTTGGGTTATAATAAAAGCCCCTATTTTTTAACTTCAAACCTGTGCCTGACTGTTCTTCACTGCTCGGTCCATCACACCCAGATTTAAAGATCTATCTTGTCCATTGTTGTCTTTATTAAAGTTCATTATAGTATCTCTTGTGTCCATTTCGTTTCTTGAGTAAACAGCAGCGAGTTCCTGTTATCAATAATTATCTGAGCTTGTTTGTAAAAAAAGCAAAAAAAAAAAAAAAAACAACATTTTTATTAATCCTAATCAAAATTAGCTTGTGTTTATGTGATGCACATTTTACAAAGGTTTGTAATGTCCTTCCTTTATACAGTATTTGTAGATGCTCACAAACTGGCTTCTTTGGAGGTGTCCATTTTTTAAAATTGGTCCAACTGGAAAAGCAAATACCTGGTAATGACGTCACCTACTCTGGATCATTCGAAATTCCAAGAAACAACTGGAACACACCATTAGTTTACATTTTCAGTTTAAAGCATGAGTTTTAATGCGCTCCATAACTGCTGATAAGTTTTCATTTAGTGTGTAGAAAGAAGTTCCCACCTGCAAAATTTCCTCTTGCCTGAGTCACATTTATGAACACAAATAAATTTTATAGCTTAAGTAAAAACTGTTTATGTGGAAATAAACACTTGATCTTACCACAGTTGCTGACGTTCATTTCCTGAAGTGGTATTTTCATGCCGTTACTGACACAGTATAACTGCTGGCTGCCAAGGCCTGCCCCTCCTCTCTCTTGCCATAGCTGCAGCCAGCGAATCTTACAGCCACAGGTAAAAACCAGCTCCTCTAAATGCCTGGAAACAGGAACATTGACATTATCATGTAACACAAATTAACAATAAAAGGTCCATTATTGAGTTGAATGTGGGACATGTGTGTTTTTAGTTGTTTTGAAGTTGTATTTTCTGTCTCTAAGTAGAAGGTAATTAATGTTGCTGAGATTTAAGACCTGTTCTGGCTGTGTGTGAAAATTTTGAATTGCTGACATTAAACTAAGAGGCAACAGACAGGTAGACTGCACACTGAATGGGAAGGTTTAGATGTGGACACATTTCAATGGAATTGGGCTCCAAACTAACTTTTTGAATTGCTTGTACTGGTGCACCTAACTTTTTAAAGTGGGTTCACTATATATATATATATATATATATATATATATATATATATATATATATATATATATATATATATATATATATATATATATATATATATATATATATATATGATATCCTTGTACTGGTGCACCTAACTTTTTAATGTGGGTTCACTATACAGAGATATATATATATATATATATATATATATATATATATATATATATATATATATATATATATATATATATATATATATATATATATAAGTGGATGGCAAATCTAATCAAATTCTTTCTATTTTGAGTCAATCAGTGTAAATTCTTTTAGAGCTTTAATCAGCCCAGTTAGCAGCAGATCTTTATTTTTCCTGATTTCCATTATCACTTATTTTATCTAAATATGTGCACCTTTATTCAGATATTCTGAAATATTCCTGATATATTAAGCATATACAGACCACAGGCCTGATGCACTTTCTAGCAGCTTTACTTCTGTTTATGTTCGGTTCTAGATATTCGCTTGCAAACTTTCTTTAACATGTAATATTTTCCTCCTTTAAACTTAAAAAGCCCTGAAATGTGAATTAGTGTTTAGTTTTTTGTATCACAACTGAAGCACCAAACCATTTTCTTGTATCTACACCACAAACAACGTCTGCATTGATGACACTGAAGTCAGAAGAAATCCCAGATGGACTTACAGTTCTGAGAGCTGTAGAGGTTTAAAGATCTCCCAGGAAATCTCTGTCAGCAAGGGATTCTTGGACAAATCTCTGAGGGAAACAATGACAGATTAGATCTAACAGGAACATGTTAAATTCACACGACTTATACTGCACGTTTAGAAGAACGACACATGAAGACACACTCCCTTTCCAGGTCATTTGCAGCTCATTTTTTATGCCTGCTAGCATCTAGAAAACAGCCACAATTGCCTGAACATGGCTGAACAACTGATGCTGGCTGGTGAGCAGCCTAAACATAACTAGTTACTGTTGCTTAGAATTCTTGCTTGGCCCTGCCTATGTGTATTTTATTCAATTCTATTCTACTTTATTCTACTTTTGCCAAGGTTTATGCTACTGTTTGCTCAGCTGGACTTTGTTCTGGTAGCTTACTACAAACACCAGCTCATTCAGCCTGGAAAATGTCTTGCCGGTTGTTGTCTTTTGCTATGCTTCTGATTTAAATCATTTGCCCTACTCTGACCAAGGCATTTCAGGCAGCTATACAATTAGCACCACACAGTTCCCAATCCAGTACAACATGACAGCTGTCAGGCTGCTGGAAAAAGTCTTTTGAGCAAGAAGTAAATACAATCATTTGCAACCCAAATGAAAGAAATAGCCTACTGGCATACAATGTCTGCAAATACAACAGGTGGGGGTAATGGGGTGTACTGTCATCCTTAAAAAAAGAAAGAACACATGTATGAATATGAGTCTCTTTGTTTTAAATGTAGGCCTCATTTATTTCTACTAAGAATTTCATAAATTGACCAACCTACAAGCTGAGATGTATAATCCAGATGCCATAAAGTAGAAGTCCTGCCATGTTTTTGGATCTACCAAAAACATGACAAATGCACATGGTTGTGCATTTAGGGGGGTGTATTTACTAACAGGCTGGTTTAGTGACTGGTTGGAACAGCTGCTGGACAGGACTTTTATTTTATAGCACCTGGATTATACACTTCTGTCCACAGCCCTCTTAAACACACCAGCTCTTGGCTTGTAGAACAGAAAACTGTTTTTCAACATTTTAACGAATCATGCACTGACCCGCGATGTTTTACTATAATGTTGATTATGGATATCCAAGCTACACAGGGGAGCAATCATTTGCTCTTATTACTCTGGGATATACATCTGCCGCAAAAAAAGCCTAGTTTGGCCTCAGTTGATGACTGCAGAGTGCATGGAAACCTAATGACCGTGGCCATCCGGTGACACATGGCCTTTAAGACTTGGACAGCATTTCTAAAAAAAAAGGATTGGGGGATCCCAGCTGTGACATGCAATACTTCTCATTTGCAGGTATGCATGATTCTTCTCCAAATCCTCCAACAGCTCCAAAACTGCAATACTCATGAAGCAATATGTTTTGTTCTCTTGTTCATCCCAAAAATATTCACATGAGGGTGAAAAACATGTTCTCTGTTTATCCTTTCAGTTCGATGTCTCCTTCTTGTGACAATAAATGCAGCAATGTGCACAATTACGCACACAAGATGTTTGCACATCCTTTTAAAACATGTTAAATATAAGTGCTTAATTTCTATATATCACATTGCAGGTACTAACTTAATGTATTTACATTTTGTCCTCCCAACACATGCAAATGACATGCTCCATATTGCATATTCATTGCAACAGACTGCATGCAGACACATTTTCTTGCACCTTTGAAAGACGCAACCCTCAATGTGCGCTGTAAGTAAATCAGTTTGTACTTGTGTGTGTGTGTGTGTGTGTGTGTGTGTGTGTGGTTGTGTGCGCGTGTGAAAAGAGTTTGCACACGTTGTAGTACACACAAACCTTCAGTAAATATGGCCCTAAATGTGTTACAAGATTAGCTTTGGTTGTAGAAAGTGTGAAGTTAGACTGACTGTTGACTGACTAATATACTTACATATGTATGTAATTACTCACTTATTCAATAATTCTTAGGTGAGCATGTAGTTTATGTGTGTACTTACATGTATTGTAGATCAGGGTTTTTGGAGAAGACGTGAGTCTGGATGGTATGCAGTTTGGTTCGTGTAATTGTTCTATAACAGACAAAACACAAAGAGCATAAACACAAACATACAGACAAAGAGAAAGAAAAGACATGAGACATTAAATAAGAATTAGTTGTCTACAGTAAGGATGGAACAGGAACTAAAGATGAGTGATACATGAGGCAGGACCACAACTGCAGGCTGGAGACAGTACATGATGCAGTAGCAGGGGGGAAGATGCAGGCACAGCATAACCAGGTGACGAAATAGTACACAGGAACATGTGCACTGAGTTCAGGCTGAAAGTATCAGAGTCAAAGTGGAAGAAACTTTCGAAAGAAGGTGGAGAACAACAGAGCACAGACTCAGAGGGACTTCCAGGTCCACAGTGATGAACTAATGATGGTTAAACAATATTAAAGACCCTGTCCGTAACTTTTCAACTATTAAAATATGCGCTTATGACCCACTTTGATGGCGCATCTAAATTCACTCAGCATATTTCCTGAGCTGTCAATGGCCAGTGGCGACCCGCTGCTGAAAAGCCACACTATACAACTTTCTGAACCGGGACCGATTTGACGTTTTGCTTCACGGTATAATAAGGAATTGGCTGTTTTGAGCATGCAACGTTGCTGATTCAGCAAAGAAATGCAAGCAGGTTAAAAGAGAGAAAGAGACAAAATCAGAGTCATCTAAGATTGTCTTTTGCTGCTGAGCTAACAGGTCAGGTAGGATGCAAGATGGATGCCGAATTAGCCGTCAATAGGGGACGTTACGGGGAAAAAGTTCTGTCTGTGTCTTTAAGGTGGCTGACAAGCTGTAGAAGGACATGCAGTGATAGATGTAACCATTCTAATAGACACCAACATCAAGAAGGAACATGAGCAAGAAATGAAGGAGGAAGCTCAAAAACATGTGGAGTTGTCTTGAGTTTCAGCCGAGACTCCTAAAATTAGGAAAGTGCATCAAAACGATCCAGGAATAACATCAGAGATCTCCAACCTCACAGCACAAAGGACCCGACCCTGAAGTAGGGACTGCCGACATGAGGGTGATTGTGGAAGCTTTCCTGTTTCGTGTTTTGTTGTAGTTGTTAATTTTTGAAAGTGCCTTTGTCTAATTTCTTTTAATATAACATTGTTGTAATATTCTAAAATGGTCTTGAACAATGGCTTTCCAGCTTTCTGAATGTCTTCTAGTGCTTTGTTTGGTTTCAGCTTTTTTCTTTTTTTATCCTGGGCTTGCTCAACTTTAAAAACATCCATGGATTTCATTGTAGCCCAGGAATCTGCAGGGTGTTTCTGCCTCTTTGTTCATCAGGTCCAGCCAGGTTGAGAGAAACAGGCAGACCATTTAAATGCTGCATAAATTACCCCATCACTTATTTGTTGGACTTACCACCAGTAACCTCTATTTTTACCAGAAATATTTGCTCTTGAACAGATTACAGATTTGTACAGATTGTACAGATTACAGTTTGTTGCTGTATACATATACATATATATGGAGGAAAACTTTATACCAACCAGATTTGCAGATATGTTTATGGAAACAATGCGACCTGCAATTAACAGCAACACACAGATGTCTTAATACTTACAGCCTCTGTAAACCATGGAAAAGCTCCAAATCCATATTCCTTAATGTGTGCAGGCCAGTCCAGTTCTCAATGTGTCTGGAGAAAAACAAAGGCAATCAGAAGCTGAAGAAGAAAAGGAGAATGGAGGACATTTGAAAATTTCACATGTTAAAATTTATTTGGCAATGTGTGATATTGCATCATATGCTACACTTTCTCCATCAGCCGGTTTAATGTTAGATTTCAGCAGAACTGATCATGTCCGCTTTCAGTATGATGTGATATTGATGTGGAAATGGACGGAAGATGACACTTAATTTTTCATTTAAACACATTTGGAAACATGGATTGCTTTGTGATGACTATTTTTATTTTCTAAATAATTCCGATAACACTTTCTATGCAGCTCACACATTTCATGCATAACAACCGAATGCAAAAGCAGTAAACTGCAACTGCAGCACTTTTTACTAGATGGATACACAGAAAATAGAACCTTATTGTCTGTCCGGAGTGATAACAGGAATCCTCCTTAAACAGGCTGAGAGGGTTATGTTTAAAACATTAGAAAATAAACTAAATGTTTAAAAAAGAAATGTTTTTACTATTAAAAAAATGTGCAAAAAAATACAATGAGAAAGGTAAGAGAAAGGAAGAAAAAGATTACGTGCTTTTTTGATAGTTATGATGGAGGGAATGAGGTTTATTTGTAGATATTTCTTTTTGTTTTTATAAGTTTACTTTATCGGCATCTTTATAAATTATTATTGGTAGTTGGAATAATGTACTTCAGATAAAAAATAACTCACTACTCAATATATTATAAACACATTTATAAGCAGCTGTGATGCACTTCTTGTATGCAACTAAATCAGTGTGTCATGGTTGAGCTGTTCTTTCAGTTGTTTGTTCAGGAATCAGTTAATTTTATTATCTGATAAGATATTCAATGTATAAAATATTATATATATTATAAATTAATATATTATACATATAGGGCAAGATCGACTAAGATCCCAAATCAGATAATAGTTTATTATCTGATTTTTCATTTTAGGTGAAGAAACAAAAGCCAGACAAAGTGACTTTTTTTGTGTTTCTTTTTTTTTTTACGTCTTGGACAGAGATGAAAACAAAAGCAGAATATACACAGCCCATGATGATGATAACCATAAGGTGTCCTTTCTGAAAAGTAAAAAAAGAAAAAAAAAACAACCAAAAAAACAGCGCGTGTAACACTGACAGGATAAATACTGGAAACCTTGTGTGGTTAAATTGACACTGCCGTCACCTTTCTCCAATATAATCACAATTTGTAGCACAAACTGAAACAGTAGACGCTCTGCTCTTTGTGTGTGACTCCTTTAGTGTAACTTACAAATGCTCCTGTTATCCCATATTACATACAGTCTCAGACTAGAGCTGTTTTCAGGGATAAATCGATACCATGTAAGTGATAAGGATGGCATACGTCCCTGAGAACAGACCCTGAATAATCAGAGCTGTTACTGATCAGACCCCTTGTAATGTCTTGTCTCCCAAACACCAAAATGGCCGCGGGATTAAAAAAGTTTACGCTTCACAACAGAAGTTCAGAGTCCATTTAGTAACATCATGCTGGCTCTCTGAATCAATATTTGTCACAGCTGAGAAACTCTGAATGAAATCAAGCAAACAGAGCTGTTTTTCTTTCACATGCAACCGTACTTTCTGCTCATAACTGTAAATTAACGCACATGCGGTCACTGTTTATCTACAGATAACACACTCTATCACCAATAACTCCAATAAGTTAAACTATAGTCACACATAGATAGTAAAAACATGGCAACAATTTATTCTAATATCACAATAATCAAACTTCTCACACCAGTTGTGATAAAGAAGGCAGTGAAGGAGTTTTTCTTTCTTCTCCCTCTGGGTTGCTCTGAATAAAAACTGTTTATCTAATAAAAATCAGTAATTAAATTAAAATCTGACCTCATTCTTCCACCGAAGCGAGACATCCTTCTGATCTATCTGTAATCAATAGTTCTGGATATAATTGACATTCTCTGACAACATTAGTGCATTAGTGATAAAAAATATTGACTTGCTTTTCATTGTCGTTATAACATTTTGATATTGACATTGGCACAATATTGATCCTCAGCTATTGATGTTCCGCCATAATGCATCTCATAACGAGCTTTTCTGAATGCAGATTCGTGGAAATCAGGACAAATATTTAATGTTATTGGGACCATTCAGCCTCACAGAAGCAGAGGAGGCGGCTTAGATCAGGTCACCTTTGACCCTACTGATGAAAAATGCTTCATTTAAATTGCAAGTAAATATTTAAGTCATTCAATGTATCAAATATTATTCATTCATTCATTTTCCTAACCGCTTAATCCAATTCAGGGTCACGGGAAGCTGGAGCCTATCCCAGCAGTCTTTTAGGCGAAAGGCAGGGTACACCCTGTACAGCTTGCTAATCCATCGAAGGGGCTGTTTAAAATATTATATATATTATAACGTAATATATTGTACATATAGGTCCAGATCGACTAAGATCCCAAAGTACGAGTAGTCATTTGTGTGCAATCTAAAATTTTGCACATGGAGCTGAACCACAGTTTGCAGGTGATTTACTGAGTGCAGCAGGTGCAAACATGTTGGAGAGACCCTGTTTAAATGAGGGTTTTGTATGTTTCGTGGTTTGCTGCATGGTGAGCTTATAATATTATAATCTGTTATTATATCTATAGTATGATAACAATATTTATTTTTTTAAATTCATTATCAGAACCGCTTAATCCGATTAAGGGTCGCATGGGAGCTGGAGTCTCTCCCAGCAGCCTTCGGGTGAGAGGCGGAGTACACTCTGGACAGGTCACCAGTCCATCGCAGAGAGACAAACAACTATTCACTCTTACGCTCGCTCCTAAGGACAATTTTGAGTTACCAATTAGCTAATGCATGTCTTTGGACAGGGGGAGGAAGCTGGAGTACCTACATGCACGGAGAGAACATGCAAACTCCACGCAAAAAGGCACCGTTTGAGTCTCCCCAGCTGAGGATCAAACCAGTAACCTTGCTGTGAGACCGCAGTGCGAACCACTGCATCACCGTACAGCCCTGTCATGTTGTGTTGTCATTAGTCAAAACAACCCAAACAAACATTCAGCTAAAGATCTTACTCAAGTAAACATACTTAGTGGGCCTGTTATACTCAGTTATCATTTTCCATATTAAAATCACCAGACTGTTCCAAAAATATTCATGTTATTAATTAAAAAGTTGTTGCTGTTTTCATGAGAAGATCAGGAGGCCGTATGCTTGTTTGATCTGTGGGCTTAAGGGTACTGTATTTATAGTGTTATCCAGATGAAACACGGTGGTTATAACACACCATCTGCTGATTCTTCACTGCATTTTAGTTTAAAAAATGTTTGATATCGATGCAGTTGATGTCAATTATGGCGTGATCCAGGCGGTGACACAGTTATAACACAACTTTGGCTAAATTGCAAGATTAAATAAATACAATTAAATATTTTATGAATTCATTAAATATTTAATGAATTCATAAATAAATATATTAGTATACATTTTTAAAGGTCAAACGCTGATCGGAGCATTTCGGGATGAAGCAGGAACATCTTTATTTCATTGCTATTATGTGTGCATTTGTAAATGAAAAGTGTTTATTTTACATGCTCTTACTGACAAAGCTCCACTGGATCCTAAAGATCTCAGAGATCCAGATTTTTCTATCAGAGCTTCGCTCTCAGACTGCAGGTTTACTTGTAAATCCCAGAGGTTTGGTTATCAGACCCCTCTCTGGGAAACCAGCCCCTGGTTTGCCTTGCCTTTGCAGACACCTTTCTAAAGTTTTTCTTACTGATAAATCCCATGGTTAGGTCTGCCTGCGTGGTCCACATCCAACCCTTTAGTCCTGCTGCTGTGGGCCAGTCCAGGAAGTAGACCATCTTTCATTTCTGCTGTCACATTTCACTGTACGTCAGAGAAGATAAACTGTAGGCTACTGTTTTCAACAATTTCAAGGACATCTGGAAGGCCTTGCACAGTCATTAGTAATCTTTACAATGCTAGCTAATGCTAACAGAGAGACGAGGGACAGCGGTGTTGCTGAGGGTAAATACTTAATTTGGAGATTCTGTGAAATGTAATGGTATTTGCTCTCCGATCAGACCGAGTCTAGCAGACGATCCTGATGTAAATGCCACCTTACATCCAGTCTGATACTGAGGAGAATTGAGGAATAGCCGTAACTTTGGAAAATAACTACGGATAATAGCGGATTCCTTTTGTCTTTTGATGTCATTATCTGGAAAAACCAATAACCTCTTATTTCAAACAGAGACATGCATTGTTGTCTTTGTTATGTTTTATTTCCACTAACATTTGACTGTAAATAGCACCGAGTTCAATGCAAAAACGGAAATCTAAGTAAGATTAAAAATCTTAAACTGAGTACACATATGCATATTTTTATTAAAGGTAAGGTAATTCTTAGTTTTTATGCCAGAGAAGTCCTCTTGTTTTAAGAGTAATTTTATTTGTTTTGGGAAGTCTTGACAAGCCAAATTTTCTTGTTCTGTTGGCAGATAATTTATCTTATTTTAAGCAACATTTTCCTAATTTTTGTATATTTTTTTCTTGTTTTTTAAGGCTGAGTTTTTGCAGTGTTGGAGTCACACGTCAATAACGTGTTTTCTTGGTGCACATTTGTATAACTGGTTTGTGATTTTCAAGTTTTATGAAGGGATCGAATTCAGGTTTACATTTGACCTCTTCAAGCTGCATCCAGCTTGTTTTGTTTGCTAATGTGTTATGTTTTTGGTCAAAACAGAAAGACTTATTAAGGTGGACTTACTGAGCTACTTGAAGACAAAAAAATCCTTAATTCCTGAAATGAATCTAAATCCTGGTCGATCCAGAGGACGACGGTTTTCTTTAGAAAAGTCCAGCTTTCAGTGGCTAATCTTAATTCAGTAGAAAATAATGTTTTGAGATTTTCCATTTTGGTTCACTTTTTTTTTTTTTTTTTTACTGAAATTGAACATTTCCATTTTGGTTACCGTCAACATGACCAGGAAAGACTTGGTACAGACCAGCCATATTCCCTCAGTTTTCCAAACAGCCAGCCATGTTAGTAAAGGCTTTCTCAGCTGTTACCAGGACAGATACATTCAGGACAGATCACCAGTCCACCACAGGGGAACAAACACGCACACCTCAGAGTCACCAGGAAACGTATTATCATGTTTTAAACTGCAAGAAAATAATCCAGAGAGAAACCACAGCTGCACAGAGAGACCATGAAAACTCCACACAGAAAGAAGAAACAGCCTCAAACCAGGAAACTTCCAGCTGTGAAGCAGCAGATCTAAACAACACACCACCATGCACCCCAACATGCTTTCAGGAATTATTAGATTTTTTTCAAGACTTTATTTGTATCTTTACTTGGACTAGATGGTTCAGATCCATGGAGCAGAACAACATAGATGAGGCAGCTGTGACAGCTTCCGTCAACTCTGAGGATTCTTCTTTTTTTTAAATAAACCAAAAAAAACCCCAAACTTATTTAATATTATCTGATGAGCAGGTCAGATATTACTGTAAAATGTAGAAGGAATCAAGAAAGTAAAGTAAACAAACTTCCATGAATGTGCCTCTTACTGCTTCTTTTATACTTCAATATGAAACTGACACATCTGACATCAGGAATTTTTACATTTCCAGATTTGTTGAAGCCATTTCAGAACTTTTAAGGATGTTGCAGGCTATGGAGTACAGCTACAATTTTTCAGAAGATGAAACAAATTTTTTAATATATTCTCAATTGATCTTCTGTGTAAACATCTTGCTGACATGACGCAGAGAAACTTTGATGTGTCTGACAAGAAAAGGTATAGTGTATCCCAGTCAAACGTTTTCAAAACATGCATAAAAAAAAACTGAACTATGCTATAAATAAAATATAACTCTAAAAAAAAGAATTATTTATGGACAGCAACATGCAACATGTGTGTGCCTGGTATGTACATAATATATAGTTTTAATTTCTTTTACTTTTGATTGCTTTTATTGTTTTATCTTTTATTCCCTTAACTTCTATTGTTCTAATTTCACTACATGTCTTTACTGTTCAGCACTTTGTTGCGGCTGGCGTTGGGTGAAAGTGCTATATATATAAAGTTGAGTTGAGTTGAGTTGAGTAACAATAATAATGAATTCACTTTATGTTTTAGTCCAGTTCCGATTTCACACTGAAAGTATTAGAAATGTTAAAATTCTTGCTTTTACCACACGATATGTCCACATCAGACCTGTTTCTTCTTTTTGTCATAAATGGGCTGAAAAAGCTTTTGTTTGTTGATTGTTTTTGTTTTGTCTGAAATCGGACATTTAAGAAGCGCAGTTGCCATAAACAACCCAGTGAAAGCTGTTGTGTGGCGCAGCAGAACTTACATGCTGGTGATGTTCTGGAAAAGATCTTCGAAACTGTCGGTGCTGTTCGGGGAGCTGGCGTTGCTTTGGGACAGCAGAGGGAAGAACTGGCTGCTCTCTGACTTGTTGCAGAAGATCTCTGTGAAGGAGCAGGAGCAGGTGGGCGAGCAGTCCGGCAGGGAACTCAGGTTGTTGTGGAACAGAAAGACAAGCAGGACCAAAACCTTCCAGGGGAAACTTCGCAAACCGCGTGCGCCAAACGAGCATCCAAACACATCCATCCTGAAAGGATCCGAGTCTTTCTGATCTGTGAACCGCAGCAACAGCAGAAAACACCCAAAGCGCGTGTTTAAAGTTGGCTCAGCGCGCGGCGTCCTCACCTCATCTCTGGTAGTGGAGTCCAGCTGTTACAGAATATTTCCAGCTGTGTGTCTGTTGGCAATGGCGAGGGAGCTGTGTTGGCTGAGTCCTATCTTTATTTTATATTTTTATTTATTTATTTTTAAAAAATGCCGCACAGAGGGCAAAAAAGGGGGGAAAAGTTGGAAAATATTCCAGGCAGACTATGATAATATCACTTTCCCCCTCATCGTTTCGTGTCCTCCATTCATCTAACCATCTCTCTTTGACTCTCCCCCCTCATCTTTCTTTCTCCCCATTGATTTCACTGCGATTGTGGACTGGTAGAGAGACATATAGAGAGACTGGGAGCCAGAGAGAGAGAGAGAGTCCCACTGATCAGGGTGGAACCTGACAGAATCTCAGCTCCATCATAGCGGATGCTTCTGTTTGTATTTTTTTTTCTTTTGTGTTGTTGTTGTTGTTGTTTTGTAAGTCTTTAAAATTAAAACAAAGAAGTGTTCCTGTAGGAAAGGGGGTCCTGCAGTCTGGAGCCAAGATCTTCTAGAGTGGTCCGCTTTATGTTAAAAGTTAGAAATCCAGGTGAAGTCTCACAGACACCAACACCTTTTCTAATAAAAGATGTTTATGTGCATTCATCATAGGGAGAGCAGTAGACTGTCAGGATTTACTGACTGCATGCGTCATCAATATGATAACTAAGTGCGATCAAGGCATGTTGTTTGTCTTTCCACATTTTCTGGCACATCTACAGGCTTAAGACATCATTAAGGTAAAAAAAAAAGTGATGTTTACTTATGTTTATGCAAAAAGAGCTGATTAGTCCCAAACATTTGCTTGCAAGAGCATTTTTAGCATCTTGATCTTGCATCAAGAGGCTCATTCACCAAAACACTGCATCTTTTCAAACCTTCTGTCAGTTTCACATCATTGTTCACAGGGCACTTTTTTTTTTTATTTATATATATTTCCTCTTGGATTGGTGAATACTAACCTCACAGAAGTCTAAAGGACAAACCGGCTGACCAGAATTTGCAGGTAAATGCTGTAAAAATGTCCATTAAAAGCAACTGAAAGAATCTGAAAAGAATGCATGAAAACAAAAAAGTACAGCCACAGTTCCGGCCGGCCGCCTCAACAATAGAGGCCTGGAACACAGCCCACTCGGACTCAATGTCCCTCGCCACACTCAGGACATGGTTGAAGCTCTGCTGGAGGTGAGAGTTGAAGCTCGCTCTGACAGGGGACACCGCCAGACGTTCCCAACAAATCCTCATAACACGTTTGGGCCTGCCAGATCTGATCGGCTTCCTCCCCCGCCATCTGACCCAACTCCCCACCAGGTGGTGAACAGTTGACAGCTCTGCCCCCCTTTTCACCCAAGTGTCCAAGGCATGTGGTTGCAGGTCCGATGATACAATTACATAGTCAATCATCGAACTGCAACCCAGGGAGTACTGATGCCAGGTGTACATATGGACACCCTTATGGTCGGACATGGTGTTTGTTTTATCCATGACAATCATAGAGGTCCAACACCAATTGGGTTACAAAGGGGAGGGGGACCATGCCTTCCAATCACTCCCCTCCAGGTCTCACTGTTATTGCCCACGTGAGCATTGAAGTCCCCTAGCAGAACAAGGGAGTCCCCAGAGGGAACCCCCTCCAACACTCCCTCCAATAACTCCAGAAAGGGTGGGTACTCTGAACTGCTGTTTGGTGCACAAGCACAGAGGACAGTCAAAATCTGTCCCCCCACCCGAAGGCGCCAGAGCCCAAGTCATGCATCGAGGTAAGTCCAACTATATCTAGTCAACCACTCAACCCACCTGTCTCCGTCACCCAGCACACATTGCATCCAACCCCCATGGCTCTTCCCACAGATGGTGAGCCCACGGGAGGTGGGGCCCATGTAACCCTTTCAGGCTGAGCCTGATCGGTCCCCACAGGTGAAAGCCCAGCCACCAGATGCTCGCTTTCATGGCCCACCATGGCTCCAGAAGGAGGCCCCGGTGACCCGCATCCGGGCAAAGGAACATGTCTGCCAATGGTTGTCATTTTCATGGGGGTCGCTGAGCCGCAGTTAGTCTGATCCCTTCCCTAGACACCTGTTTGCCATGGGTGACCCTACCTGGGGTATAAAGCCCCCGACAACATAGCCGCTAGGATCTTCAGGACACACAAACCTCAACAGTCTTTGGGTGCAGGGAACACACACTTGACAGGTCAGCAGTCCATCGCAGGGCCAAAACACAGACAAACAACCACTCACACTCACACTCACTCCTAGGGGCAATGTAAAGTAACCAATTAACATAACATGCATGTCTTTGGACATTGGGAGGAAGCCGGAGTACCTGGAGAGAACTCACGCATAGAAAGGCCTCTGTTCGAGCCACCTCCACAGCTGAGGATCAAACCAGCAACCTTCTTGCTGTGAGGCCACAGTGCTAAGACTGTTATTGTTATTGTATATATATATATATATATATATATATATATATATTGTGCATATATATATATATATATATATATATATATTATATATATATATATATATATATATATATATATATATATATATATATAAAGTTCCCTTTGCAATGTCTACTTAGAAGCAGCACAGTTGCAACAAGAGGTTTAAATGTCTGAAAATATGAGGCTGAAACTCTGTAATATTTATGTTGCATTTGCAAAAGTTTATTTTATTTTTAAACACAGACTTATAAGGTTTCAAAACATTTCTTTCCGTTTCTGACATCTGTTGCTACACAAGTACAGTTGCTTCTTCAGGTTTGCAAGTGAATGAATAATGGATTCACTGTAAAGCCATTTACATGTCTTAAAAACTATTGGATAACTCTAATCTGTTATTATTAACCCTTTGATGCATCATGTACGTCAGAAAGATAGTATATAAATATTTCTATTGAATAAATATAATACATAAAATAATTGAGAAGTCAAACAATATTAAAGTAAAACAAAGTATCTGTGCACGTCTGTAGAAATGAAATATTGAATGTAAAAAAATTTGATTGATACTTTGAGGGCTAAAGGCTGAGAAGGAGAATGTATGTAACGCTAAGAATGCACTGCAATCAACTGCATACAGGGCTGGACTGGGTCAAAAAGTCAGGCCAAGAGTCACTCACTCACCGAGGCCAACTCGACTCAATTAATGCATGACCATATGCGTACATGTCAGTTAATTAATCACCAAAGCTCAGTATTCTACATACACATGCCAATTCTTTCTATCCCCTACTTGCATCAAAAGGTTTAATACAACATTCAGCTCAGGATTATTTTATTAATGATCTGCTGTTACATGTTGCACTAAGCCAGTGTTTCTCAATTCCGGTCCTCAGGACCCCTTGCTCTGCATATTTTATTGGCAACCCTACCTTAACATACCTGAATCAAAAAAAAAAAAAAACTCGTTAAAAGGTTGCAAAGAACTTGATGAGGAAGTTAAAAAATCTGACTCAGGTGCTTTGGAGAAGGAACATGTCTAAAATATGCAGGGCAGGGGGACCTAAGCACTGGAATTGAGAAACACTGCCCAAAGCAACACAGTTCTATCATTTCATTAGTAAAATAATTTAGATTGTAGTTTACTTCAGAAATCAAATACTTGATTCTGATTGGTTGCAGGGTGTCTGTGCAAATGTGATATAGGACACCAAGACAAAAAAAGTTCCATCAAATAGCCCAATAGTTATAAATCACTGTGCTGGCTCAGACGCAAGTTGGTAACCGTGGCAACAAAAATGTTAACAACATACCGGCTAAACAGAAAACAGAAAGAATAGCTGGAAAGACTATGTCAAACAGTGGCCCATGGTTTTGAATGAATGTATCTTATCTGCCAGTTTTTAAGTAATTTTATTTTTTCAGGTTAATTTAACCATCGGTTGAACAATAACCAGAGTAGAAAAGGGTGAAAGAAAAAAAAGTCTGCCAATCCCTCCCCATCTTTGTACTGTATTATGTTCATATTCTACCAAGATTGTTAGTTGAAATCAGTCACTGCAGATAAAATATCTATCAAGGGGGGGTGGGAGTGTTGGGGACAGTAGGGCTTGGGAGGGAGAGGGATGGGGAGGGTGCTGGTGAGGGGGAATAGGAAGCAGCGGGAGAGTTGTGGGGAGGGGTTGTTGGGGGGATGGTCTACGGACGTGTCCTTGTCCTTGGGGATCCCGCCCCTGGTATCGTGGTGGCGCCGGCCCGCGATGGTTTTGCTCTGGGCGGGCGGGGCCCGCTGGGTCTTGGCCGGGGCTCTGCCGGGGGGAACGGGTGGTCCTGGGGCCTATGGGCTGCCGGCTCTCTGTGCGGCCCGCACTTCGGCACCCGGCGGCCGCCGGGCCGGCGTGCCGTCGCCCTGTGCTACCCGGTGCCCCTATCTCGTCGGGCCAGGTGGCGCCTGCCTGGGGGCTTCCACTGCTGAACGGAGGCTCTCTCTGCTTTGTCTGCCCGGGCTCTGTGCGCGGTGGGCTTGCCGGGCCCTGGGGGCCTTGGCTTCCTCCTCTACACCTCGGGTCGTGGTCGTGCTCCCCTACAAGTTCTCAGCTGATCTTTGATTGCATGATCACAGGTTGAACACTCACAAGTGCACGCCCACAAAGCGCTCATCTTCCCATCTGCTTCCTACTAAATGTTGCTGATGACTCTCTGTAGGTATGTTTAATAATGGTTGGTAATGTAATTGTTATTTTATTAATTCATTTACTTTTTTTTAACTTTTATTTTTCTTTTTTTGTCTGTTTTTGAATATTGTCACTATCCTACTTTTGTCTTGTTGTATTTTTTCAGTACTTTATATTGTTTTGCAAATACTGTAACTTTAGCAGCTTAGACATGCCTTTCTTTTCTGTCTCTCTTTTTCCTCCTTTCATTTCCTCTTTTTTTTTCCCCTCTTTCCCTGCCAGGTCCAGCTCGGCCATATCAAGAATGACGATGATTGCAAAATGATAAAAGGAAAAAATAAATAAATAAAATAATTATCATAATAATAAAAATATTCAGATTATCAAGGGCAGCTATATACATGAGATGTCTCCCTTAACAGAGCAAATCTGTCTGGCAAAAATATGGCACGCAGATTGCTGTTCTATATGCTGAGATGCTGGACAGGACAGGTTAAAAAAAAAAAAAAAAAAATCTATCATATTGTTTCAACCGTATTAAATTTTTTTTTAATCAATTAGTTTATGATGAAGCTCCAAATCGCTCAAAGAGGGACAAAGCGGCTCTGACGTCACCCTGCAGCGGTGAAGCACCATGTGTGCGTTCCTCTGCAATAAAGCTCCAGCGGTTACGTCAATTTCACAGCGATCTTCAAGAATTAAAAAGGTCCATGCTGTTTGCATTTAGATTTTTCCATGGTCAAATTTTTCTTGTGCTGTTATAGAAACCAACCATTGCACATCCTCCCTGATTTTCTTCATATTGTGAAGAAATATGCATCAAAATCACCATATTTTCTTTGGAATCTGTTAAAAGGAGGGGACGGCACTTCCATTCAACCCTCTTATCTTTGAGGTTCAATCATCTGACAGTGTGCTGTGCACACACACTCACTCTTTTGACCACACAGTCAAACACATCACACACACTATTATATTTCACCATCATCTGTGATTTGTTGAAATAGTATCTGCCAAACCAGCTTCAGGTGCTGCCAACGGTGGCTACCTTGGCAACACCAAGTGTTCTTGTTAAAAACATGATTTTAAGAGTACAAACAACACTAGTGATTGATCTTATATTATTTCCTTTGTGATTGACCATGGTATAAGCAGGATAATGCCCTCCGTGGTGTCGCGTCGGAAGGTTCCCGCCTCCGCTTCGTCCATTAATTTCTGATAATGGACACCTTGTTGGGCATTATCCCTTACATGTAATGTACTAATACCAATAACATATTCACAGTAAAAACAAGAAGTGGTGAAGAATATTTTCTCCTGGTTTGAGCTTGGTTGTAGTAGAAAATGAAAAAGTAAAGACAACATAGATAAAACACTTAGAGGCAAATATTTCATGCAGTAAAATACGAAAAGTCATTACAATGTGAACAGAAACACATTCATCAACACACATTTCATATGGAGTTCACAAAAACCTCAGACACACACATTTAACCAATAATCATAAAAACCTGCAATCACATCATTCATAACCAGATAAACACACATATTTTTGCTGTTATTGCTGGGGTGGCACAACTTTTTTCCTTCCTTTTTAAAAATGAGCTCTGTTGTTTTGAAGAATTATTTGTGGATTAAGTGAATGTTTATCTTTTATTGACACTGATTATTATTTGTGCTATATCCCCTTTTGTAATGATGTGATGTTTCATGTGTATTCTAAGTTCTGGTTACCTGTTTTCTTTAGTAGTTTTCCCCATTTAATTCCCGTGTGTCCTGTTTCCTGTTTTGCTTTCCCATTCATTAGGTTCACTTGGACTCATTTAGTTTAGTCATTCCACCCGTGTCTTGTTCTGTGTCTGTCTGTATTTATAGCCCTTGGTTTCAGTTCTTGTTGCTGGTCCATTGTGTTTGTTTCTCCATGATACTTTGCCTTTAGTTTTGTTGTTGCGCATGAAAAACATCTTAATTCTGCATCCCTGCCTCCTGACTGCATTTGGCTCCACAACTCCACCACCATCCATGACATCTTTTGCCTCGTCCTTTGGCCTAGCATCCTCACCAAATATGATGTGTGTTGCATACCAGTTTCAATGGTTCAAAATGAAGATCCAGTAAGCCGGTCAACACTGGGTTTCTGCACAGCTAGAAGATCATACAGAAAACATGTATTTAGAACATATACAAAGAAAACAAACAGTGGTTTGATGTGACATAAACATCTAAAGCAGGCGCCAATGCAGCATTACTGCACTGAAACACACATGTCTGTGATGACTGATTTTTTTGTGATCTAGAGGGAGGGGTTGACTTCTATCTATCATGAAACCACAGCCTGCTTGACAAGCAGTGCATTAACTACCCATTATGAATCAATGATTTCTCCATAATGCATCATGGTCAAAGGTACATTAAGAAGTCATGACATCTGATTAATGTGAATGACAGTGGGTCAAAGCCTTTTAGACAAAAAGCACAGTGGAATAAATATAGCTGCAGCAGTGCAGCGATTCACAACAGGGACAAAAAAAACAAAACAGGACCAAACGGCACACAAAAATACATTTTATAATTGTTTCCAGTAATTTCCTTTATTACATAAAATCTGAAAGAAAACAAAGAGGAAAGGTAACATCATTTAAAGGAAATCGATTTTACTTAGTTGCCTATCAATTAACTAGAATGTAGTCAAAGTAGACATAACAATCTTATCTAAATTTTTATCCGGTTATACACACACATGCACACACACACACACACACACACACACACACACACACACACACACACACACAGATCTCAAAAGAGTCAAGTAAAACATGGAGCCAGTGTTTTTGGATTCTCAAAATAAGCCTTCAGTACTTCTCAATACCTTTGTCCGTTGGTATAGCAGGTGACAAAGAGGGAAACCAATGGCGTGATTTGTTGCCTTGCTGTGGAGCACATGTGTAGCTTGTCACCACAGACCCATCACCTGGAATACTGCTATTCGATCCACTGCAGTTTGTTGCGCAACAGACACTGACAGAGCTGGACTGGGACAGAATATCGGCCTGGGCATTTTCACCTGAGATTAATCCACTGGTGTTGATGGAAAGACGACGACGCCTATGAATGGAAACAAACTATTTTGTGACCATGTTTGTACACGGTCTTGTTTATGTGTATGTACTCGTAAACTTACTGTATATAGTTTTTTTTCTTTTTTAAAAAACAGATTACATTTAAATCCCTCAGTTCTGCCATTCATTTAGTCCATAAAATGATTCTACTTGAGCTGTGTTTTATTACAACTATAATTGTGTTTAATAATTAAAGGCAAAATCATTAAATGAGTTTTGGGATCTGAGTGTAATATCAGCATTGGCATTGGCGATACTTGTTCTGTATTTACTTGGTATTAGATTGTAACTAAATTTGCAGTCTCGCCCAGCCGACCAATGTGAGTGATGTAGACCACCATTGCAGATATCTGGCAGCCTCTTCTGCTTCTCATACTGGTCAGATTCTGGTGAAAACTGCATTCGATTTGAACACAAAAGCTGAACCAGAAACCCCAAAACTGAATAAATTCATAGCTGCTCCACTGTTTACTTGTAATGAACCAGTCGTTTACTGAAAGCGATATTCAGTCAGACATCACCCATCTGAGTGTGTAGAAGTTTGGATCTGCTTTAATGAAACAGCATCAGATTTCTTCCCTCACTGATAGTCTGGGGTTCAGGTTGAGGATCTGGAGAGATGTTTACAATCACTATGAGCATCTTTGTGTAACTGCAGCTGATATGAAAACCAAACATTTGTTGGAATTTACTTTAACTATGGTTTCCAGGTGATTGTATGACAGCTAAAAGAAACATGTTCCAGAGTACCAGATAAGGCCTTCCCTCTAGGATCTCTGCGTACCTTGCACGGAGAAAGGGATGAGGATGTTGTTTTGATACAAACTGATAAAATGTGTTTTTTTTGTCAACTGGAAGTGTGTGGAAAAGTGTTTGGAAAAGTTGGGGAACTTGATGAAAGAAAAGCATGACAAGAGAAAAAGAAAGCAATAAGTGAGAAATAGTGTTTTGCTTTAAAACTTGGACTTCTGAAGAAGAACTCAGACAGAGAAAACGTGCAAATCTTACTGAGATGGGTGACTAAAGGGGAAGTTTTGGGGAAACAGGAACGCATCCTCATAGGCAAAGATCTCTTTTTGCGGTGTTTTTTATTAAGTCAAATTTAAACAAAATTTTTAGAGTTTCAAATATGGCGTTGTTTTCGCACCACATTAGTTTTTTGGAAAACCTCTAAAAGCTTGTAATATGAGAAAACTGCTGTCTGCATGTAAATTGGAAAATGTTCAAATTTTACTACAAACATCATTATTTTTCTTTAAAAAAAAGTCAATTAAAAAAATTAAATAAAATTTTATTTGTCTTTAAAAAAATTTCAATTTTGACTTTCTTTCTTGACTTTCTTTCTTCTTATTAAACTAAAAACATTCATATCCATGAATGTTTTTAAGATTGTCCTGAGGAATGCAGCGAAGGAGGCATGTCGATGTTTTTCTTATAAAGCCATTTCTGGCTTTTTAGTGTTTAATTCTGTATTTGTTTTATAATTCTTTTATATAGTGTTGACTCTGTATGGCTGCTATCTTGGCCAGGTCTCCCTTGTAAAAAGACATTTCTGATCTCAATGGGACTTTCTGGTTAAAGGTAAATGAATAAATAAATGTGTACGTGAGCTCTGGGTGCAACACTGCTTTTTTTTTTTTTTTTTTTTTTTTTACAGAATTTGAACCTCCAATTCATCCTCACATTTTCAGCGAGGTTGAAATCGCGTGACTTTTTGGCAGCGTTCTCTCACTGCTTTGGTTTGAAACTCTAAAACTTACACTCTGAAAAACTTTTCATAAAATTGCATTATTGTATCTGCAGAATGAAGAAAACAACAATGGGAACTGTAGGTCAGACTGATGCAGATGTTTTTCTTTTCTCGTCATTAGACTGTGAATCTGCTCAGGTGTCACAGAACTGGTGACGGGTGACCTGTTATTCCCACTAAACCCAGGTGTGTTCAGGTGTTTCATTTCCTGCAGCAGGAACAGTGGGTTTGATCCACAGTCCTCACAAGCATTCCTTCTTGAAAGAATTTACCAGTAAACCCACCACCACAGCTGGGCTCATGACTTTTGATGGTCTGTGGTTCTGCTGGTTTTCAGCAGGGCCACCTTTACCCACTGTTGGGCCCCTGGGCTGAGAGGTTTTGTCGATCCTTCCCAGTCCTTCAAATGTACCAAATCTCATTACAGAAAATATTATCCAGGTTTACACTGAGGTTTTCTTTATTTAGTTGTGTCACAATGGGATGTTGTGACTCTACTGTGGTTTATGGATTAACGACAGCAAACATTTGGGTAACTGGTTAAATTGGTTTAATATGTTTTATACTGGTAAGACAAGTAGTAAAATGAGTACACAGAGTTTATTGTATTGTTTTATTGGTTCATGGTGTTTGTGTGAAGAAACCTGGAGTCATCCATATTAGGCTTCCCTGTAAAGATAAGACTGGAGTAATGGGTAAAGTAGGTTTAAGGCTCCTGAAGGATGTGCAAGAAACAGATGTTTTACTTACCTCTGATTGTCTCTGCTTTCCAGGACTGAGTAATGGAGAAAAGACACCACAGGTGTTCAGGCGCCTTTTAATGGTTCCGGGGGGGAAGGAACTGAAGCCGTGGAGTAAATGAAGGGGGATTTTGTGGTGAATGGATTTTTAGAGTGGGGTTAATCAGGGGCTGGATAATTTAAGTATGATTGTTGGGGTGGTTAGAGCTATGTAAATATATGTATAGTTTCTGTTAAAATGTTAATGTAAATATCTTTGTGTTTTCTGTGTATATAGCTGTTTTGGGAACCTGGGGGAATGGTATGGTCCAGTTAAGCTTGGTTATATAAGCAGGCAGTTTTAATCAGTCGGGTTGGTTCTTTGAGTATGGAAAATAAAGGTTGACAACTATATGTCTAGTTGTTTGCCTCTTCTGTGTGCTTCCCATGATGTTTGCCTCCGAGACTGCTGACTGAAGTTCACAAGTTGTATTGACATATTATTAATGTGACCATAATGAACAATATTAAATGCAGTAATGAATGAATAAATAACAGCAGCAACAGATCAGACAACCCTGTCAAGCCGTGATTCCTAAACAGAAGTAGCTTATCAACATGACTTTTCAGACACTGCAGCCATAACATGTGAAAAAACCTGCAGATGCTTTCACTAAACACTGCTCTGTCCTTTTTAGAAGCGCTTTCTTCTGGTCTCTTTTGCATAGAAAGCTGTGATTATGTCCTTACCGACATGTCCTGAAGAATGTCAGTGATTATAAGTGTAACGATTACTGACAATGCTCCCCAGTTTGAGGCTGAAATGTGCTTCTGAAAGACAGTTTCTGTTTTTTATGTGTCCTCTGACACAGACATATCTTTTTTATTTTTGACCACCTATTGGTCCCATTTTTGCCCAGTAAGTGCGTACTGGACCAGTCTAAGTCTATGTTTTTTTTTTGTTTTTTTTTTTTTTTTAAATGAATAGCAAACAGTCATATAGCTGTAGACTATGATGATCTTTTCACTTGATAAAAACTCAGTGGGCTGATGTGTGCAGAAGAACTGTTATCCAAGGATGTACTAAAGGTTTGCGGCAATAAAAAACGTGCAATTATTTTGCAGATGTAACAAAGGAAAAAAGAATACAAGCTGATTTACTAACAGTGCCCATTAAGTGTTGTGTTATTGTAATGGTGCACAAAAACGGCTGGTCTGTTTGTATGTATTCCATAATATTTAATATGTTTATGGCCTATTCTGCATCTGTCTGGAGGAGAAAATGTAAATGTATTCATTTAGATTTTAATTTAAAAATATTTGTTGCTATTAGGAATTGCCTGGAATTCCATCCATAGTCATGACAAAGTGTTATTGTAGTCTTGCCTTTAATCTACCAAAGGAACAACGGATGCAAATCAACTGTTGCATTTGGTGCATGGTTTGTTCATCTTCAATAAGGTGTGATGTTTCGTTTTCAAATAAGTAAATAAATAGGTAAGTAAATAAATAAATAAATGCTATTGTGAGTTAGAAGTGTGAATGGTTGTCCGTCTCCCTGTGTTGGCCCTGTGATGGACTGGAGACCTGTCCATGGTGGACCCTGCCTCTCACCTGGTGGTTGCTGGGATAGGCTCCAGTTTCCCTGCGATCCTGAACTGGATGAGGCGGTTCAGAAAATGATGAACGAATGAAAAACCCTTCTAGAGGACTTTCTGGTTGAAATTAAATTTGTTTGTATGAAAGTATAACTGCTGCTATTTTATACAAAATAGAATAAATAAAAAAGAAAGTAAATAATATGGCAGTGAAATACATTTAGGAACAAAACTAAACTAATTTTTCATGATCAACTTGTTTATTTCATTGTGTCCTTCAAGATGGAAATGAATATATTTCCTACTGGAAAATGTGAGTTGTTTATTTTACACATTCAGTACATAAAATTACAGTTTTTCTTTACTGTTATTCATAATTTTTAGAAAACAATTAATATTTGAATTGAAGTACAGAATAAGGGGGATTTTATTATCATTTCACAAACAATTTCTACCACAAGCCTTTTTATAGATTCGTTGTTATTTTCCATAAAATCGGAGACAGTTGTCTGCTGTTTCTGTATAAACCATCAACACAGAGGCAGAATAACCACAAATACAAAGCCTTAATGGAAGTTTATTTCCTTTTAAAGAGGAATAAATAAGTAAAGAGATGAGTTTCCTGGCTGTCCTCGGCCTTTCATCGGTCCTCAGGGCCCTTTGTGGCTCGGTGCTGATTGACTGTGGCCCACTAAAAGGCTAACACATCAGGACATGAACACAAACCACATGCATATACTGTAAAACCAGCAGCAGCAACTGGCATAACTGGTCTAATGTAAAACTGTGTGAACTGGTTTAATGCACACTGGTTCTGGCGCTGGAAGGTGGATTAAGTGTTATTCTTTATGGCAGCTGCATAGTTTGTTCTTTTTACAGAATATTACATGTAACCATCGGGGTAAAGATGTGATACTTAAAAAAAAAAAAAAAAAATCACATAGTTGTCCTTTGAGGGAAAAAAAAAGTTTGTCAAAAACTGATGTTAATATATTATTTTACACTTCAAATAAGTGGGTCTTTCAAAACAACTTCAGCCTTAAATATATATATAAACATATTATGTGATAATTGTTATTTAAAGTTTTTAACCATTTAAAGGCCAGTTTATTTACAAAACTTTGGGGGAAAAAAGAGGAAGATTTAAATAATTGCCATAAAAGACATTTTAATAAGGATTTACTCATTATTTTCACCAGTCAATGAGGCAATATTAGCACTTGAATTTGATTTTCTTTTTTATTTGATGCCTGCAAGTGTTTGAGGAGCGCTTTTTCCCCTTTCAGTGTTTTTCTAAATATGGCGTCAAATAAAAGGCGTCAAATAAAAAAAATAATTAAGTTTATCAGTCTGAACATTGAACATCTTGTGTATTCTAATGAATATAGGTTAAAAAGAGTTTGCCTTTAAGTTTTTTTTTTTTACATTTTACACAACATCTTAACCTCATTGGAATTGAGGTTGTAATAATTATTTGTCGTTTTTAACATTTTGTTCATTGTTGTTTTTTTCCAAACTGCAGTTTTTTATGAAAAATTTAATAAAATAATTTACAGGTTTTGCATGCACTGAACAGGAAAAAAAATCTGATGGCCAAATAAGAACAGAAAATTGGAGATTAGTTGTCTAATATGAAATCTTAATATAAAAAAAATCTGTAGTTTATTTTCATACCTTTTCATTAGTTTTGCTTTGTTAACTTGGTGTGTTTGCTGTAATTACATTTTTTCTCCTGTGAAGCTCTTTGGGTTGTCAAAGTATTTCAGCTGAGTCAGCTGACGGCTCTCAGTGTTGTCGACATATTTATTTGCAAACAGAGACACATAGGAACAGCAGCTATCACGCGTGTTCAGACCACCCGGGTTGCTTGTTGTCACTGGCGTAGACAGCCTTGTGTCAGACTGACTTCCTTTTGCTGATTTGTTCATTTGAAATGGAGCAAATCTAGCAAAGAATATCAATGAATCAATCCATACTCTTATTAAACATGCCAAAGATTCCTTTACCTAATATGCATTGAATGAATATGTTGCATGTTTTACTGATCATACGCATACATACAATCTGTCTGCAGCTGCTGAATCTCTGGCTGATGCGGTCTGAAGTTCTGTTCAGTATCAACTCAGCTCAGTTAGGACTAAAAACAGCATCAGCTACATGGAAATGTCCACAATGTGGACCCTAAAATGGACCCAAGGAGAACCACAGCATGAAATGGAAAAAGCAAACCGGTTGGGAATGAGACAAGGCTCGGGGTTTTCTCCGCTATCAGCTGAACTCTCTTCATACTTTTAGCTCAAATATATTTATATCCAGACGATTGGATTATTTTACTCTTTATCTGAGGCTCCAGAGAGCTACAGAAACAGAGGAGTCCATTTAGGGCAATATGTTTTCAAGACTGTGATTTGTTGCATCACAAAGAACAAACACATGTGCAATGACACATACACACGCCCACACACACATCTAACACTATTATTGTCTGTGCTGTTCTGCTGGCGGTAAGAGCCATCAGCCTTTAGCCATTAACAAGGTTTTTATGGACCAGACCAACAACCAAACATCTCTAAAAATCAAAACACATGCTCATCCCTGTTTTCTTAATACAATATCCCAACATGCTCTGCATGGAGGCGATCACCGGCCTACAACTGCTCCACCTCAAACCAGGGTCCTGAGGTCATTTATTAACCAACCTCACAAATATAACACTCTGTATTTATATCAATGCATCTACATGATCTTCATCAAGGATATGTATTTTTATTTTATCTTGTTTAATTATTGATTATTATGTTCCATAACTAAACTGATCAGAGTTAATGTTTCTTTCTTTTCTGCTCTTCATCCTCTCAGTTTCTTCTCTTCCTCCTCAATCTCCTGATTATTGTAATCCTTATCCAGATCCAGATCTCTGAGTGCACATCTTCTCGACTCCTCACAGACCACATCTCCTTCAGACTCAGCTTGATCAACTTATCTCCCTCCTCTTCTTCCTGTTCCTCTTCCTCTTTTCGTCCTCCTCCCTCAGGCTGTCTCTGGTTGTCGCCACATAAAAAACGGACGTTTCTGGTGAACAGCAGCTGACGAGAGGACAAACAGTCCCTTTGTCCAAACGTCAGAGCTATAAAAGGTAGAACATACGTGGAACAAAATGAAGTCAACCTCTACTTTTGAGATGTTTAAATGAAATCTAAAGACGGCTTTTCAGCAGTGAGGGTCAAAGAGCAGGTGTTTTCTCATACCTTTTTGCCAGTGCCCTCACCACTAGAGGAAACATGAGGCGGCGTATGCAACTCATAGAAGTTGAAGACCTCATTCTAAGCTACAAGGACGCTTTCATTTGGATGCAATTGTGGTTTGACTTTGGTAAAATATTAATTTATAAAAGCAATACTTGACTTTTGTGAGTAAAAAGCCAAATTAGTTGCACACTGTACCTTTAAGGCTTTCCATTCCCAGAAGAATCCATGTATTTCACATACTAATTTTCCCAGATAGTAATAATCCTGATGTTGCAATGAGTGAGATCTATTAATTACAATCATTTCTTCCGAGCATGATAAAAGATAGTTATGAAGATAAACAGGGATTCTGTAAGTTTCTTTCAAAAGAGAAAAAAGGAAAAGAGTCATCAGTCAGCCACAGTTGCCAGCAGCAGTGAGTTAATCCCAGAAATCCCAGTTCAGTCAGCAATTTATAGCAGTACTGATGAAGAACAGTCATTATTTAAAAATAGTTTTGATTGTATTAGAAAACTGAAAAAATTATAACTAGTAGGAGTACTATAGTGTGTCCATAAGTAAAGTATAAGTGATTATTGTGGTTTTTATGTTTTCAGATACCAGTTATGAAAGTGATTCATATGACATGTTTGTTGTCATGTTGCATGTAATGTGTATATGTATGTGTGTGTCTATGAATCTACATATAATTTTCTATTTTTCAAAATAAATAAACTAACGTGATGCTGGTATAAGATGGATCCAAAAGTGGCAGGATAGTAGATGTGTAGGACTGGACTCAGGACACCCCTGCTATAAATCCGTAAATTCAGTATACTGCAAGGCAATGGGGTCATGTCCAGGTTTGAAATGTTCTAATTGTGCTTATAAGCCGTCGCCAAGACCAGAATTAAGAAATGATGGATCAACATAATGCATTATAATTAGTTTTCTTCTGTTATCTTGTGTCTGCAGATGAAAATCCTGCAGAGGATTCAAGCAAATGTTATATTGGTGGAAAAATGGAACTTATGGACCGTCGTTGCTGGGAGGAGCAGCCTGTAAAGGAAAAGCAGCACTAGTCGATGATGGCCAGCTAGAAATAAAAGCAGTTCAATCTTTCCATTTTTTATCTAAACACATTACTGGATAACGTCTGTGTACTTCACATTTTTACTTTCTTGCAGATTTTCAAAGACATTAGTTAGCAGTTCTGTCTGATAGAAATCGATCCTTTTGCTTTGCTTCGCTGTGTTTTTGGTAAAACACCCCAAAGTGCAGATGGAGGTGAAAACCAATCCTAGACAACGTGATAATTTGAGGTCACTTTATCTTTCAAGTCATCAGTACGAGGGATAGCATCCCTACCATTATTGTTTTAAACCAGCCTAACATGTCATTAAATTAATGCAAGTTGCCATCAGCACACACACACACACACACACACACACACACACACACACATAAATTTCATACATTATCATCAAATGTCCAATCATGTCCAAAACACATTCCCAGATCAGCTTCATAACTTATCTCTACCCATTTAGTCACGTTAATGGAAGCAGACCACAAATACAGCAGCAGTGTTTTAAATCCCACTATTAAGATCTAGCTGTTCACTAATGCTTCCCCTCAATTTACTAATGCTCCTCTGACACAAAAGGCCACGAGTCAGCAGCCACACACATGCCTCAGTGGCCCATTAAGTGGCATTAGAGCCTTTTTTGTGGGTTATTCTGACTTCATGGCTCCAAAGTAGCATTCCACAGTTACCCTGTAAGACTCTTTCTTACCACATGTTTCTCCAACCAACCTCTAATGCAGCGGACACGATGTCGAAAGATTACAGCATGCAGCAGACATCCACCTGAAACCCTCTGCTGCGCCTTCAATCTGTCACATGATTTTATTTCTCTTTCTGTAGCTGTGACTTTCTGCAGGCTTAAATCAAACTTACCTCCTGAGAAGTTTGCTTGTATTCGCCTTTCTGTAACGGCTGGAATAAGATGAGACTGTTGTTCAGACATTCAGTGTCATGATGAGTGTTTTGTATTTTTAGTTCTGGTTTGCTGTTTTAGTTTGTAGTCTTCCCTGTTTAGTTTACTTGTGTCTTGTTTTTTGTTTAGCCTTTGTTCCTGTTCATCAGATTCACCTGGTCTTGTTAGTTTCATCCATTTCACCTGTGTCTTGTTCTGTTTCTCAGAATTTATACCCCTTGGTTTCTGTTCCCAGTTGCTGGTCCATTTCTTGTGTTAGCCTCCTGTGTCCCCTTTCCCTCCCCTTCAGTGTTCTTAAATTAAAACTTCTTGAATCTACATCTCTGGCTCCCGTTTGTCAGGGTTTTGTTTATGGTTTGTGTATTTGCTCCTGAGGTAATTTGTTTTTCCTTTTTTTCCCCTCTTTGTTTTAGGCTGTGCAGCAGCCCTGGGCGTGTCAGCACACCTGCATTTCATCATCGCTCCCTCCAGTACTTAAGGAGGGCTGCCTCTCTCAGTCTTTGCCAGATGGTCGTCAGTGGTGCACAGCTCTTGGGTGTGTGTGGCTGCCCAGGACTGCTGCCTGCATTGCTCCTGAGTTAGACTTTATTGTTTTTCCCTAGTGTTTTTGTGAAGTTGCTCATTTTTTTATTTTCTTTTTGAGCAATTAAAAGAATTATTGCCCCCTGTAAACCTTCTGTGGTTGTGTCTCTGTCTGGCATTTTTGGGTCTGGTTCCGGCAAACATGACACCGTTCCTGCATTTGGGTCCACACCTCCACCACAACCTTGATATTCGGGTCTTGCGTTGCTCATGTAATCTCCAAACTACATTTTTTACATTTCCAAAATCATAACAAGCTCTGGATTATAAGAAATATTTGTGAGGATAAGAGGAAGTCAAATACTGATCATTTAAGTACAAGGTTAATTTATTTCTGTGTTTTATCATCTGGAGTTAAGAAAGAGGCCTTTTGCCCAAAGACTGCTGGGATAGGCTCCAGCATTGGATTAAGCAGTTTGGATAATGAATGAATGAGTTAAGAAAGAGATGAAAAGTACTTTTAATTTGAATAAATTTGTGTTAAAGTGTGTGTATGGGGGGGGGGGGGGGGGTAGTTGGTTTCGGAAGAGCTGAAATGAAACCCGGTGGGCGGTTCCTACCATCACCATCTTGGCAGGGGCACGCATGTCGTCTTGTCCGAAAAATACAAATATGGGCAAAGAGGGGGAGCCAAGAGGGGGGCTGTAGGTGTCATAGTGGATGATTGACATTGCGCAAACTCTGTGCTGCCTGTAGCTAAGAGCCAGCCGAGCTAACCAGCTAACAGGAGCTAACCAGCTAACGGAGGTAAGCGGAATAAAGCTAAGTCATGTTGTTAACCAGCTAAAAACTGGTTGTTCTGCGTCCTTCATACTTGAAGCGGGAAATCAAGTACCTGTCAATCAAAAGGACTCACCCCTAAATACGCCGAATTTCGACATTAAATTACTTTTTAAAGGGCGAGTTAGAAAAAAATTCACTCCCCCACAGTTGTCATGAAGGTAAACCTGACCTATAAGCTGAAAATGGATTTTTGAACCAGGCTGTAAACATGTTTATTTCTGCTGTGAAGTTGGCCTTTTTAACATGGGAGTCTATGGGGATTTGCTCTGTTTTAAAGCCAGCCCCTAGTGGATGAAGGGGGAACTGCAGTTTTATGCACTTCTGCATAGGCTTTACTTTTAACCGCCGGAGGCTTCGTCCATCTTTCATAGACGGTCTATGGTCTTAACATGATGAAAACCAAAGCTATTCTCTTAATTCCAGTAGACTCTGAAAGTGTGTGTTATATTTAAGATGTGTGAACTCCTACAGGAACCTCAGCACTCTGGTGTAAACACAGATGATTCATTTAATCTGGAATCTTAGTTTGTGTTTTTTTGGTGATATTATTTTCCATAATTTCCATCGGTCTGTCACTAAAAGCCTACTAAGCTTTTCTTGAACTGCTGGTTTAATGGGCTGCTTGGAAGCAGTGTCGATTACTGCAGGTCACTGGGGGGGTCCTGGGTTCCCTTTGGGAGAAATAGTTGTCTGAGAAAGAAAGAAAATGATCATCCAATCAGACCATATTGTCTCCTTGGACTTCTCCTTGGGCTGACATTAATATCGCTTGCTTTTCCTTTATCCAGGTTTGCTGTTAGTCTGTCCGACACAAGCAAAGCTAATTTTAACATTAAGATTTATAGGACATGTTGTAATTAGCTGGACCTATTCATTGCTTCATACAGTTGTCTCTCGTGTTAGTGTGTTGAATAGTGACAATTATCTGTGCTGCATTAAGCATAAAGATGTTTCTGTAATTATGACCTTCATTTAAATTGTAAAGTTTAGACTCTCTGCATAAAACCTGCCATCAGAAAACAAAAGTCAAAGGTCACATAAAATAACCAAAAGTCCAAAACTTCATACCACTCCATTTTATTCTTTCAGTAAAGTAAAAACACTGAACTGATGATGATGAAGTCAGTCCTCAGTACAGTTCATTTAAGGGTGCTTGTGTGTTTCTTTTCTCCACAAGGTCCAGTGTCACCATCTGGACCAGCAGAGACCATCTGTTGTCACTGAAGTCAACAAGCTGCTCTGCAGAAGTCGCAACATCGCCCTTGTTGTCTGAAAAGCTGAGACATGCCCTCAAGGATCCTCTACATTATGTCAAGAAAAATCTCTACAGAGATGCTAAAACCAATAGAAACAATGTTTAAGCTTTGGTGTTAGAAAAATACTGGTTTTACTATTCAATACTGTTTTATTTAAAGAGATGCTGTGTAACTTTTGTCCCAAACATTAGCCTAACATGAGTTGTAATGGATTATTTCTGGGATCAGTGCTTGACATATGTCGGCACTGTAAAGGGGGCTCCCCTCTTCAGGAAGCAGGGGTTGTAACGTCACAGCAGCAGTTCGTCTCTCCATGGAACATGTGACCTGGAGTGCTTTGATGTACGGGGACCCCGCTATAAATACAAAGGGCTTGTGCTTGGTGCTACTTTTTCCCCCTCTTATAACAAAGGTTTGTCACGGCTGAATGAAGTAAGCAGGTGAAAACAGTATTTGAGGAGGTCAGAAAGAGAAAGCGGGAAAGGGATCGCACCAGTGGAAAGACACAAGTCAACCTTGGCAAAGAAATCACTCATTGGACTGTGATGAAAAAACAGTGCAGATGTAAAGTCCATTCTTTGTTTACCTCAGTATTATTAGACTGGAGGTTAGCTCTTTGCCTGCAGATGTACCAATAGGAGATGTACTTTTTAGTGCCTAAAGAACTGCAGAAAGTTGCAGTATATGTCTGTTATCTTCATTTTGCTGAGTAGAAGCTAAATGCAGCTAGTTGGAGCTAATCACCAAAGCTAATGTGGCTCCCTAAACATTTCACGCAAGTTGAGCTGGTGTGCATGCAATAAATGCCTTTCCTACAGGCTACCGTCATTTCTGGGCTATAAGTCACTACTTTTTCACATGATTTAAATCCTGCAGCTAAACAATGATCCAGCTAAAGTATGGATTTTTACAGGCTAATATTGTGCTTCATGCACACACCCTCATTGTGGAAATCACACAAAGAAATGCAGCTTTCAAGTTAAAGGCAATCAATGTGTCTGTTGAAGAAGGAAATAGAGATGCTGCCCAATAAATACCCCCCCCCATACACATACAAACACACACATACACACAACCCCCATATACTTCTAGACCTACTGCTAATGATGCTGTTCATCAATAAGAAACTATAGAAATGTTAAGTACCCCCTTCCTATGACCTTTAAGATTTTGCAGTGACACTTCTACAGATAATAGTCTATAAAATGAATTTAGATCCATAATTTTCCTCTAAGAATGATCAGATTATATCTGAATATCCTCAGTATTAATATGGAGAGTGTGGAAAAACTGCGGGCCTCCCAACACTCTGGCTGCTTCTGTTCATTGATGAATGGATGAAAACCTGAGCTGGTAGTGGACATCGCAGACGCTAATCAATATGTGTGTATTGAACTGAGTGATTTTAACACCATTGCTGCCGCTTGTCTCCTGATTTGACTCCTGAGACATCATAGCATCACTCTTTTTGGTCTGTGTGTCTGGAACAAGTCCAGACTGTTGGCAGAAGCAAACAAATGGGAGGAGCACTGCGCTGTTTTTGCATGAGAACCCTCAGCCCTTGACCTCCATCTTCCGTCCAGGAGCTCAAACTTTCAGCTATCCCGTTTCACCAGTAAAGCCAGGAAAAGGCTCGATCACACTGTCAAGGGACTGGTCACATGATTTCATGAATTCACCATCAATGCAGGTTGAAAAATTGAAGAATTACAGAAGATAAACATGTTTTCCATGTTTGTTAAAAGTAAGGGAACCGGACTTTTTTGATTCTAAAAAGTTGATCAATGCAATAATGACGTTGAATGGTTGTGAGGCATACTTCTGTTTTAATTTCGATTCAGTTCAAATCAACTTTATTTGTATAGCGCCACTTCACAACAATGTTGTCACAGGGCACTTTACATGCACTGAGTTTTAACACTGAGTTGAGACAGAATAGGGAAAAACCAGCATTTTCTCACTCTGTTTCCATTAATATCAAGTTTTAGAGTTCAATCAATTTTCACTCCTTAATGTGTTATTTGGATTTTTCTTATGCGGCCAGGTGGATGCAGTAGGTCCTGCTGGTGGTCTGAACCTCAAGACTTCAGACCACCAGCTCACTAGAATAGAATAGAATAGAATAGAATAGAATAGAATAGAAAGAGTGAATTTAAACAGTTTTTAAACTAAAAATAGTTGGAAAATTGAAAAAAAAAATCAAGTACATACAATCAGAATTTAGGTAAACACGAATGCATTAACTTTGAAATGAAAAAATTATATTGGATATATGTTAATTTTTTTTGGCATTTTTGGCAACTTTGGTTTCAGATTTCAGATTCAATCTGGCCTGCCAACACTGAAAATATTGGCAGCTTTGATCACATTACAAGGATCAATCTCTGGAAGAACAAGAAGAAAAGAATTGATGCAGCTTTCCAGTTAGAATCAGTGACCTTGTGCTCAACAGCAGGTTGAGGCTCCTTCTCTGCTGATAACTGCTGTCCCAGTAGCTCCCAGTGAGTCCAGTTACTCCTACTGGAGTCACATAATCCTGAGGTTACTGACCCTGTGGCTGCTTCATGTCTACTTTTCGATGATTAAGTTACAAATGGTGATGCGAGTGGATCTTTTTACTTTTCTGCCACATGTCCTTTCTGAAAACTATTGACCAAGAAGACACACACACACACACACACACACACACACACACACACACACACATGCAGAGCATGGTACCTTATCACCAAATGTGATCTTAGAACTTCATTATTGATCGGCTTTAGGTCAGTCTTACAGTGGCCCTCTCTCCATCTCCATCACATACACACTCATACACACACACACTTTCATTGACAAGGAGGTTTACTGATGAAATACCTTTTAACCTCAGTTCATCAATTATCCATCTAAGCAGCGATGAGTCGCTGTCTCATACAGAGACATGACTGGTAACTGTATGGTGGCTGGAAAGGAAAATCAGATGGTCGCCTTCCAAATAGAAAGTTGGTGGTTTGATCCCAGGTGATATCTGCATGTTAAAGTGTCCTTGGCTCCAAGCACAACATTAATCAAATCAAATTAAAATTTATTTGTATCAAAGTGCTTTACATAAACAAGGATTACAGATATATGGACACATGTAATCATTTACACACATAGAGAACATACACCCCCAATCCCATGTTGCATAGCAAAACTCTAGAATCATCTTCTGTCTCTTTAACCAACACATAAAATAAAATATATATATATAGAGAGAGAGAGAGAGAGTGTATATATATATATATATATATATATATATACATAAAAAATTAATTTAAAAAAATAAAATGAACAACATAACCCTAGATATCTTCACTAACGTCCTTATGAAGAAAAAAAAAACCTGCATTCCTCTGCATAAGAAGTATGTATAAATGGGTGAATGAGAAACATGTGAAGTACTTTGTAGAACCTAGTTAACCACTTCTTGAAGGCCTGTTTTTGCAAATTTACATTCAAATTAAATGCCTTATATATTCACAACAACAAAGCTTGTATTTATTTATATGTTCTTATTCATCCATTTTAAAAGATACGCATGCACATCAATAAACCAAAGTGCAAATGTTAATGTGCAACAGAGTTTGCAGAGCGGTTAATTTGTTTCCGATTGTTCCTTTACAGGACAGAAAATAAAATACAAACCATAAAAGACAGAATGAAAATCAATTATAATAAATATTGTATAAAGTGTAAAAAGTTAAAAGTGCTTGTTTCAAATGCATGAAACACCAGATAAAGCACAATCACTAAAATAATGTAAATCGAGTAAATCGAGTAAATCATTTAAAGAGAAAGTACAGCAGATGTATGCAACTAAATATGTCTATCTATCTATCTATCTATCTATCTATCTATCTATCTATCTATCTATCTATCTATCTATCTATCTATCTATCTATCTATCTATCTATCTATCTATCTATCTATCTATCTATCTATCTGTCTGTCTGTCTGTCTGTCTGTCTGTCTGTCTGTCTGTCTGTCTGTCTGTCTGTCTGTCTGTCTGTCTGTCTGTCTGTCTGTCTGTCTGTCTGTCTGTCTGTCTGTCTGTCTGTCTGTCTGTCTGTCATATTACATTGCATTTTCTGGAAAGGAAGCAGCAGACTTGTATGGCCTTACCCCTTGTTAACAGGTGATGCCTTGTTCCAGAACACATGATATGTATAGTCTTGGTCTCAAAGCCTAAAACCGTCAGTCAAGATATATGTTACTGTGTCAGAGTAAATTAACCTAGAACACGGTAGAAATGTAAATGGTTAACACTAATTTCAGTGACAACCAGAGGACAGCAGCCCAGTTCATGTACGGATGAGTAAAGCCGGCTGGGGAGTTAGTGATGTCTGAAGAGGAAATGTTCTGTTGTACAAGGTTAAAAGAAAAGCTGGAGTTTTCAGATGTTTTAATAACAGTATATGAATGTTAAGCTCTGAATGACTGGATCGTGTCCTGGAGAGTATTTTAATGAGTATTTCACAAGCAAAGACCACGTCACAACAGTAGCAGCTTAAAGGGATAGGTTGAGGTTGAGGGAAGGAGAATGTGGAGTGGCGGTGTGGTGGTGAGCTGGTTAGGGAGACTCAAGGTGGGAGTGGCGTTTCAGATATTCAGCAGTCCAACGTGTGGAAACCCTCCCAGATGGTACCCTGGTACCAGAGAAAGGAGAGAAACAACAAGACAAAAAACAAACAGGAAAAAGAAGTGAGTGAGGAATGGGGGAGGTAGAATCAGCAGAGGAAAGGATGAAAGAGAAAAATAGAAAGGAAAAAGGAACAAAGGTTGATGGGAGGACAAAAAAGGGAAAGGAAGATGAAGGGTCGTGAATGGAGAGGAGGGATGGAGAGATAAGAAAAGGGGCTGGCAGGAAAATGGACAGCTGGACAGCAAATGGGAGTGTTGGGAAGACAGACTGGAGGACGCTGAGAGTGGGGGTGGGAAAGGGTGGGGTCGAGAGGACGAGACCGACAGAGCTGAGGAAGTGAAGTGAGTACCAGAAGGCTCGCAGGTGGTTAGAGATGTGTGTTTGTGATGCTGCCCTGCTCCTGAACCTGAGTTAACGCGTTAACTTATGTGTGAAAATTTTAGTAAATGATCAATTATAAGGTCAGTAAAGTCGGTAAAGTTACCCGGTTCTGATGTGTCTGAACGTCTCTGGATCCAGTCTCATGACTCATTCATTACTTGCCTGTTACAACTAATGGTTTTTGGAAACCAAAACTAAATTTGATCTCGGAAGACAGTTTCCCGTCTGATCCCCCACAGCCGTGTGAATAAACTTCTTTTTGACATTTTTTTTGTGCACAATAAGTTTAGTCATCTGAGGCCTGAAGACTGCGGAGGGAGACCACACCTTTGCTCTGCATGCTGTGTGGGTGTTGAAAGTCTGTCAAAGCAATCATGATGCTCCTGAGCAGTGTGCTCTTTGTTTTAGAAGAACTGTTCTGTTTTCAAATGAAGATTATTCCTATTTTACTGGAGTCAGCTGTTTACGCTTGTCAAGCCCTGCTCCCTGCGCCGCTGCGGCTCCAAGGAGGCTTGTTCTCTGTTCCCAACCTGCAGAGGGCTGCATCAGGAAGAGCATCCAGTGTAAAACTTGTGCCATATCACCCGAACGATAAGGGACAAGCCGTGACTGTGACTGATGGGGAACATTAAAATGCATCACAACAGGCTCGTCTTCACAACGACAGCTCAGGTTCCCACCTCCCGGAATCTGCTCCAACATCTGTGTTGCTGCTGTGGTCTGAGGTGTTTTAAATAAATTAAATAAGGATTTTATCAAAAGCAGAGGTGTAGCAGCCAATATGAGTGTTTATTTAGAAAAAAAAAAGTTATTTTTAAGAAAATTAAAAGTTTGAAAATTATAAAAGATGCACCCAACCTGGGAAAATGGTTAAAAAGATGTAATAGGAAGAACCCACTGGGTGGGGAGCTAATCCTGCTGCAAATAAAAGCAAACCACAATACCACCATATGCTCAACACACACACACACACACACACACACACACACACACACACACACACACACACACTCACTCACACACTCATACACACAAACCCCACGGTGATGACAAACGACTGAAAAAAATAAAGAAAAATAAAGAAGGCTGGATCCAAAGCTGTACTCTTTTATTAATCAAAGCTAATCAAGTCTAACTTCCCCAGACGCAGCGCCTCAGTGAGCTCTGAAAGGTGAGGCGAGAGTCAGAACCTAATAAATAAAAAACAGTAGCAGGCTGACAATAAAAAAAGAAAAGTTAGGGATTGAATCTCTGGTTCACTGGGAGTTTTACAGTGGGAGGAAGTTTTATATTACCAGTTTCTGTTTGCAGTCCAATCCCCTCTTACTCATCTTCCCAGTGGAACTCAATAATATTGAGTTTATTATAACATATTATGCTGAAATAAATAATAATAATAATAATATTGTAAAACAAACAGACACATTTCTTAAAAGTCAAATTAAAACACACACGTGGCAGCTAAAGTCAACCAGAGTGTTTGCAACGCTTGCTTTAAATAAAGGTGGGGTCATGATGAGACAACCAGGCGGTCAGGCCGGGCAGGACAGAGGCCAACCTTACACACACTACTACAAGGTCATGGAGGCTGAGACATTTCCAACCAGTTATAGTTAACAGCATTTCCATTCTGCAATTTCCATTAAAAAAAAAAAAAAGAAAACAGCCTAAAACTCTTCAGTATAGGTGACTGAATCATCAGAAAACACCAGAGACAGATAAAGATTTTAAAATACAAAGTGACAAAAATATTTAATAAACATACATTAAATACTACAGTTTATGTATTAACAAGTTTTTAATGAGACAATGTGGATGGAATAGTTCTGAAGCAGATATTCATGCAGGTCAGAGCTTCTGGCTGTACTTCAGCTGCGTGAAGCCTCCATTAGACTTTTTGTCCAGCAGATGTCAGCAGCAAACAGCCTGTCAGATGTTAGCTTAGAGGAGAACAGATTCTTTTCTATTTTGTTTAGTTTTATCTGGAAATGGGCTAAGTTAAGATTTTTGGTGGTAATGTTGGGTTTTTTTAGACTAGATATTACAATAAAAATAAATAAAAATCAAATTTTCAGCACAGGCACTTTTAAGATTAACCCCAATAACATTCATACAGACATGGTTAATAGCTTATACTCTACTGACCTGTGTGTGTGTGTGTGTGTGTGTGTGTGTGTGTGTAAAGAAATAAAGAAGATGAGCAGAAAGTCCTGTCTCCCACTCCTGAGTGAAAACAATCTCATCATGAATATTTCTTCAGACTCTCAACTTGCAACTAAGGATCTCACCTGAGAGTTCGGGTCAAAGGTCAGACCCACACTGCATAAATAGTCTGAATCTTACGTCCTTTTAATCAGTCAGAACATCTGTTTAATTTTAAGGTTTCTTTCAGAGTGACATACTCTGCAAGATCAGAATGTGCAGGATTTTTAATTATGTCTCTTATTTCTTGCTTAGTTACTAAATCTGTAAATGGATTCACTCATCTCATGAAGACTGTCTCAGGTTATATGGTGACTTTACACCAACATCACCAAATCCATGATATCCACAATTCTTTCCACTCTCGTTAATTGCCTCTTATGTGAATAACTGGCCCCAAATCTCTCATTAAATCTGCCCATGATTTCTGCCTCATTCTTCTCTGTTCCACACAAACCTATCCTCTCATATCTGCAACACACGAGTCATTTTCAGCAGCCAACTTTTGTTTTGACACCACACTGCCATTATCCACCTTAAAAACTTAGCTCACCTCTGTTCCACACTCACCTGCTCTGCTGCAGAAACTAATCCGTGCCTTTATCAGCTCCAGGCTGAATTATTGCAAAATCTTTCTCTACGGTTCAGCTGCCAAATTCCTCAATAAGCTTCAGAACATCCAGAACTCAGCTGCTCAAGCTCATATCGTCATGTAAAGTGGTCTACAAATAAAATGTATTTATATTATTATAACATTTATTTTAAAAGCTACATCTGAAGCATCCGGAAATATATTACTTAACAATCTAAAACAATACAAAAAAAGGTTAAATTAACTAAGAATGAATCAAAGCTGCACAAAGAAATGACTGCAGTAAATGATTCAGGATAATTCAGAGATGTGTCAGTTCCTTTTAAAAGGAGATATTATTACATTGTTTGACATCAAACTATAAAAAGAAGTCAAGGAAAGAGTTTTAGAAAGCGTGGGAGCACACAGATGAGTCTTATCTGCAACTGGAAGACTGGACTTCCACCTCTGGGTCGTATTTTTATCCTGTGAAGCCGTGTGGTTGGCTTCTGTTGCTTTTATATGTTTTGCAGAGGATGAGGCTTAATGTGACGTTACGATCACAAACATTCCCAGCATCACTGCAGGTCTCCTTTCATCTGCTTTAAAATAAAGGGAAATAAATGTGTTTTGGTCCAGAGAAAAGCCACACAGGTGGTGTAATGCAGTTCAGTGATGGTCAGGTAATGTCGAACCACTATTCACCAGAAATGTAATTCATATAACTTTGCAACACAGATCTCAAAACCTTTCGGATATCCTGCCACAAGTGGAGGAGTTTAACTAACTCGGGGTCTTGTGCATGAGTGAGGGAAAGATGGAACTGGGAACTGACAGGTGGACTGGTGAAGCATCTGCAGTGATGAGGAGTTGGACATCGGTCGGCTGTCATTACTTTAAAGGGTAAAAATGATCATTTTTTGCATTATGTCTTTCTTACTTTGAGCAGCTCATGTCAGGACCTTTGATAGGTAGAAAAAACAAGGCAAAAATAAAACCTCAACATTTCATTTGGCAGATGCTTTTATCCAAAGTGACCCACATGTGTCAAACTCCACTCCTCAACCTGTATCCAACAGGTTTTTGTTGTCTCCATGCTCCAACACACCCGACTGAAATTCATAATTCATACAATATGCTGCTAGATTTGATTTGAATCAGCTGTGTTGGTAGAGGGAAACAATAAAAAGCTGCCAGATAGCAGCCCTCCAGGACTGGAGTTGGACGCCCCTGATGCATGTGTTGTGGGTGGGAGGCAGCACCCAGAGAATCCATAAGAGCATGTAAAAAAAAAAGCTCATTATAAATTAAACACCTCTCTAATGCACCTTTCCCATCACAAAATAAACATGATGAGCCCAGTGCTTAAAGTGTGTGCATCACAAAATATCAGTGTTCTCTGCTGCGTGTGTACAGGCTGAACATTGGTGCTCGTGTACACGTTAAGGACAGACGACTTGAAAGTGACTAAATAAAGCGACTTGGTTACTTTTAGCACTGGACCTTTTATATAGAAACATCAAGAAGGCCGACATACTTTTCCCCTCAGCACACAGTGGGGTTAAGTAGCGGATATAACTTGAGAGGTGTGTCCTGACTCAGATACGCACACACACACACACACACACGCTTTGTGAGTCATTTAACAAGAATACACCCCCCCCCACCCCCCCCACCCCCCCAAAACCTACTCACCAACTCATCAGCTGTTTATTCCCTCCCTTGCTTTCTAGACCACCATCTCTCTGCCAGGAGGCACGTCCGGGCACGTCAGCGCATGTCTGGGGATCATGTGACCCAGAGCCCTGCTGTTACTTTCCAAAAGATATCTTCATTTTTATATATTTATTTATTTGTTTGTTTGTTTGTTTATTATTTTGTGCCACACTGAAAAATTTTCAAAAAACACACACACACATTAAAAAAAAGAAAAGAAAAGTGGACAAAAGGGCACTTTGGGCATCAAGGGGCAAAAGGGGCAGGTGCTTCAGCACCCCAAACCCCACACATTTATGCTGCGGACTGAATTATGAGGAGTTATAAATGAGTTTATTATTGCTAATGTTATTGTTTTTCTTTCAAATCACTATCCAAGGAATTTCCAGGGCCTCACAAGGTCCTTCTGAGTTCAGATTTTGGCAAGTGAAATGTTGAGCTCCAGGGAGGAAAAAGGCTGTTTGTGTTGGAGTATTCATTACTGAGCTTTATTTCCATCAGCTGTGTGAGAGTTGCCGCTATCAGATGTGAAATGTTCATGTCTGTTTCATACACGGGTCTCTGTAACTCTGTCACTGTGCCGGCAGGCCTGAAGTGTTCGGAAAGTCAGACGAGCTGCACAACATTCCAGACTTCCGTGTTTTGACTGCATGGAATGTGTCAGCGTCAAATGAGTAGCAAAGTCCCCTGAAACACAAACGTACATTAAAATGTGACTTTTAGTGGACCAGTTTCCCACATCATTTTCTCACGTTATATTTATATTATTGTTATGTTACACTTAAATCAGTTTGTGTAACTGTATTAAACCATACACCTGTCCACTTTACCAGGTCCACATTCTAGTACCAGGATGGATCCTCTTTTCCTTAACTTGTAGTGTCATAAGCTGCACTTCAAAAAGTGAGATTTGTAAGTTTCCACAAACAACAACTTCCATTTGCACATAAGCCTCGGTTCTCTTACGGCTGATGAGATTTTACGAGAATTACGACTTATGCAAGGCAGCCATGTAGCGTTGTTTTGGGGTTTTCTACTTGCTGTGGAGAATTTGCCACAGTTTCTTATGGCTGTTTTCCCTCGTTTCTTTTCTAAAACTGTAAAGTTTGCTGCAGTTTGTTCCACACCGCGCTGTCTTCACAAGAAATAAACAAGTCACAACGCCCCACGTCATGTCTTGGGGACACATAAATGCGAAAGGAGTGTTTTTCCATCACACTTTTGCCATATATTTTTATAACGAAACATCTGGAAAAGCACCTCACGAGAAGTAAAAACTTTTATTTATATTTTAGACTTTTTTTCGAATTGTAGATGTTTCCATTAGCGTCTTTTTGTTGCGATATTTAGTTTTTTTTGCACAATTCTAGGTGTAATGATTCTCATTACAGATGTACATTAGCTGTCCATCTGTGATGAGAATCTCTGATTCCACCACATCCAATCTGACTGTCTTGAATATCCCTATTCTATTCTATTTTTCTGTATATAGAATCATCTTAACTCTGTGATGGACTGGCAACTTTCCAGGTTGTATCCTGCCTCTCAACTGATAGCTGTGATTGGCTTCTATATCAGTCATTCATTCATTATCCAAACCGTTTAGTCTGATTAAGAGTCGCTGGAAGCTGGAGCCTGTCCCAGCAGTCTTTGGGTGGACAACCTGGGCAGGTCACCAGTCCATCGCAGCAGTCATTCCATTAAACTCGTACAATCCAAGTCCTTCTGACCACTTATATATTACTATTACCACTATATTTTAAGCCATATCATTTTTAAAAAAATGCTCCAGGAAAACATCTCTTGCGCTACCTTTAGTCAAAATCTGCATGTTACTTTTCGTGTTATGCTGGTAGTAGATAGACAGACAAATCAACACTGCCAAAAACACAACATCCGCCTTGGATTGTATTTCAGGCTAAGATCATGTTTCTCTTAGTGTGAGAAGATATCTGATGTCTACGACTTTCCTGTGTCTCCTGATTAGTGTGATTTATCTGTGCTTTATGTGGAGGCGTCAAAAAGATATCTACAATCTTTAAACTGTGTGTATCACTGTCCTTTGAGGTCCATAACTGGTTGCATTTCTTAACTTGCCACTGTGATCTGTAGCCAAAACTGGCTAGCCATTTTTTAAATGTCCTCAGGGAAACACACTGGCTAACTCTGGCTCACAGAGCTCTTTTGGACTGCCTCCTCCATACAAAGTAAAAAATCTTCATAGGACTGAAAGCTGTTATGCGTGGCTTGTAAATTTAATAATTTAACTGTCCCTCGAGTGTGCATAGAGCATTTAGTTTTGCTATCTCATCAGCATTGAACAGGTTGTAAAATGACTTAGATGTCTGAACTCACTTGAAGCTGTCTACTGAATCAAAAAATGACTAATGATGTGAAAACATCAGGCAGCGCTCATGTTTTTATCTCTTTCTATGTGTGTCTGCTGAATTTTAATGTCTATGCTTTAAACATTCATTTGGATATAGGATAATTATCATTAAAACAACATTATTTAGGCAAATACCACTGCAAAGCCTGAACCTTATCGCACAAATGATCTTCCTTCATATAAACAATGGTATGATCAATATAAGAATGTACAAAAGGAAATAACATCGCTGAAGTGAAGCAGGACGTGTCATGTCAATGACTCAACATTCTTACATAAAAATTACACGGAACTGTTGTGTAATAAAAGGTTTTTGTTATTTAAGGAATATATGATCATTTTAAATCCCATGCATGCCATGTGCAATCTCTCTAGAGTCAGTATATAGAGCAGTGGGGATTTAGAGCACACATCCCAACCTTGTCACAGTTTATATAGCGCTTTTCAAGGCACACAAAGCGCTTTACAGTGAGTCCATTTTTTCATTCACTCCTCATTCCTACTTCGTGATGATAAACGACATAGCCACAGCTGCCTTGGGGCACACTGACAGAAACGCTACAGCGCACCAGTAGCCTCTTTGATCACCACCGAAACATTCATTTACATTCACAGCCAACACTGGAGGCAAGGAGGGTGAAGTGTCTTGCCCGTGGACACAACAGCAGATTGACTGGGGGAGCAGGATTTGAATCGGTCAATGGATGCCCTGCTTGAGCTCCTGAGCCACTCCTGTGTGATTGCAACAGACCGCGAGTTTGTGAATTTAATATTTTAGATGTTAGCTTATGTCAAAGTCCAATACAATTTATGAGTTTTGAAATGACTTTCTAATGCTGTGATTATTTTGTTTTAATGCTTTCTTTCTCCTTGTTTGTCTACCTCAGAAATCTGGAGTCAGACTCTGGAGTTCAGATAATGATGAGAGGTCTGATTCACATCATGTCCTTCAACATGTGTGTGTGTGTGTGTCTGCCTGAAATGCAGCTTGCATTGTTACTCTGGGGGCCATCTGCAACTGAACAAAGCCACGTGTCAAAGATAAAAACCAGTCCGTCAACATCATCACACCCACACAAAGCTAACCTGCCCAGCAGCTGGAACATACCACACATACACCACATTCACCAGCTGTACATCAGTGACCACACCTCACAGAAATACACGTATGACTCCTTTACACAGAAGTCTGCTTCAATTCTGGTCTCCTTTATCACAGATACATCCTTTGTGATTTACATTTTCAACAAAGAACATTGAGTCTGTTTCAGTTTTCATCCCATCCCATCCCATCCCATCCCATCCCATACCATACTGTATCTTACCATACCATACCATCCCGTACCGTAACATGCTGTATCGTATCGTATCGTATCGTATCATATCGTATCATATCGTATCATACAATCCTGTCCCGTACCAAACCGTATCATACCATATTGCATCACATTGCATTGCATTGCACTGCATTGCATCGCATTGCACCGCATTGCATCGCATCACATCGCATTGTATTGTATCGTATTGTACCGTAACATACCATACCATACCATCCTGTACCGTACCGTATCGTATCGTATCGTGTCGTATCGTGTCGTATCGTACTGTACTATTGTATTGTGTCGTATCATATCATATTGTACTGTACCGTACTGAATCGTATTGTATTGTATCGCATCGCATCGCATCGTACCGTATCGTTTTGTATTGTATTGTATTGCATTGCAGCATATTGCATTGTATTGCATCGTATCATATTGTGCCATACCATACCGTACCATACTGTCGATACCAATTTTTTCATAATACACTCCTAAAACACTGTAGTCGCAATAACTCCATC
>NC_136620.1:15547363-15627363 GCF_933228915.1 Telmatherina bonti | reverse complement strand
CTCTTCCCTCAGCTTTAAAGTGTGTTCTAATCATTTCCGTACCAGCTTGCACTGAGGTCCGAGTGTTTCTTGGACCATGGATGAAGCCCTGCAGACTTATGTAAGAGACCAATTTATAAGAGTTTTCAGATAAGCGTGCGTTCAAGTTTGAAAAGAGAAGAAACTGAGATGAATCACTGGCCTTTATCTTAAAGACCCACCGTTGAAAATATCTAAAGTGTACCAAATTTCTGCACTCCTCTCTTCCCCGTTTTCTCCTACTAATCCTCCTCTTCTTGTCTTCCAGTCTTTCGCTCTCATCCCAGCTTGTTCCCCCATCGAGGAATAAAGGGGGATCTGGGCGGGTAAGTGGAAGGGAAATACAAACAGATCATCATTTCAGACATTTTTTGCATTACTGTTTGAAAAGATTTATTTTCAGTTTTCTTTTTTTTATGACATTCTGAAAATAACACACTGTGTTGTTATTGTTAAGGTGTGACACAGACCAGGATGCTACATGCTGAGACATGCTACACAAAACTACAGAAATGCAGGTTTATAAGATGCATAAAAAACAAATATGTATTAATAATACAGAACATGATTTGGAATACATATTGTTACTATTTCTTTTTTCTTATCAGGATCTTTTTAGCCTTCCTTGGTCTGAAAACAGAACAACAAAATGCTTTATTTATTCCAGAGGGACATTGCAATAACTGTATATGACAATGACTAAATGGATAAAATGCATAGATAAATGGAAAAGAAATAAAAAAAATAACAGACCATGTGATATTTTTCTGTGTTTTCTGGCTTATCTGCGATTTAAAAACTATGTATCGTTGCTTTCCTGTCACTGCACTATTACTTTGTAACACAAAGTAAACAACGGAGTGAAAAAAGGTAGAATTTATGTTTTGATTCAGATGGTTGAGTCAGAATTAGGTGAAAACAACATAAAATCATTTCAGGCTGCTGACACTTGTGGTGTAATAGAGTGGGAGATATTTTTGGCCCTCTCTGGGCCCCTTAATACCAACATGGCGTGGTTTAAACACCACAGTCTACATGAGTATTGTTTCTGATCATGTCCATCCAAGGCCGGATTAGCCAATGGGCGTTATGGGCACAGGCCCAGGGGCCCACGCCTACGTGGGGCCCATGTGGGACCCATGTGGGGAAAACACCAGCAGTTTGAACATGAAACAAAATGTATATAAAAGCCAGATAGTTACACCACAGTGTCTAGTGTATTGCTACTGGTACCACTGGCTGAGAGATGTTAAAAAATGTCGTTTCACAGTGTATCATTCACATTTTTCACAATGTTGCGGTGGGGAAGGGGGCCCCTGGAACACTCTGGGCCCAGGGGCCTGTGCCCTTTTAATCCGGCCCTGTGTCCATCCCTTAGTGGTCACGATGTACCATCTTCTGATGGAAACATCCAGCGGGATAATCCCAAAAAGCAACTTGAACATGACAATGAGTTCACTGTACTCCCTATTTTCCATGTGTAATGTACAGTGTCTGTGTTTTAGGGACTGCATATGTAAACTGGATCCAGCTACAGTCTGGTCCAATGCATATTTTCCTCCATGATCAGGGCCACTGTTCATGTTCCCTGTGGAATAAACTAATTAAACAAACAAAATGGTCATGGAGTGTATGTGTGAATTTCCTTTTATTCTTAGAACATAATGAATGATGTCCTTTGTAAAATATTCTTCTTTCAGGTCAAACAACTTACTTGTTTGTGACTCAGAATACTGTAAAGCAGAAGGTTCACATAAATCAGGGGTGGGGAACCCCGACACTCTTCCTGACAGTTTTCCATGTCTCCCTATTGCAACACAAAAGATTTAAATGAATGAATGTTGATAAAATGTTGGATCCATTTGATTTGAGTCAGTTTTGCTGGACCAGGAATTCATGGAAAACCTGCTGGATTCTGGCCCTCAAGGACCAGGACTCCCCCAGGGTTGAATGAACTGTTAATTAACATGTGAATCAATTGGTACAAAAATGTCTTCTGTAAACACTTTACTCAGCACAAACTGATCTGATCCGGCTCTGTCACTATGTAACAGAAGCAGGGGTGTGTGCAGACTCATAATTCTCATCAGTGTGATGACAACATTTAAAGTGATTGCTTCACTCTCAGAATGTGTTCTTTCGGCATGGATGTGTACCCACAAGGTTTCTGTAACGGAGGAGCAACGTAGTGGCTGCAAAGCAAAACCTGTGTCTACATCAATAGTCCTAACTATCACTCTATTTATCTCAAACACACATACAACACAAAACAAGGATGCACATTTGTGTAACATTATATCTTGTTTGAGAAGGAGCAGAAGGAAACCCAAGGCTTATTTAAATACTACTCCTTATTTACAGTCTTTAGTTTACACAGTTATATGACTGTATACACAGTTTACTTACTGAAAGTCATCGGCCAGATGGCAAAATATAAAGCAGCAAAATAAATCAATGAAGCTGAAAGTCACCAAAATGAGAAACAGCTGACAGGAGGTCCCTCCAACTAGTGTTCATCGCCCTCTTGTTACAATATTCTGTAGACATAACACTGTATAAGGAAAGTTGGGCTGTTTAATGTATGTTATTTATAGTTTCATGACTCAATTTAATTATTTAAAAAGATCAATATTCACACTTTCTTTATTTCTCTCATTTGATCCAGACTCAAACTCAAATCCTGGTTTCGGTCTGTGTTCAAGGTGTGCATGTGATAGGAGTGTGTATTTTTAGAGTATGTTATAGTAGTGTGTATTTTTAGAGTGTGTGATGGGAGTGTGTGTTTCTAGAATGTGTGATAGGTGTGTGTGTGTGTGTGTGTGTGTGTGTGTGTGTGTGTGTGTGTGTGTGTTTCTAGAGAGCATGTTAGGAATGTGTATTATGACAGGCTGGTGGAGTGTTTCAGATGGACTGAAAGACCAGTTTTTCAGGTTGGTTTTCGTTCCTGTCAGAGCAGAAACTTCACGCGCACGCACGGCAGTGAGAATCAGGTGCGGTATTCAGGTGAGGTCATGACGTCTGGAAGGTTCCAGTTCCGGTTCTGGTACATTTGGACCCTAGAGGGATCGATGATGTCAGACCCTAGATTGGAGAACAGGACTTCAGGCCCGGTGTTATGATGTTGTTCTGGTGTTATTAGTCTCGTGCCACGTCCCGCCCCCTCTGCTGCGTCCCGTTGGGGTGGGGGATGGGGAAAGGGGGTCACTGGCATCTCACATCCCATACCGGATTTACCGGACTCCACCTGTCACGCTCACTGCGCTGCCTTTCTTTGTATGTGTGTCTGTGTGTGTGTGTGTGTGTGTGTGGAGGGGGGGGGTGTGAATGTGTGTGAGTGTGTGCGCGCGCGCCAATGCGTAGTGTAGTGTAGTGTAGCGCAGTGTGTGTGTTGTAAGGGAATAACAACAGTGGCTCTGACACAGGACGACAGAAACGCCGCAGCGGCTTATTGAAGCCTTTCCGGTTCGGTTTCTGTTCTGAATCCCGTCCGGTACCGGTACCGAGGAGCAGGCGGCTCTTGGTGTTCCGCTGGATGGTTTTATCCGCAGTGTCTCCGGCCAGAAGCAGGATGTCCAGACAGCAGCAGCAGCAGCAGCAGCAGCTCCGGACGCCCATCAAACTCATCGATAACCTGGTGGAGGTGAAAAGCAAAGTGAGTCCGGATCCATCGGCAGAACACAGGGTGGGGTTCGTGTCGCAGCTGGGTCACAGTCGGTTCCGATCAGACGGGTCATGTCGCGCTTCCGCTTACGATCAAACGAGTCGATGTTTTTGAGCCGGAACATTAATTCCTGGACCAGAACGTGACGGAGAGAGAGAGAGAGAGAGAGAGAGAGAGAGAGAGAGAGAGAGAGAGAGAGAGAGAGAGAGAGAGTGTGTGGGGGGGTTAGATCAGCGGCCTGACCGGAGAGAACCTCCTCCTCACCGGGCTGGATCCCCGCCACGCCGGGCTGGATCAGCCCGGTTCTCCTTGCTGCTCCACCGTCTCCAGTCTCTGGTCCAGCTGGTTCTGAAGGTTGTGACCAGCAGTAACTAAATGTTATGGTTTGGTAATTTACTTAATTCACCAGGACATTTGGGCTAAAACTGTTAAATGCCAAATTATGGGATAATCTAGTTGATATATTAGCTCCGTTATGTGTGAATATGTTCATTTTAGAATTATCGGTTTATTTGGTTTTATTATTGGTGTTATTGTGTTCAAAACAGACCAACACATTGCTACCACAGTGAGTTATTACTGTGCTAAAATAAACATGACGAAGAAATGCTGTGATAAATGAGAAACCTAAACTTCAAAACTCAGCCCTGTTACTGAATATCCTGTAAACCTACAACTATAAAATTAAATTAAATTAAATTAAATTAATTAAAATTAAATTAAATTAAATTAAATTAAATTAAATTAAATTAAATTAAATTAAATTAAAAATAAATAAATAAAATATTGGGAGGTCTGAACAAACATGTAAGGAATGGTAAGGACTTCCATGTGATTTATTTGTTTTATTTTAGCATTATTCAAGGCAAAGCAGGTTTAGTTGTAAACTACAGCTCATTTAATGATATTCCATACATAAGACAAAGCTTTACTGTGGGAAAAAATATCAGCAACTGATAGATTATTGGACTTTTTTAGTGCCACACTTTCTGCTTTGTAGTTATCCTAACCAGGTCCTGATTGGGTTTTCAGCTGTTTGGCTTCACCACATCTTTACAGATTCACTTCATTTTTGGTTGTTAGAAGAAAGAAAATAGAAACTTTCTACATGTTGAGTCTGGAGAACATCTGACAGATGATTATAGGATTTATCACTGATCCAGAATTTCTGATGGTTTAATGATTATTGAACCAATGTGTTGTTACAGAACAGCTATATTTATTCATTCAGAGCTTTTATCTATTTTCTGGAAGCAACTAGTGAGATTATTGATGGAAAGAAACCAAATCTAAAATAACTGATTTACATAGAAACAGTGCATTCTTATCTGACTCACCTCCAGTCATCTACAGTCACCATTACTGAGTCATGCCTGATCTGAGTTCAACCACAGTCTCTCATATACATACATACATATATATATATATATATATATATACAGATGGTTAAATGATTTTTTTCAACATTTGTAAATTCCTTTCTGTCAATTTAATTTGGAAGATAACTTTTATATAAGACAAATGTAATTAATTTAAATTGTTAGTAGTTTGTTAGTTGTTTCCATCCTCCTAAATGTGTTTTTCAAGAGAAGAACTTACAAAGAACAGAGATCAACTCTGCAGATGTCGACTTCTCAGCCGCCTGGTTAAAGATGTCTGACGTTTGAACGAGTGTGTAAACACACCTAACTTGATCTCAGTTCAGATTACAGTCAGATGTTTTCCTCACGGTGCACACTAAGCTGATACTGCTGCTGTCCAACAAGCTTCAACCTGTAGAAAAGTGACGTTTTCAGCCACCTCCGTTTGTTGCTGTTAGAGTGGTCTCACATGTTGTTGGAGATAACTGACTCTGTCATAACAAAGATCATTAGCAGAAAAGCATCTGAATGTTTGAGCTCTGTGATGAAGACATCGCTGTTCCATTTCTCAGGTCTGATAAGAGTTGCCGCTCCTCCAGAGAAGCCAGTGGTGTTTCTGGATTCTGTTCACATGTGGCTTTTTCTTTGCATGATCCAACTTTAAGCTGCATTTGTGGATTTCAGGGTGAACTGTGTTTATATCCAGTGTTTTCTGGCAGTATTGCTACTGAAACCTCTGCGCACCTTTACTTCTTCCAGACCCAACCTCACTAAGGTTCTTTTAATTCCCAGTCATGCTACTGATCTCTTGATTGTTCCTCTGATAATCTGCAGGTGTTCCTCCATGTGTTTCATTTTTACTACAAATCACTTTTACAGCTTTTTGTTGCCTCTTTCCAACTTTTTTTTTTTAATGTTAAATGGTAAACAGACTGTTTTCATATCCAGCTGTTTTGGTCTTATTGATCACACTGATGAGGCATCAGAGACAAAGCCGAATGCCCGAAGCTGTTTTAAATTTGCTGTTGATGCAGGAGAAATCATTTAGCTGTATGTCTCATGTGTTTTCTATGTTTAAGAGCACTGAACAGTCACAGAGTCTCAGAGTTTAAGAGCCTTATTGATCATTTTGTTATGAGATTTAATAGTTAGACCCACTTAATATAACTAATATTAGACTATATTACCAGCAATTTAGTTTGGATTCTAATTTTATTAAATAATCAATTGCTTTTTAGAGAAATTATTTTCAAGGAACACCATTTGATGTGTGTGTACTCTGTGTTTTCCAGTTTGAGGCGGAATATCGTCGCTTCGCTTTGAAAAGAAATGGTCCGGGTGGCTTTCAGGAGTTCTACCGTCTCCTCCAGACGATCCATCACATCCATGGCATCGATGTGCTGCTGGAATATGCAGACGTTCATGGAGACCTCCTTCCGATCAACAACGATGGCAACTTCCACAAAGCCATCTCATCGGCCAGTCCTCTGCTCCGCATTATTATCACCAAGAAAGGTAGGAGGGTGGAAAAACCACCACACTTAGATGTCTCACCTTTTTTTTTTTAAATCTCCTATCACCAACAATATAATCCTGTTTTTTTGTGTGTTACTTCGACACTTATCGGTCACATGCTCGATCACACAGTGATTCTTAGTCTGTGTAATGTTGCAGGTGTGGTCGAGGTTCTGCAGGGTCACAGCTAAAACTCATCTTAAAACCCATTTTTATTCCTTGGCCTTTAACCCAACGTAAGACAGTTTCCGGTCAGTGTGCTTTAGTTTATTTTTATTATTGATTTTTACTTACTATTTATTTAGTTTGTTTTATTGTTTTAATTCCATATTCCTTGGATGACCTCTTGTTTTATTGTGTTATTTATTTGCATTTGAACTGTTTTATTCTGTTTTTATTTTGGCCCATTGTGTACAGCACTTTGTTTCAACTCTGGTCGTTTTAAATGGCTTTATAAATAAAGTTGAGTTGAGAGTTGAGTTGAGCTGAGGTGTTTTTAGAGCCAGAACATTTAAATTACATGTTTATGTTTTTTCCAGAAATAAGAATCCATCCAAGCTCAGTTCATGTCTGTTTTGGCTTCAACATCTCCTAAAATCCAGGACCCTCATTTACCAGTCGTTCATAGAAACTGTCCCACCGTTTATCCTGTGAAGGGAAATTCTGAATGTTCACAAGTACCAGATATGGTGACAACTCACCCGTTTGAACGTTTCATTACATTTCTCCTCAGCGTGATGGAAAGGAAGAAAGAATTCGTTTTTGCTGAGACTGAAGATGAAACATGTCTCTTTAGTTCATTCATTCAGGTTCAGCTCAGTTAGATATACGTATGAAGCTCATTTTTAAAGTTTAGGAGCATGCGGTATATTTTTCAATCAATATAACAATAATCAATTTGGTGGGTAAAAACGAGAAACTAACAAAAGTAATGAAACAAACGCTGCTGACAGAAAGAAGTAAAGATTTGATTAGCAAATGATTTGGGATCAAGAAAAGTTAATTGTTGAAACTTCCGGCGCTAAACTTTTAAAGAAGTGTGGCTGCAAAGTGGACAAGACTTATCAGCAGCTGGGGGGGGGGGGGGGGGGGGCAGAGAACTGCAGAACTACCTCCTCTGGATGCCGTGTTTCTGTCCTGTGAAGCTCTTTGTTGGTTCAACATGTTCTGGAGAGATGGATGGGTCCTGATGTGACGTAACTTACACACATCCAGCATCGTCGCAGCTCTTGAAAAGACCACATCCAGGATGGATGGATTAATGCAACTCAGTCATGCAGGGAATGTCCAACCAGTTTCACATCAGTGGACAAAATCCTCACCTGGACATTCACCAGAATACTACTTTGTATTAGTCTGCAGCACAGATAGTGGCAGAAATCTAACCGGGTCTGTTTCAGGAAGTGATCAGAAATCACTCATCAGTCAGATCAGCTGTCTGATGATGACCTCGCAGCAGAGCTCTGAGTTTAACATCTGCTTGATACCATCAGATCTCTCCTGTTTGTCAAAGGTGCATTTTATAAGTTCTGAAACCAATAAAGCTGCAAAGCTGTTAACATTTTCTAAGTTTACTTGTTTAGTTATGATGGTGACGGCATAAAGACTCCGTGTCGAGGCTGGGATTGTGGTGAAACCTGCAGAAAGAATCAGGCTTTTACCTCTAGATCTGGTTCGTACTCACAGCTCTTCCCACATTAAAGGGGTGCTATTATGGTATTTTGAGTTTTCTGAGCTTTCTACAGTGTTACAGTGTTGAATCCTCATCAGACATGTGAACGGCACTGTTTTTTATCACCTAAACGCATGTTTGAGTTTGAGTCTGAGTTCCAACACTCTCGCCGTTCGGTTTCCATGGCGACAAAAAACGCGTCATTTTAGAGAGTTTTTTTTCTACTTGGAAATCCTTGTGACGTCCCGGGGGATAAGGTTCGGTGATTGGTGACCTTCTACTGGTTAACAAGGGCATGTACAAATACATCAGGCGGGTGGAAAACGTCGGATAAAGTTATTTCCAACAATGGCTGGTGAGTTTACCAAAGAGAGAAATCCTGCTGCATTCGTTGCTGTGGGTTGCTGTTTTCCACTTCGTTTTCAGGGTCTGATTCAGGTTCCAACATGTAGGGCTGTACGCTATGTGTTGACATTGTATTTTATTTGATTTTTTTTAATTGAGTTCATATGAGCCTAATCCTTCTGTTTATGAGATGTTACAATGACGGCGAAAGCAGTTGCGGTGCGCGCTCCCGATGTAGTGCAGTGGCGGGAGGCGGGGCTTAATGCGGAAGAGTCTCAATCCACTCGTTTTGCCCACAGGCTGATCTGACAGCCTACGGAGAGGGTCGGTCTGAAGTAAATAAAGCCATTTGTGACAATAACTCGATCAATCCCAGCCCTTCTGGGCTCAGAAATAAAAATAAATTAGCCTGAAATGCACAGAATAGTTCCACTTTAAAGAACATGAATGTAAATTCCACTTTGCACTGAATGCGGACACATCTGTGCATATGAACGGTTGGTAAATGAGGAGCGTGAAGTGTAATTCAGGTTTTCACTAAACTTTGTGAAAACATTTGGACTAAGGTAAACAGATCCATCGCAGCCAGATAAAACCGGTTCAGGAGAAACTAAACAGGAAGTGAAGTGAACCGTGATTATATGTCGGGACATTTTTCTGGTTTATTTCTGGAAGATGCTTGTTTTTCTGTAAGCCGGCTCCTGATGCAGTAGTTGGGTCAGTCATAGTGACAATCTACACTTCAGTCCAGACGCCACAGCATGATGTTGTAACTCCACACCTTCCCAGTGGTGGTGCTTTCTCATCTTCCATCTACAGCCTAGCGGCGGCTCGTAGCGTTGAGGCACGCTGGCTTTAGAAAAAGTCGTTGTTTAGTAGAACAACGAGAACTCGCTGCAAAAGTTTTGAATCCAGAGAAATAGAAACTCAAGACTTCTTCTGAACTTCTAAAGCAGCTGGATTGAACTGGTCTGTCAGTTTCTGTGAACAGAGACGAACCACGTCTGAATTTCTTCCGTGTGTCTGCATCGCCACTGTTAAGTTGTTCCGACCGTCATCCAGCTGAGGGAGGAAGTCTGTAGGAGAAATGTTTCGTCGTGACCGTGTTCAGATGTCTGGGTACGAGGTGAGCTGCGGTACATTCCAGCAACATTTCTCGTCAGCCGCGGTTGCATTTGAACTGCTCGTTTCATCCATGAGAGGACAATCAGTGTGCTGACGTATGGAACAGGAAGAGAAGAGGCCACAATGACAGAAGCTTCACCTCAGCTGCTTCAGAACACAAACTGCTGCTTTCATGCAAACAGCAAATTCATTTGAAGCATTTTGTATGTTATTTCATCATTAGGTATTCATTCCTTTTTCTGTGTTCTGCTCTGAAACAATGTGCTTTAACCCTTTAAACTCCACTACATCACTGGTTTTGTAGTAACGCTTGTATTGTGAACAGTTTATCTGGAACAGCTGTGTGTGACTCTGTGGTTTGGTGGCTGGGAAGTGCAAAACAAATTAAAATTTCAACAGTTTGACATGAATTGTCTAAATGGAAAAGCAGGTTTTGAACCCACAAACTGCTGCACCACTGCCCTATGCTTAAACTACCGACTCCACTCTCACAAGCAGACTAAAAAAATTTTCTTCTATACTATAAAATGATGATGATGTCATCATTGTGCCACTTCCGGTGTTTAAACCCCCCCCCCCCCCCCCTTTCCGCGTAAAGCTGCCTTTTGTACATTTGTTTCGGGATTTGTAAAAGTGTTAATTGTCGATTGTCTCGGCTCTTTAAAAAGTGTTTCCTGAAATATAAATTTGTTTCCTCAAATAGGAATTTGTTTTCTTAATTTTATCTTTTTTTTCTAAAATGTGTGTTTGTTTTCTAAAAATGTAAAATAGTTTATTGAAATATAAATTTGTTTTTAAAAATGAATATTTGTTTCCTAAAGAAGGAATTTGTTTCTTTTTTTATTTATTCTATAGTCATTTAGCAAACACTTTTATCCAAAGCGACATACCCCGATAGGCACATCGGGGGGCAACTTAGGGTGTCTTGCTCAGTGACACTTCGGCACACTGTCAGGGGAAGCCTGAAATTGATCCCTTAACTTTTGAGTTGAAAGACAGCTGCTCTTCCTCCTGAGCTACAGCCTCCCTAAGTTTGCTTTTTAAGAAATTTGTTTTTTAAAATTTAAACTTTGTTTTTTAAATTGAAATTTGCTTTTCATATTGTGAATTGTTTTTTTTTTTTTAAAGTAATTTTGTTTTTTAATTTTTTATAAGTGTTTTTTTTTTTACTTTAATTTGTTTCGCACTTCCCAGCCACCATACTTTGGGGTAAGTCTTCATGCACAGCTTACCCTTTGAACATTTTCCAGACATCTACATCCCATCCAGGAGGTTCTTAATCCAGCCAGAAAGTGTTGCGTTTATTCAGACACCCAACGTAGTAAATCCACAAGATTCATTCATAAAAAAAATTCTGTCACTGCTGTGTTGCTAAGAGACGTTAATTTTGACCCGGACATTGTGATGATGCAACAGCTGAACAGGTCGGTGTGGTGGTTCGTGCTGCGGCCTCACACTGGTTGCAGCCTTGGATTGGGAGGGGTTTCAGCACTGGCCTCTCTGTGTGGCCCATTAACCGGCTTCTTCCCTCCTTCTAATGGCAGGCATGTTAGGTAAATGTCTCTCTTGTAAATTATGCTGCTCATCTAAATTGGACAACCTGAATAATTAACAGTTAATTAAACTGTTATAAACAGGATCGTTCCTACTGTTCTGTGTGTTAATGGTGTGTGTGTGTGTGTGTGTGTGTGTGTGTGTGTGTGTGTGTGTGTGTGTGTGTGTGTGTGTGTGTGTGTGTGTGTGTGTGTGTTATTCTCTACACTATGAGTTAAAATGAAAGCTTGGAATTGCAAGGTTTCTTCTTTGTGTGATACAGCTTTAAAGGCAGAGTATGTAAGATTTCGAGGCGATTCTTTCCACCACCAGGTGGCAAATACCAGGTCGTGAGCAAAACCACAAAACTGCTACCTCCACAAACGACCACAGGTTGGCAGTAATGAGCAAAACTCACCTTTCATCCTTCCTCCTTGCCAGCTCCATTGAGGGCAGGAATCGCTTGTGAGCTGTAGCTCAGAGACGCACTGCAATAAATGGGCTTATACTCCCCCTACTGGTGAAAAAAAGTCCTTTTTTTTTACTGGTCAGAAAACATTCAAGAAGGGTCTTTGTCATTAATTAAACTTGTAATTTAATAACGCATCAAATATGGATAGACTGGAACCTACATGTTTAAAAAAAACTATCTAATTGTGATTGTAGTTATTTTTTAAGTTGATTTATTTTGAAAATATTGAAAATCTTACATACTCTACCTTTAAGCTGCATTTGTGAGTCTTCCCAGTTTTACATTCAGGAATGTCATCTGATGACCTTGTTGTGATGTCTGTCATCTCTGTGTTGGGTTTATTTTTTACATCCACCAGTGATGGGTACCACAATCCAACCCTGTGCATGGTGGTCTCCCAGTTCCTTTGCTGGCTGTTTCTCTGAATCTTGCATAAGTCATGACGCAGTGATGTTAATCTGCTGCGTAGCAGGCAGCTATTGTTCAAAATTACCCACAGCTGGCAGTTTAATCAGATTAACTCAGTGGTCTGGAAGATAGAAGAAGAGGAAGAGAGCTGGGGGAAGTAAGACAGAGACAGCAAAACAAGATAAAGTGAACACACATTTATTGTAGCATCATTTTCATGCAGGTAAATTATGCTTCAAGTTTACCAGCTGAAGCGTAGAGGAGCCTCCTAAAGGTCCGTCAGATTCCTAATGGAATTCTGTCTTGACTGTGCCTCAGAAGCCCGGCTTCACATCATTAGAAAGGATTAAGAAATGAGTTGGTAAATGCCCAAATCTGCTCACCTAATCACCTTATCCTCCATCCCAAGTCCAATCCCTGTTCTGTTCCACTTCCACGTGAATGCGCTGGAATTAAATGTGAGCTGCTGTTTGTTTTCTCTGGAGAGGTTCATGCTACATGAGCACATTAATACAGAGGAGGTGTTTTATTATGCGTTTACACAAAAAAAAATAGCTGACTAAACGTCCCTCAAGCAGAAACTCTTGCTCTGTTAAAGTGTTCTTCTGTGATGACATGGAAACTAGCTGTAAATAAGCCACTGAGCGTCTCTCACAGTAGTAACCAGTCAGCCGTTAGCGGTTAGCAGCTGAAAACAAGAAGAGAGCCTTGCAAATTGTGATATCTTTCTGTTAAATAGATTGATTTTCCCAGATATTCAGGGTAAGCGGTAAGACAAATCTGGTTATCAACTCGGTAATGCAGCCCAGCGTTTTCCCATCTTAAGCTGGAGTTACACTCACGCAGCGTCTGCATCAGGTCATGTCCATGTAGCTAACACAGATAAAATGTATGTATATCCTCATGCATTGAGTAACAGCATGGTGTGTATTTTAAAAAATAACCAGTTAAAAGATAAAGAAAAAAAAAAAACATTACTCATTTCATTACCAGAATACAAGAATGTTATAGCAAGGTGATCCTTGCTAGCCAGGCCGCATGTATTTTGTTGGTAGAGATGAGCGTCGAGCCTTTGCGGACCTACACAGAGCCGAACTGACCTGACGTGGACGCCATTAGAATATAACTGAGCCTATAAACAGGACATGCTTACACAATTTCAGACACGCAGAAACCCTGCAGAGCGACTACTTCACCGAGGAGGATCAGATAATTATCCTTCAGAAACATGAAGAATCCAAACACACCACCCAGGCTAAAAGCAATGCTGTTGCCACAGCAACAGCCAGGAAGGAGTGCTGGTGGAAATCTGCAGACGCTGTTAATGTACTAATTTGTGACATAATACAAAATGAATCCCATCAGGCCACACAAGCGGAGAGCACTCTGTTATACTTTATGACGGTAACGATGTTTCAGAAATGTGCTTGCTCAGTTCAGTCCTCTCCTCGCTGTTTTCTTCTTGAGGCTCAGCTCCCCGCTGTGAGCATGTTTTCTGTTGGAATAATAGTTCCTCACCATGACTGCAGTAGACGTGTGTTCTATATAGTTATGCTTCTGCTGTTTTGCTATGTGTAACTTTTAGTTATTATTAATCTAAAAGTCAGGGACTGACTTTGGACTCCCTAGAGAAATGGAAGCAAATGATTGCACAGTACAGTACCTTCACCCTGCACCCCCACCTGTCTTTGTACTGTCTTTTGTAATTTTTTTTTTTTGCATCATTTTACAAACAACACAGTCTTTATCATAAATTCACGCCCATACAGCATTTTTTTGTGTGGCAGCCCGTCATGCTTTCTTTCCAAAGTCGTCATGCTGAAAACCACACAACACTAAAACCCTCATTTTAAGGTTCTTTTAACGGTTTTTAAATGTCCTAATGCCCTTGGGCCCTCTTATCTCTCAGAACTGCTTTTGCCCTGTGGGCATTATTAGGTTTTTATTTAGTGTCTTAATACATTTTTTATATTTTAAATGGTGTTTCTGGTGTTTCCTTCGTGGGGGCTCTCTGTAACCGGGTTGGCGGTGGTGGACAGGGTGCAGTGCTGCTGGTGCCTTGGTGGATGTTGGTGATCCAGCCATGCCACCCCTGGGTGCCTGGGCCTGTGCAGAGGCACAGGCCCAGGCATATATATATATATATATATATATATATATATATATATATATATATATATATATATATATATATATATATATATATATATATATATATATATATATATATATATATATATATATATATATATATATATATATATATATATTCATTCATTCATTCATTTTCCGAACCGCTTATTCCAATTCAGGGTCGCGGGGAAGCTGGAGCCTATCCCAGCTGGCTTTGGGCGACAGGCAGCTTGCTAGTCCATCGCAGGTATATATATATATATATATATATATATATATATATATATATATATATATATATATATATATATATATATATATATATATATATATATATATGGTGCAGACAGCTCTCATTTAGATGTATTTAAAAGGGGGGTTGGAGGTGTCTGATTTTAAACTGCAAAGCACTTTGAGTTGCATACTTTATGTTGGAAAACCGCTTCATAAATAAAGTTTAATTGATTGATTTAAATATGGAGTCTCAAACACGTTTGCATCTGCCGCCCATTGACACAATCACTCTTAGTAAGAAACAGTTTCATCACTTCTTAAACTTGTGTGCAGTTTGTTTGGGCAGCATCACACATCCTCTTTTACTTTATTCATACATTAAAGAATACTGAAATTTGGCTTTTTCCATCTAAACCTCCACCTGAAACCTTTTTCTGCTGCATCTAGACACTCAACAGCAAAAGTCAGACATCCTCTGATTTGGCTGCTGGCGTCCAGAGTTTCCACAGACATCTTTGTAACCAGCAGAGTCTCTCCTCATTGTTTGTGTGCTTTCCTTGACGTGGGGAAACAAGCAGATGCTGTAACCATGACTGTGATGTTCTCATTGTTTTCTTACATTTCCTGACTGTGACCATGGTTTATGTAAGGTGTGTGCTTTTGTCCGTATGTAGAGCAGGAGGTAACAGCCAATCATAGACAGCCACAGATCTGACACACCTTAACACCTCATGAAAAGCAACATTTCTCCAAGCAGATTTAAAGAGTCACAGATTACAAATGAACATCTCACCAGTCAGCTGCACATGACTCAGAGAATAAAATTCTGTCACATGATGACATCAGTTTACTTGTTTTAATCAGTTCTGATGAACAGAAGCAGTCTGATGGAGTACTTTCATCTGAAATCTGTGTGGAAGAGGTTTTGTCTTGTAGATCTGCGATGAGAGCAGAGACAATGAAACCAAAAGACAGAAGACGCTCCTGGTTGTGAACATGGATTGTAGAGAAATCCCATGCTCCAGCTCTGGTGATGTTGCTGCAGAGTTCTGGATAGAGAGGTGGCTGAAAATATCTCCGTGCTGCATGATGAGAAGGGGAGAAATCAAATATTTATACAAAGAGGAGCAGATATATGAAGGAAGTAGAATAAAGGTGAAGAGGAAAAGGATTACTGAGCGTCTGCTTAAAACCCTAAAGCACATGAATCCATGAGGAACAGCTGCAGGATATCTTGACAGTGATGCTGAAGGTCCAGCAGTTCTAGACCATCAGCATCACAAAGTTACAGATGTAGTTCTTATGTGCTTGTCCTGAAAAACAGAGTTAATCATTAATAAGAGAAATAAAACTGAAGGAATTCACAATTTGCAGAACCTGAGGGAAACAAACTGCTCGATTAGGTCCTGATGTTCAGATTCTGCTCCCATATTTTCAGGGTCTTAATATTTCTGTTTCCCTGCATCCGGTTGGACTGTGTCTGTTTGTCTCAGTGTTTAGACGGGGTTTATGTTTGTCTGTCCCTTCAGGCAATAGTCTTCCCCGCACCACTCAGGTTCTCTCAGTCTCTTTAGGAGGAGGACAGGTATGAGACATGTCCCAGCTGCCATTAACGCTGCTTTCTGCAGCGTCACATCTGTTGTAACAGATGTGACAGGGTTAATACAACTTAACCCTGTCACATCTGTTGTTACAATTTGCTACAAACCAGTTCTCTTTTTTTATTTCATCTAATTTATTTGTTTTATTTTGCTATTTTATTTGTTATTTGCAATTAATTTAGTATTTTTAATTGATTATATGTGTATTGATATTTATTTAATATTTATTATTATTATGTCATTTAATTCCCGTCTTTTCACTTTAAGCTGAATTTATACTTGTTTAGCGTTTGTGTAAGGTAGTTCCGGTGTATGTATATATATATATATATATATATATATATATATATATATATATATATATATATATATATTTATATATCTTTATGAAAACACCACTAGAGCAACATGTTAATTGGATGGCCATTGTGGAACAGTGCCGCTCATCCATTCCTGCATTGCATGCATCTGGAACAAGGCTCTTCTACCATTTAAATCTTCACAAACTGATCAGTTGTCAATTTATTCTTTTATTATTTATATTTTAAGCTAGTCCCGTGGATACTTGTATATATAGCTGTAGATACGTTAACTTAGCAATTAAAAATCAATAAACCTATGAAGTTTTTAGTATTATGACATGCATGTCATAACCCTAAAAATAACAATTTAAGCATAAGTAAAAATATGATATTATAAATAGTAAGACTAATAAATTTCATGTTATATATAATTTCATCTAAAGTTTATTCATTAGTGACTCTTAGCAATATATATCTTTCTCTTTACTATTCTACCAAGTATAAATGGAAAATTCAGATTCAGTATTTATAATATGCAAAACAAGTCAAAGAGAAATATGAAATTGCACAGTTGTATAATCCATAATAGTGAGCACTGAAATGGCTAAACTGTACTGAGTTTATGGAACAATTAGAACTTTTACTTAATGACCAAAACATCTTGTATCATTATACAATGTATGATTGTATACGTGTCTATGTGGAAGAGGTGTGCAGACCGTTGCAGAGTCAACGGTGATGATGCTGCGACGGACTTTATGCAGATGCCTCACAAGTTTAAATCCAGCTTTACCCTAACCCAACCAACTGAATAAAAGCCTAAACCTTAACCTGAACCCGACCAGAACCGGATTCTAATCCATAAACCTGAAATCTCAAACATCATTATTGTCTACAGGTTTACAGGAAGTTTCTATAATAGTGTCTGAGGCCAGGTTTTCACACACACACACACACACACACACACACACACACACACACACACACAGACTGAGTGAGGGAATGCTGTCTGAGGAATGCAGCATGTCAGGTATTTGTCTCCAGCAGAGAAACTTCCCTCGGTTTCACTTTTTTCTCCTCTGTTTTGAGTCAGCTCAAATACGAGATGAGTAGAAAACCTGCAAGTGTTGATCCGAACTATTAAAGGGCTGGTCCGTCTAAAAATATGTCGTTTCTTTTTGTTTGGTTTTTTTTTTGTTTGGTTGGTTTTTTTTAGCTGTAAACATCACAATATATAATTTTGCTGTCATGAAAAACACCTTTTATTTGTTTTATCTCAGCTGCCACATGACACGCTGACACAGATCCCATCATCAGCATCATAACATCCCGTGTGACAGCCTATCATGTGACATGACGACTGCAGCTGCTTTCTGCACAAAGGTTAAATCTGACGCGTAACTCTGCAACTCATCCCTGATGTTTCCTTCTCATCACAGGTTTCAGCCAGTTTCAGATGTTTGCAAAGTGTATCTGTTTCATCAACAGTTCCCCTCTGGAGGTTTTAGATTATCCTTTTAAGAGCAGTGACACCAGACGACTTTTTATTTTTTTCTTATCCTAATCCAGCTCTCAGCAGCTGCAGACAGCAGGAGGCCCCAGAACCCAAAATACACCAACTATCTAAACTTTCAGTTTTCCCAACATTATGGAGGATGAGATGGTTTTTTTTTGTTTTGTTTTTTTTGTTTGTTTTTATCAGCTATCAGTCTTCACCTCACTCCAAACTTCCTGACTGATCACACACCATGGTGCCAGTTATTTATTTACAGTCAACATGTCTGTTGTCCCTAGATTCTTCTACTGTCCAGACAAACAAATAAACCAATAAATACATACATAAACAAATAAATAAATATCTTTTTCTTTAATTGATGAGAAAATCAAAATAAATATATACATAAAGAAAATTATTCGGTTTTTCTAAAATGACCAAATAATTTAACAAATATATTAATAATCCAGCTATTTTTATTTAAAAGTGATAAAACTGAAAACATAAAATTCTTCTCTGTTTTTCTCAATCGACCAAATCAGTTTACAAAAGATAAATAAAAAAGTCTGCTGTTCATGATTTATGAGATGATCTTATTTAACAGCACTGCAGGTCTTTTTTTTTTTTCCTTTTAGGAACGTTTTTGTGATCCTGTTGTAAAAGGGGTCTGATGTGGGTCTTTTCTGGAACAGATTAACAGTCTGACTTCATCTGTTCAGGTTTCCAGGTCACAGATTTTTACAAGCTTTCACCCCGAGGAGACAGAGACAATCATTTTCTGCTGAAAGACAACAGTGGGATTACAGATTGAGATTAAATCTTAAATCTCCTGCAAACTCAGTCTTATGCCCAGACCCTCTAAACATCTTCAGATACAGACATTTCTAATAATCCCACATAAGCTGTGGATATTTATCTGAAATCAAGGTAAATGAAGGATTCTTGCATCAACATCTCATCAGCTACTAAACTTTACAGACCTGCAGGCAATACTAGAAAGATGTCATCTGTGATCTCCTGGTTGACTCTGGCTGTCTTCTCTCTGGTTTGGTCCTTTTGGATCCTGTTTCACACCATCAACCATGAAGACAGATAACATTAGGATCAATGGTTTCTGCTTTGGACCGGTTTCAGTAATACTTTCTCACAGATTGTACTTCCTCCATGTTTAGAATCAGCCTTGGTGGTAACATTAGAATATTACTTTTTGGGGTAACAAAGTAAACTAATGCATTTATTATACTTTACTATATTGTAGCGACAGGCTTTCCTGCGTTACCCGAGCCGAGTTTGCATGTATGTAAAGTTCTGATCAGTCCAAGCGCTGCCTGACCACGTTGCTATAGTAATCAATATAAGTAAGTTGAGTTCACTGCTCGTGTGTTCACTTCTAGACTTCATAGAATAAAACAAAATGGTTTATAATTCATTGGAGTTTTTATTCCAATGAAATTCTTTAATTTGTCTTTACAGATTAGTGTCTGTTAAATCAGCTGATCAGTCTGATGGACCGGGTGCTGTGCAAATCATTCCATCCTCAGAGATCTGAAAATGCAGATGGCATATAAGATTATATATTGTACCAAATATAATTTCCATTAGTGCACCCGGGCTGGCGATGGGGGTGGGGGTAGTTAGTAAAGTAAGATTGTTATAATTTACAGAAGAAACAAGTTTCACACAGCAACAATGTTTCTGTGTTTTCTACAGCTGTTCCTTAAGATATGGGTCTTGGACCAGTTCCCTTCACTTTATTTAATCTTCCTCTGGACAATCAGGGAACAGAACAAACATTCCTTGTGTTATACTATTGATACCCAGCAGCTTTATAAAACCAGGAGACATAAAAGCCTGGATGAGATGTAATTTACTGCTTCTGAAGACAAACATGATCAAAGCCATTATTTTTATTTCTAAGAAACTTTGAAACTCAGTCAAAAACTGTTTGATCACCCTCAATGGTCCATATTGTTTTCTTCATTATTGAGGAAATGATTAAAATACTTGATAAATAGATTAAATTCTTATGTTTTTCTAAAATGAAATAAAATAAAATAGTTTTTTTCTGATTTGATGACATTATCTAATTAAATAATAAATGCAATTCTTATGAATTGTATTTATTCATATTCTAGGTCAGTTTTTGTTTTATAAAAAACAATGAGAGCAATAAGTTATTGGTCATTTATTGCTCTTATTTTTTTTTTTTTTTAAAAAGTACTTTCAGGGTTGTGGTTTTTTTATTTAGTTTTATTTTGTAAAGTTAAGTTTTCAGGAGCTGTGATGGACTGGCGAGCTTCCAGGGTGTACCCTGCCTTTCGCCCAAAGACTACTGGGATAGGCTCCAGCTTCCTGAACTAGATTACGTGGTTAGGAATATGAATGAATGAATGAATGAATGAATGAATGAATGAATGAATGAATGAATGCAGTTTTCAGGAGCTGACGTAGTTCATCTGTCTGCCAGAAACACCACATCTGTGTATCTAAACTGTGTTTATGTATGAAAATTATGTCATGTTATTTAAATGTTTAGTTGTTTCCGTTGCACTCATCCTGATATTCCAGCTGTGAAATATGATCCATAACCTAATATTTTAGCTGAATTTACCTTAAGGTTCTCCGCTTCAGAGTTTCCTCAGGTTGTTTGGACACAACCAGGGTGGATGCTCTGAAAGGAGGTAAAGATGCCAGCCTGCTTGTAGGTTGCTGTTCTTTGACATTTTGATAATCATTAGTTGTTGCCTCCTCAGCTGACTGTGTGTGATTGTTCCTGATCTCTGACTCCTCTTCTGTCCTCCATTTCTCAGACGACGAACCCGTAGTCTACGCCTCCAACTCCCTCCAGAGACGGAAGAAGGGGCTGGGTCTCACAGCGCTGCGGTCCACCGGATCAGGCTCCTTCCAGTCCAAGAACAAACAGGGCATCGTGATTGGCCAACCGCAGAACTTCCGGCAAATCTCCTCCATCATCGATGTGGATATCTTACCTGAATCTCACAGGCGGGTCCGACTCCACAAGCACGGCACCAAGAAACCGCTTGGCTTCTACATTCGTGACGGTGTGAGCGTGAGGATAACTCCACAGGGCGTAGAGAAGGTACGCCGCATACCCCCACCTCCACATCCGTTCTCCAAGGAAAAGCCAGAAGTCACACAGTCCACTTCATTTCTGAGCACAAAGCTAAATCTGTTTAAACTGATAATAATTTAGAACAGCTGGACTTATCGTACAAGTAAGTTATCATTTGGTGCTTTACACTCACCGTCCACCTGTTCAATTTGCTGTTAACACACATTTCTACTTAGCCAATCACATGGCAGCAGCTGAGTGTATTTAGACATGGAGACATGGTCGAAACGCCTTCCTGAGTGTTTGTTGCCAGGTCCTTCAGGCTCTGCGGGTTGTGGGGTGGGGGTGCAGGTGGTGCTTTTTCCATGTTGTGACTAGTCTGTAAAAAGATAAACATCCACATGAGTCAGGCAGAATGATGCTGTCAGTGGTTTTAATGTTGTGGCTGGCTGCTGTGCAGCAGAAGCCGCTCATGTTTCTGCTTAACGTCAGCAGTACGGACAGCACTCACTCACATTAATGTTTCGGAAAAGAAGACAGCATCTGCACGTCGTCGCTGACGAGAGCCAGAAGCAGAGATAAAGGGAAGGCTCAGTGACATCATGAGTTAGCAGGAAGTGGGAACGACATCCGTCTGTTTTTCCCTGCAGGTTCCAGGAGTGTTCATATCGCGTCTGGTCCGCGGTGGACTGGCGGAGAGCACAGGACTGCTGGCCGTTAATGACGAAATCCTCGAGGTCAACGGCATCGATGTAGCTGGAAAATCTCTGGATCAGGTAAAAAAATACTAAAATATGAGGCAGTCAGAGATCAGAAACCAGAAGCTTTCAAGCTGAATTGTGACAGCTCCACGTCAGGCTGAAACTTTTATAACCCTGCAGTAGCCCTTGTGGAGTGCTGTGATTTGTCCTTTTAGTTAATTGGCAAAAAGTTCTCCCCCAAAACTGCTTTTGATTGTTTTTTTTTCTCACATTGCTAAATTATCTTCTCTAATTGAATTGTAATTATTCAAATTATTCTAACCCTTAAAATGTTCATTTTATTACTTTTTTTTTTTTATATCAAAAGAGAAACATAAAAAGTGAGTTATTTTCCATATAATAGATTTTGAGTTGCCAGGGATTTTATTTAATGATCAGTCTTAGACATATGAAACATTAAAGTTAAAAATAAAAAGAATAACAATAGACTAATTTTTTGTCTGATTTCAATAGACTATGTGGGCATAAGTGGAGAAAGAAATGCTTTTTCAAAAGTAATTTACAAGCAAACCAGCAAAATCTGCAGTTTAATATTTGTCCCAGTTTTTGGCTCAAATCTTCCAGTCAGCTTTAAGGTAAACTAAACTATCAAATATATGAATATTCAAACACTTTCAACCAATTTTAACAAATAAAATCTAATTTCATGACAAGGTGTAACTTTTTTTATGAAAAGGAAGACACAAAGTGTGAGTTATTTTCTATATGATAGATCTTCGAAGCTGAGAGATTTTATTGGTTGATCTTAAATAACATCCCAAACCGCCGAAATGGATTCTGTGGAAAATAATTCACTTTTTGTGTTTTTTCTTCTATAAAAATTGTGTCATTGTGATTTCAAACTGTCATTTAAAATGTTAAATTAATCTGAATAATTAAAAATTTGGTTATTTTGATTGGATTGAGTTAAATAAGAAGTAGGAAAAAAATCTGCCATGGTTTTTGGGAACTGATTTATTCCTTTTTTGTCCACTATTGACTCGACAGGGAAGTAAATCTGTCCCGTTGAGCTTTATGAAAATTTTAAATAGGAATATAAAATGGTTTTGTGTTTGTGCAACATTTCCAGGCTGAAGTTTCTGCACTTTTTTACAAAAATATGCATGAAAAAACTTCTCATTCTTTTATGAGGTGAAAAAAAAAAGCAGCAGGAAGTTCAAATCTTCCTGTCTCCGTCGTTTAAGACGTGACTGATGAGGTGGGTGTTGTCTTTTCAGGTGACAGACATGATGGTGGCCAACAGCCACAACCTCATCGTGACGGTGAAACCAGCGAACCAGAGGAATAACGTGGTGCATCGTGGGAGCAAGATGTCGGTGGGAAACTCCTGTTCGGTGGGCTCGGCTGGATCCACGAACTCGGCTCTGTCACATGACTCTCCCAGCCCGGCCTCTCAGAGCAACCCTCTCACTGCCAGGTATGACGTCTGCATTTGCCTGAAGAACATTTGCAACAGTAAAGTGCTTGAATAAAAGATATCATTTCTGTTCCAAGCTCTGCTCACCGAGACACTAGCACACACATACACACACACACACACACACACACACACACACACACACACACACACACACACACACACACACACACACACACACACACGTTAGAAAGGTTTTGCATGGCTTCCTGTAGTTGGAGGCTGAGCTGAAGTTATTTAGTGACTTTTACTGTTTCATGTTACTGTCGACGAAAGCCTCAGTGAACTTTGTAATATATTTTATCATCAGTGTGTTTGGGCTCAAAATGAACCATGTTGATGCTACAAAACAACTGTAAATCTTCAGTCGGTTTACGGACGATAAATCAGGGTCGAAAAGACACGTTAAACGAGGAGGGTTTCATCATGCAATTAAATCTTTTTTTTTTTTCATTTGTTTTTAACCACAAAAGCGTTTCTGATAGGAAAGAAACACGTGTCTTCCATGTGTAATCGTTGCCTTTCATGTTGTTACCGCAGCAGCAGCATCGCTGAGGGAGACAGCGATGATGAAGATGATGACGGTGACCTCATCCTAGAGAACGACTGTCTGACCCCCTATCACTCCCACCCGGTATCCAACAGGAACAGCGCCAACCTGAACACAGACTCACCCTACCACAGTTCCGCTGTAGGGAGACCCCTCCCACAGAGCGTCTCGTTGCCCGCCAGCATCGGAGCGTCCCTGAATCACACCGTGGTGTCACGCAACGGAAACTCTGCCCACGTAGCCAGTGGCAGCCAAGAAAGCATGAGAGAGGATGGCAATGTGATAACACTGTGACTGCTGTAACCATGGCAACGCAGACGTCAACATTACATCACTGAGGACTGCAGAATATCCCAGACTCATTGTGATGAGCATGACGACGACACAAACACACACACACACACACAGCAAGTTCTTCCTGACTCCTGCTACCAGACCACAGACTTAATCACAGACCAGATCACAAACTGGATCATAGACTGGATCACAGACTGAATCAGAAACCAGATAACAAACTGGATCATAGACTGGATCACAGACTGAATCAGAAACCAGATAACAAACTGGATCATAGACTGGATCACAGACTGAATCAGAAACCATATCACAAACTGGATTACAGACCGGATTACAGACCGGATCACAAACTGAATCAGAAACCAGATCACAGACTCGATCAGAAACCAGATCACAAACTGGATCATTGACCAGTTAACAGACTGGATCACATACACATCATTCAGTTTCATACCTTGGTGCTCTCACATCGTTCAGGTTTCACAGGCTTGTTCCAGGTAAATTAGAGCCATTCTGTTGAAAAGATTCAAATGTCTCCATGAACCAAACGAAACGAACATAGAAGGAGAAACAGATGAGAAAATATCAGAATTCAGGTTATGATGAAGATATTCAACAGAATCGAAAGTGTTTATAAAGCATCACGCATAGAAAATTCATTATTAACTCCATCTCCTCCCAAAGTGAGTGGGTTTGACGTTTGTCCGTCAGGTGTTTGGTGGCGCCACATCGTGTGGAAGTGTGAGGTTGTGGTAACTACAGGTGGACATCAGAATCCTGGTGCTTTGGCGGAAACTGATCGTTACAGCAGATTAAAGCATTTCTGCAAAAGCACAAGAGCACAGAGTATTTTTAACGACGCTAGTTTAAGTCACGACTTGCCTTACAGCAGGTCAGAATAAAGTTAGATGAGATGAAGATGAAACATGAAGAATCAGCGTGCATCATGAACACAGTTCATTTCTCCATCCGTTCATTAAACCCTGCTGGAGGCAACGGCAGCAGGAGGCATGTGTTGGTGAACTATGTTGCATTATTTATCATTCATTCACTCATCATCTATACCTCTTAGTCCAGTTAGGGGTCACGGAGAAGCTGGAGTCTGTCCCATCAGGCGAGAGGCAGGATACTGGACAGGTCACTGGTCCATCACAGGGCATTATTTATCAATCAGCATCAGCTGAAAAATCCTTTAGTGTCCCAATCATGGCAGAATTCACCAAATGCAACAAGAAAATTACAATCTATAAATTTGTTAACGTTAAAATTTAATATATACAAATATCTTTTCTTTAAACAAACTTTAGCAGAGGAAGTCAGTAAATGAGTGTTTGATGGATCAAGTCTCTGTTGGAAAACTCCTTCCTTGTAATAAATCTTATAATACTGAAAAAATCTGTTTATTCGCCTTTTAAAGAGCATGTTTCAGGTTAGAACACCCCTTTTAATGTGCAAAAATATTGTTGAATAAAAACACACTTATAAATACACTATTTGGGGATTTTGGAGTCGTGTCTGTTAGAATTTACTACTTCATCTAAAACTGCAAGACAGGAAGCGACGGAGGAAAAGAAAGACGGTGTTGGGCTGAAAAAAGTACCCTTGCCGTGAAACGCACCCAATCACAAAGAAGTGCAGTAACAGCATCTGACCTATAGATGGCGTGTATTTATTACTACCTTTAAAAAGAATAAGTACACCCCATCCACAGGCAAGATGCAGTTAACACGCTTTATGCCACTGGGTGTTTTTCACCGCAGGGGTGTTTTTGTCTGCACAAAGAGCAGTATCTTAGTTGTTGCCATAAAAAAACTGTCCTAATCTCTGCCAAAAGACAAATTCTGCTACTGACTCTTTGTTTTTAGCTTCTGGTATCCCCGAGGACGGACACACATGCTCCACATGCTACTGAAGCCCCAGCTTGTTAAATGGGGAAATAATTAAACTGTCATGTCTCATTTTTTCAGACTTCAATTATCAAATCCAACGAACGGAATCAAACAGAAATCAGCAGCAGCAGACGATTTGGCAAGTTTTTTTTATGTGCACACCAGAAATAATCTGCTGCTCGTCGCATCAATGCATTTTATTTCATTTGGCTCCATTTAATATGGAAATAAATAGACTTTCCAACAGTATTGGATTTAGTTCCATAAAGATTTGTTACATCATGAAATAATCCACAAACTCATTTACTAACTTTTTCTGCTAAGTTTATTTAAGTTCTCTTTTCCACATATCATTGTTGTTTTTTCCACTGTTTATTTAGATATTTACGGGAATCATTTTTAAATGCATGAGTTAAAGTGGATACTTAAGTTACTATCAAACAGGAAGATGAGTTCTGCTGAAAGTGAAATGTCAATCTATCGATTACTGTGTTTCTCTAAAAGCAGACAAGGAAGATAGGTAAAAATAAAATATCTTTTTGTTCCTGAAGCAGGTCGGAGAAGCTGACTGTGTATTTCGGAGCTCTGTGGGTATTATTTTACTCAGACTATCACACCCTGCATTTTTTCTGTCACACTTTCTGCATCAGATTTCATCAACATACATTAGTTTTTCAGCTTGAATAAATGTCACACAATAATTGACAGTTTGATGAACAGCTGGAGGTCTCTATGGGCATTTTTGGTCAGAGTCCACCTCATCTTTCATGTTTAAAACTAATATGGCATTTTTGCAGGTTTTTTTAAATCTCTGAGTCTGAACTAATTTTCTGTTCCTGCTCAACACCTGATGGATGTTTCTGTAGTCTGCCCTCACAGAAAGACATGAAAAGCACAAATCATTAACACAACATGACATGGCGGAGCTTCTCCTCCACAGACGTGGTTACCATGGTGATGGTATTTTCTGGCCTGCTCTGACATTCATAGTTTTATTGTTTTTTCTAGATAACAACAGATTACACTTGCTGCACATTTATTGTGTTTACTTTACTAAAGGATCCTGTTAGAAACTGAAGTAACAACTGAATAAAACACACTTATTTAAGTTTTTTTATTTTATTTTATTTTTTGGTGATCACACTTACAGAAAAAATAGGTGGATCTGCTGTGCTCCACATGTGGAGATGTGGTTCTGGAAATTTTCATGCAATCCGTCTGTACAAGTGTGGTTTTATGGTATTTACATGTGATCTACATGTGGCTCATGTGGTACATGGAGCCCCCATGTCGTGCACAGGAAAATGTTTTAAAACCACACATTGTCACATCCGGTGTTTCCACATGTGGTTTACCGCATCATGTGTGTTAAGTTTGTGGTTATTCTGTGTTTCTGTGAGATCAGTTGATTTTGCTTCTAAGTCATGTTTACCTAGCTGAACGAAATCCTCTCACACACCCTCTCCACCGGAACGTGTCGTTTAAAACAAAAAACACAAATGTAAAATCATGTAACATTGAACATTTTCTTTATCTGGGAGAAGTTTTTATGCCTGGACATTTTGTATTATGTGTAAAATATGGAGATTATTTTTATTATTCTTATCATCTGAGATGTGTGAAAGGAGAAGGGTCGGCCCTGACCCTGCAAGGGGCCCCCGAGGCCCTGAGGTCTCTGTAATGCGGTGTTGGTGGTTTGAATGTTCGGCAGAAACAGCTGAAGATGTGTACTCATTAAGATCCATATCCGATGGGTTGATGTTGACATCTGTAAACATCTGGCGGTTCTTTCATTCACGGTCATTTGACCTGGATTAGTTTAATGCCAGACGGTGACCATACTGATGTCAAACAGCTAAAAAATGTTCACAATAAACCACAAACCTGATTTCAGAGTAGACGTTAACATCTGTGCTCACGGTGGCTCTGTAGATAAAACCACTGTAGCCATTTGATCGCAGGTGAGGAGACGTTTGGACACATGATGTCCTGACTCTGTATTCTGTTAGAAAACAAAGGAAGTGCCTTTCTGAAGCTTGGGTGTATACCCTGTGTGAAGTTGGAGCACCACAAATGTGAAGTGGATGCTGCAGCCTGGAAACATCTGCTTTCTGTTGTACTCTATCACTTAACTGTCATCTGGTGAGCAGATCAATTATTATCTCATTCTAATAAAGAGTTATTACAAGGGATGTTTGTCTTTTCCTTCCTTAAGAAGAATTTTGAGGATGATTAAAAGACGGGATGCAGTGATTTAAACTGTATATCTGCTGAAGCCGAGAGCAGCGGCGCTCGCATGTTTTTCAGCATGTTTAACAACATTTCCTCTAGATAAAGGATTATTTAACGACCGAGGACTGGAAGTGTTAAAAGTCCATCATAGAGACAAACATGAACTCAGCTCAAACTCCCTCCTACCTGGAGACACAAGTCAGCCTAACATCATGTCTTTAGACTGTGGAAGGAAACCATGAGAGTTTAGTTTGAGAACATCCACACAGGTCCCCCCCCCCCCCCGTTACCTACATGATGGTAATATATAAGATTAAAAAAAAAAAAAAAACTATAATAAAATACAATATGTATGTACTTTAATCAATTATATTTACCTGTATTGAGTGTGTTTTCAGTCTAATGGCAGCAGTGGTTTCCAGTCTAACCACTGCAGGAATTAAGGAACATCTCCTTCATGCTTTGGATGCAGCAGTCTGTCACTGAAGGAGCTCTGCAGGGATGTCAGGGTTTGGAAGGGGTGTGAGGCGGTGGGGAGACGGGGATTGTCCTTCAACTCTGATGAGAGCCTATCCATTATTCTCTCCCAACACCTAAACTGGTGGGGTCACAGGGCATCCCAGTACAGAGCTGTTCTGTGCTGGGATGCGTCAGTGGATCGAGTCGGCCCTGGCTGCCGTAAGATGCAGGAACAGAATGTAAAGGATCATGAAATTGTGATGCGATGTGACGACGTGAGTTTTAACCAATCACATGTTCACTCAATTGCACATAATCACCATGACGACACCATGATGGTAACAGTAAAAAGTCATTCCTGATTGATATTTAACATTGTGTAGCGTCCTCTCTCATAACAACTGTCTGTAAACATCTGGGAGGTGAGATAACCAGTAGCTGGAGTTTTAGGAGAGGAACGATATCCCATTCTGGTCCGATGCTGGATTCCAGCTGCTCAGACCTTCATGCTGGATTTTTGCTTTCATGATGCTCCAAATATTTTTGTTTGTGAAAAGTCACGACTGCAGGCAGGCCAGTTCAGCACCCGGACTCTTCTCCTGTGTACGCCATGCTGTTATGATGAATCCAGCGTGTGGTTTAGCAATGTCTTGCTGAAATCTGCAAAGCCTTCCATGAAAGAGACATTCCTTCCTTCCCTCCTTATTGTAATGATCCCCGCTGGAAATTCATTCTCTGCATTTAAACCGTTCTACATATGTATGCTAGAAGCGGTTGTCTGGATGGGAGCAGATGTTGCTTTCAAACCTCCGTGTATATTTCAGCATTGATGGAGCTTCACAGATGTGGAAGCTGCACAGCAAAGGCACTAATGCAACCCCAAATGCTCCACTAACCACAAGCTGGATGGTCCAGAAAGAAATTCACATGTTGATTGATCTGACAAGGAAACAGTTTTCCACTTTGCTTCAGACCATTTGAAGGGAGCTTTGGTCCAGAGAAGACAGCCATGTTTCTGGATCCTGTTCACATGTGTCTTCTTTGCATGGTAGAACTTCAACCTGCTTTTGTCCAAGGTGAACTTTGTCCACAAACAGCACGTCTTTCTGAGTCTGTACACTGGTTTAAAATAGAGACTCGTATCTGTTTTTAATGCTGCGCTGCCTGAGGGCCCCAGGAACATGGGGGAAGGCAAAGTAAGGCAACACAAGTTTATTCGTATTGCACAATTCAACAGATACAGAGACAGAAATATGAAGGTTTTTTTTTTTGGTACAGGGGGTTAGGGGAAGAGTGGCGTTGCGTGTATGGGCTGCGTGTGTGGTTGCATGTGTGTGTGCATGAGTGCAAAATTGTTTTTTTGTTGTAAAACACTGAAATGCTTCTGTACAAAAACTATATATAAAAAAAGTTTGATTTGATTCAAAGCGCTTTACACAGACACCAACATCCAGTTTAGATCTTCAGCCTTCTCCCCCAGCGTACAGAGATTCCTCCTGATTCTCCAGGGGCAGCTATAGAAGTAACTCTGCCTCTCTGAAATGTTTGTTTTATACCCAGTGATGTTACCAACCTGTTGCCATGGCAACACAATTAGTTGTCAAATCTTCCTCTGGTTGATTTTGATGTGTGCCACTTATTTTTCCAGCCTTCAGTTTCCACTGTTGCAACGTTTTACAGATGCGTTGCTGCCATCAGATTCCAGACAAGCTCGTTTTGGGACCCTAACTTATAAAAGTACATCTGCCTGACTTCATGTCTCATTTCTCTCTCTGCTGACATGTAAATGTTTTCTTTTCTTCTGTATTTACCTGTTGAAGTGTACATACTCTTTTTCATTATGGTGAGAAGTACAGCCATGCTCGGATAATCCCAGCGGCTGACAGTTCACTGTCATTCCTTCCTAAAGGTGAATGCGGGGTTACCTTCACACTCTCAGCCTTCTTGCCAATGAAAAGCAGAAGAAACATCTGAAGTGATTCCCGCAGCGATGTGATGAAACCAAGCAGAAATGTGATCAATGTAAACAGAGGTGATATCCGTGACACAATTAACTAAAGCAAACACCGCTGCTGTTGGTTTAACTGGAGTTAATACAGGCTGTTTGTGTAAGTGGAGGAACTGGGAGGAACTCAGAGTGGAGCAAGAGAAACAGAAGGCCTCACTGTCCAGATGGAGGTTCAAAAAGTCTCATTCATACAGAGGAATAGATTCAGTTCAGTTCTTCTTTATTGCTCAAGACAAATTCACAACAACCATCCAGACGCTTTAACAGAAACGGTCTAAATGAGTCCAGAAGAAATAAATCCATTATATGATCCTCATTAGGGGGAACGGTGAAAGAAAGTGATCCTAGAAATCTGTTTTATATGTCATCAAAGGAGGAATCCTGGATCAGAATAACTCCAAGGCTCCTTCCTATACTGGAAGGGAAGGTAATGCCATCCAGAGTAATTCCAGGTAGACAGAGCTGGATCTGAACTGGGTGGACTGGCCCTTGTTGGGGGACGAAACAGAAAGGGAAGAGCCAGATCTTTAATGCACTATTGTCTGTGATCATTGAAGCTCTACTCAGAAGATAAAAGATCTGAAAGAGTCCAACAGTCTGTTTGTTTTTTAACCAAAAACCTGAAAAGGTTTATTGTGGAAGTGTTTCTGACTGGGATGACGTAGATGTTGACCCTGGAATTAGCTGGAGCCTCTCTCCCAGTTTCAGAGTTCCCCGTTCTCCCTGTCTCACTAAGCTCTCCACGTAGTTCATCCTGTGGATTTGTCCCAGTTTATCCTTGAAAGCAGATGATGGTCTTATGACCCTTATTTTTTGTCAGGTAAGATTCCTAATTCCATCAAATCTTCCTGACTTATGCATCAATGGACCGATCGTCTGGATGAAAGCTCTTAATTTCAGATTTGGAATTCTTTCAGTCACTTTTTATAAGCATTTTTTTTCAACTTTATTTTCTAAATAGTATCAGTGAAAAGTTTGAACACATTTTCCTATAAACTCCAATAAGCCAGCAGGTCCAAACTTTATACTGGTAGTGTATATGGAAGACATTTTTTTCTCTACTATTTTCTCTGAGAAGTTGCTTCGGGTCTTACCTGTCCAGGATGTACTTTTATTTTTTCCCACTTAAAAAAATAAAGTGTTATTTTGTTTTACTGTCACATCCTTTTCTGACAAGATCCTAGAGGTCGAGAGTCATCCATCAGAAACTGGAACTGGTTAATGCAAAAAAGCCGAATCATCCGTCCATGATTCATCCGTTCATTCCTTTTCTTTACTCATTCAATCTAATTAAGGGTTGTGGGACTAATCCTATTCCAGCTGCTGAGTGTCAAACCTCTTCAATTAAAACACTGTTGCTTTACTTATGAAGACCACCTTCAGGTTGTCTTCTGCCCATTGCTGCCATCTTGTGGTTAATAAATAAACTGCGATGAGGACAGTGGAGGCAAAAAGATGTAAATGTCATCTCACAAAATTTATTCAGACCTTTTTTTCCTTCTTTTATATACAGCAAACTTAAATACATGTCACGCAGAAAGAGAATTACAGCAGATTTCACTGAGAAAACCAGAACTTTCCAGCTGGATACCTGATGTAGCACCGCTCATGTTCACTGCTGTGAACTGAGGTCTGTTTTTCAGTCTGACTCATCTCTCCTGGACACAGTGGACGAGAACTTTCTCTGAACTCATGTTATCACGTTTTTTTAAGCTCAGTGACCGCAGTGTCTGGATACCTGCAAATGCACACAAAGACACAAACGACATCATGAAGGCAGCAAAGACCAGAGAAGCATTACTGACAAGGTCATCTGAAGATCTCACAGAATGCAGACTTGCAGATCAGACAATTGACAGGCTAGAATCTGTCACCAAGGTGATCGTAGCTGCTCGGCTGCTGAGTTTTTACTCTGTTAAAGAAAGGGGCGATCAGCTGGATGACTTGCTCAGGTCGCCCATATTAATCACATGGGAGGAGCAAAGATCCATTCTTCCTTTGTTTTAATGACAATTCTTCCCACCAGAAAAATCTCTCCACTTCATAAGAGGCAAACTTCTCCTCCCACACTCATCATTACCTCCCCCCGGGTCATCACTCAGCTGACCCAAGGGGAATGGACCCAATGTTAGACCAGGGTCTGATCCAGCAGACAGACCAGAACCTGGAACTGATAAAACTGGCTCTATTTGTCACCACGATGACCAAGTGGCGAGTCTGGTGGGCAAAGTTTTCACTCCGTCTAAAACGGGCGAAGACCACATGGGGAAGAAACATATCAGAGTGGGTTTGCGGATAAAAGATAATGTTGATGTGCGGCCTTTAAGTCCAGCAGATAACTGTGGATTAAACTGATTCCTCAAACAACCTCTGCTGATATCGTGATTCTGTTCAGCTGCTCTAAGCATCAGAAGCATCCCCATCCAACTCCATTTTGCTTTTTGTTAAAAAGACCTCTTTGCAGGCTACAGCCTGAAACAAATGTGGGCAAAATGATCACTTTGTCAACGATTATCATGAGTAACTATGTCTCAGTTTTGATCACTGATCATTGCACATTGATTCTTTACAGTTTACTGCTCAAATGTCCAGATCGCTTTCATAATACACTTAAAAAAAATAAAGGGAACACTAAAGTAACATGGTGTAGATCTAAATGAATGAAGTATTTTTATTAAATACTTTGTTTTTTCCATACTTGAATGTGCCGAGAACAAAATCACACAAAACTAATCAATCAAAATCAAATGTATCAACCCATCGAGGTCCGGATTTGGAGTTCTACTCAAAATAAAGTGGAAAAACACTACAGGCTGATCCAACTTTGATGTAATGTCCTTTAAACAAGTCAAAATGAGGCTCAGTAGTGTGTGTGGCCTCCGTGTGCCTGTATGACCTCCCTACAACGCCTGGGCATGCTCCTGATGAGGCAGTGGATGTTCTCCTGAGGGATCTCCTCCCAGACCTGGACTAAAGCATCCACCAACTCCTGGACAGTCTGTGGTGCAACTTGGCGTTGGTGGATGGAGCGAGACATGATGTCCCAGATGTGCTCAGTTGGATTCAGGTCTGGGGAACGGGCGGGCCAGTCCATAACATCAATGCCTTCATGTTGCAGGAACTGCTGACACACTCCAGCCACATGAAGTCTACCATTGTCTTGCATTAGGAGGAACCCAGGGCCAACCGCACCAGCATATGGTCCCACAAGGGTTCTGAGGATCTCATCTCGGTACCTAATGGTCAGGCTGCCTCAGGCGAGCACATGGAGGGCTTTGCGGCCCTCCAAAAAAATGCCACCCCACACCATTACTGACCCACTGCCAAACTGTGCTGATATCATGCTGGAGGATGTTGCAGGCAGCAGAACGTTCTCCACGGTGTCTCCAGACTCTGTCACGTCTGTCACATGTGCTCAGTGTGAACCTGCTTTCATCTGTGAAGAGCACAGGGCACCAGTGGCGAAATTACCAATCTTGGTGTTCTCTGGCAAATGCCAAACATCCTGCACGGTGTTGGGCTGTAAACACAACCCCCATCTGTGGACGTCGGGTCCTCATACCATCCTCATGGAGTCACCACCTGCAGAACCACTCCTTTACTGGGTGTGTTTTGCCAGTTGCCTATAATTTCCACCTGTTGTCTATTCCATTTGCACAACAGCATGTGAAACTGATTGTCAATCAGTGTTGCTTCCCAAGTGGACAGTTCGATTTCACAGAAGTGTGGTTGACTTGGAGTTACGTTGTGTTGTTTGGGTCTTCTCTTTATTTTTTTGAGCAGTGTATTTAGAAGTTTTGTGAGGACTGTGGTTTTTAAACAGATCCAAATAGGAGACCTGGATGCAGGCTGGTTTTATGGAAGTGTCATGCATTCAGCGGCAAATTACTCCTATAATGTGTCTGAGTTCACCTCCAGGAAGTAAAGACAGAATAAAACCAGTAATGAAGGCCATTTAGTATCTTTGAGGACGATCCTTCAGCTACGATTTTTTACAACTCAGCTCAGCAGGATGAAACAGTCACCTGTTAAGTTTCAGCAGAACCAAAGGCTCTTTCCACTTTCCAGTTTTCAATACATGATCTCAATTTTTGTTATTTTATAACATGTTGTTACCATTGCAGCATGATTTTGTCATTTTATCATTGTACATAATCTGAACTCTTCATCATTTTGACGATTTATGTCTACAAAGCAGTAAAAATGAAGTTTCATAGACACCTCCCATTCATCATGGTGGATAATCTTATTCTTAATCATCTCAATTCAGAAAAACAGCTTCACACCATACAGTAGAAACATCTCTCCATGTCAACCTGACAGCTGCGGTAGTGGAGTGCAGTCATGCTGCTTTGAGAAGCTACATCTCTGCTGTAGGAGGAAACTGAGACGGGATTGATGCCGCTTTCAACACCTGTCTGCACAACTGCTTCACCAATTCTAAAGATGAGACTCAGTTAAACTGAGACACATCGACACAATAATCCACCTGTTGGATACAGGATCATTATGAGCACCGTGATGAGCAAACGTGCTACCAGCAGCTCTGAGACTAATGCAGAGGACGATCCATGAAATCAGACTGAAGTAAAAGAGACAAAGCAGAAGGTTCACAGCTGATTTGACTCCATGTTGATTGTGTGATCGTACCTCTGAGTAATGTGTAAAAACTCTGTAGACTCTGCTTCAGGACACCGCTGCGGTCTTCCAACACAAACCTCTTCCCATCTGAGGAGAAAAAACAAAGAAAAACAAGCTGACTAATAAATGAGGAAGAAAATCCTCCTCATGTCTGAGCTCATTCATGATTCTTTACAGGAAGGAATTTTTTAAGCATTTTGTGATCATTATTAGAAAACTTCTCAGTTTCCTGATGCAGCCAGAAAATTCCAGACAGACATCATAATAATGTATTATAGTTTTATAGCACTTTGAAAGGCGCCCAAAACACTTTACTGAATCCACCATGCATTTACACTTAATGGTGGAAAGCTACATCTGTAACCACGGGAGAGACTGACGGAAACACAGCAGCCAGTGGCCTCTCACGTTCAAACAGCAGTGATGCTGACGCTGTGGGGGGGGGGTCTACAATCGCAACCCTTCAGATCATTGCTCTACCTCCTGAGCCACTGCCGTGCTTTATATCACGATAGCTATTTATATTAAGTGCTGATGTGAGCAACAGCAAGCTGAACGATCAGACCAACAGAATGAAGCAAGACTTTTGGCTCAATTTCAACAGTTACGTTAGCTGGAAAAATGTCAGCGCTCCTCGTGCTTTTGCTTTGACAGAAAATACTCCTTCCTATACAGAGAAGCTTGATCTCCTTCATAAGAATTTAAAAGGCAGCATTGAACTAATGTAAGCTGTTTGTAGCTCCAGAAAGCAACCTGCTGCTACCCAAACCTGGATGAGATAAAGAAATTCCTAAAAGCAAGAACAGGTGAGGTTCAGGTGGAAATAAAAGACTCTTCAAGGTTTTTTTTTTCCCTCATAATGAATAAAACATTTTAAAGTGAAATGAACTCCATCCTGCTTCTGTCAGAGTTTCTTCTGGTTGGAAAAGATCTGACGTCTCGGCTCTCTGAACTAAAACAACCTCAGAGTTTTACCTGACAGCATGAAAACCTCGGACATCAGTAAAAATCATACATATGTTAGAGAATAACGCGTTTAGTCTGTTCTGGTTTGTTTATATGCTTCATGTTCTGTGCAGCAGGGCCACCTCCCACGCTGTCGTGACGAAGACCACCTTTCTCCTCATCTTCAACCCATATAAAAGCTCTTTGGGTTTTTATTTTATTTGACCTTTCTTTACCAGGTAAAATGTTAGAGAATAAATTTTCATCTGCAAACATAAAGTGGCCAGAGCGCCCAGGTACAGATGTACACTAATACACACTGAAATATAAACTTATATGTACAGACACGTGATGTAATCAGGCACAAAAAAGAAGACAATAAGTCAACCAGTATAAATGTGAGAGAAAATAAAAGAAGTATGCACATTTTTCTTTATCTTTGCATGTATGTATGTATAGGAAAAGAATGTGTGTCGGTATGCATGCAACTGTTATTCAATACTATAAACAAGGGCACGGATCAGTGAAGTTTGTTGCAGTTTGAACTTAAAAGTGGTCAACGTCGTGAGTTTGAGGAGATTTGGTTCAGTTTTAGTCCTTTGTCCAGTTTGTGTCTTTTTCATCGAAACATCAGTGATGAAAAATGTTGTAGCTGGTAAACATCTGAGGAGAAACATCTGGCTGGGCACTGAGGACAGGAAACGATTTCATTCGTTTGTTTGTTCGTTCGTTAATTCATTCTTTTTCACTTTGTAAGGGTCACGGGGAAGCGGGAGTCTAGCCCAGCAATCCCTGGGCGAGAAGCGGCGTACACCCTGGACAGCTCGCCAGTCCATCACAGGAAAAATGGACCAATATTAAAAAATCACGATGAAGAGTCTGAATAAGTGTGTTAATGGCTAAATGAATAGCTGAGCGATAAATAATGCCCGGTTTACTGAGAGCTGTGTTTGCTGACATTTTGTAGAAGACCAGAACTTGGAGAACTGTCATCTTGACGAGTGTGGAGAGTGTTTGACAGAGTGAATAAAAGAAGCTGATTGTAGAAGAGTGCTGCAATTGGTATTATTCTGTACTTTATTTTCTGTTCAATAAACTTTGTAATCTTTTCACTTCAGAACCAGACTCCTCGTCATTAACACACTTTTTCCACAACAAGAGAAAAGTGAATCTCGCTTTGACTTTTGTCTTACAGTATATGTGGAAAATGACAGCGACAGAAGTTTTAATCCAGGGCCGACTCATCGGCACAGCAGATCTTCACTAAAGGCGTCGCGTTTCCTTTAAAAGATAATGTATTTGTCTGGAGTTTAGACTTAAAGCTGATGCATGTAAAGTTCAGTGTGTGTGTGTGTGTGTGTGTGTGTGTGTGTGTGTGTAATGTCGGTTCTGTGGTTAAACTCACACTTTCCCTTCAGGTACATCATGGACTGAGGACCCCAGTGGATGTTCAGCTGAGGGGAAACACACAACAGTGAGCTAGTAAGAGTGTGTGTGTTACAGAAAGCATGTAGTAGTACTAAGTGGAACACTTAGTGCTACATTCATACAGTTTTTTATTTTTGTGCTAATCTGAAACTGTAAACAGCCAGGACAATGCTGGGAATGTGCTGCAGCAGGAAACTGTATGAAAGGGGGACCTTTAACGCTGTCGCACCACTAAACATGCAGCATAACTGCTGTGTTACTGGAGAGGTGAAAACAGTAGGAGTAAAGTTGAGAAGGTGAGCCGTAGCAGATGTTGTTGGTTGTATGGAGATAGTCAGACGTAGACCAAACCACGAGTTACTGAAGATGTTGTCCAGATCAAGTTAAAGAAAACTGCTGCACCACCTGAGCTGCTGACAAGAACAAGTTCTTCCTCCTCCTCCCTCAGCCGTGTTGGTGTGTTTGCTAGACAAACTGTCCAGAATAAATAAAGATAACCAATCCAAACAGCCAAGGAAATCGCTCCGATGAGTTTTTTGCAGAAAACGGATTCAGAACAACGATGAAGACACAGTTGATATTGATTTTTAACATTTTCCTGCGAACAGGAGAGTCTAGTCTCAGCCAATCTACAACATGAATGCATGTTTTATGTGTGTCTCACATGTGTGTGTGAGATGATGAGAAGGTGTGTGTTTTTTACACAGACCACTTTGTGCTACTTTTTGTGTGAAAATTGCTTCAAAAATAGAATTTGATTTGACCTACATGATGCATTTCACAAATACGGCGACTCAAGGTGTCGTGAAATTCTATGAACATATCATTTTGGTCCAACTCCTCAGGACAAACGTGGAGCATGTAGGAAGCTGCAGAGCTTTACCTTCTCTGCATGACAGACCTCCACCAATAGGGAAAGGATCAAACTGCATGTCCAGACAAATGAAGCTTTTGTTTTCTGAAACACAAACCAAAGAAAGAGCGGAACATTTAAAAGATTTATAGAAATCAGGCTTTCAATTTTAGCTCAAAGGATTCAACAAGGATCGCTTCATTGATAACTGACGTTTTATAGTTTGACAATTAAAAGGCTTAACAGGTTTGGAGAGGCCTGTTCTTATGATTTCACAGCTATCTACTCATATAAACTATTTGCAGTTAATTCCACCTCTTTAACTTTCACATGTTCATGATATTTACAAAGTTAGACTGAAGGAACCAAAAACTAGTCTGAGACCTGGCAGAGACCTCTGAAGAGCCACATCTACCATCTGGCAAAGTCATAAAAACATCAAAAGCTTCTTTAAAAGCTTTGAGAACCTCCGTTATAGATAACACAGCTGTTTCCATGGTAGCAACATCCCTGTAAACTAGTGAGGATCTGTCCAAAAAAAAGGCCAGTGTTTCATTTGTTGAAGATATTTTCAGAGACAATACAAACAAAAAAAACAAAAAAAAAACGGATGGGAGTTTGTTAGAAAAAACAAAAAGCAGAAACAAAGATGGATGTTGATGGTAGTGTGGTGATCACACCTGAAGCAGGGAGAATCACATGATATCGTCTTCCTCAAATTTATTCATTAAAGACAAATTTCATAACAGTCACTCAAATAACAGCCTGAGAGAAATAAAAAGGATTAAAACTTTACTGACATGCACCGTTCTGACAAGTTTCAATTGAAGTAAATATGTCGACTGAACGTTAAAAGGCCTCTACTCACCATATCTGCAGCGGCCAGAACAGATGGTCCGGTCAGAACATGTGTGTGTGGTTCAGAGATTGTTCCAGGCTGCTTTTATCCCCCATCGGAGCCGAGAAAGCCGTAACGAGTTCGATCCATCACCCCATGAGGCCTGGAAACACTCCTGTTTACTAGAAGCTGTAGAACAGCTGAAAAACAGGCGGACGTCACCACCGTAATCTGGACATCAATACTCTGCTGCTGCTGTTGGAGTTCTATTAGCGGTGTGTATGAGTGTGTGAGACATCTTTATATGTAGAACCGTGTTTTTCAGTGACTTAAAAGTTCTTTCATGAGCAGCTGTGAGCCTGTAAACCAGTCAAGCAGTTAGTGGGTCCATGCGACATACCAACATCTGGATGCTGCTGTTAGAAACAGGTCGCTGTAAAATCCACAAATATTGCAAAAATTGGCATTAATAATAAGAGATAAACTCTAAGCATGGTCTGAGGAAACTCAACACTTTTGTAGTCAGTAGCAGCATCTCACAGTCAGTACATCTTACTTCTTTATTGATAGTGTTTATACGTTCTCAATAATCTGATGGTTCCACTACACCAGCTGGCAAAACACGACTCACTGGAAAATCTTGGGACAACCACTCAGATCTCTCTCCCCTGTTTATGGACATCAGATTCTGGCAGGAGGAGGATAGTAACCGTTGTTCCAAGAGCTCCCAACCATCCCTGGTTCACCATGGTGACACAACCCCTATTAAAAAGCCAAAGACCCACCCCGATTCACATAAAAATAAACCCATGACCTGCTGTTCCAGCTGTGTTTAGTAGCCTTATACATGCACATTTCAGCTACACAGTATGCTGCACTTTATATTTACTGTTCTCCTCTTCCTCAGATTCACATCTTTGCTGCTATTTCCTTATTGTTACTCTACAATTTGTACTATTTAAACACTGATCAAAAACACTGAAATAAGGTGTTATTCATTTGTTTTGCAGGTTTTTTAAAACTTGCTTATACTGCCCTGAAATGTTTTAATTTAATGTTAACATCAAAATGTATAATGTTATTAATTTAATTTTCTATGCATTGTAAAAATCTGCTATCCTAATAGAGGAAAAAACTTGATTAAACTTAATCCATTCAAATAAAAGTAATTCATATGCCAAAGCAATTAGGGTAAATACACTTGGAGATATATAGATATGAATAATTATTTATATTTCTCCAAATGTATTTATCCTAATTGCTTTGGCATATATTAATATTGAGAAAATATATAACTCCAAGATGAATGTGAAATTATGCTGATTTTCTCTCAAAGAAAGTACAGAAACATAAAAGGTCATATTGAGTTTTGTAGTTTTGTTTTTTCTCGAATAAAGAGGTAAAAACACCAGAAGTCCAACAAGTGACTTTTATTTAAAATGTGTTTTGGATTATTGAACTAATCCAAGCAAAAGTCTCTACATAACAAATAAAACTAAAAGTGTATTAGAACAGTTTCATTCATCAGTCATCAGACAGATCAGACATCACACTGCACAAATAAAAAATAACAGAACTGCGGTAAAAACAGAATTTAACACCAGAACTTGTAAATGCAACTATTATAAAATGACTCATTTTAAAACAGACCAGTTTTCCAGACCAGGTTTCAGAAACTACAACACAGAACTCAGAACTTCTATAAAACACAGAACCACAAAAATCCCCTTCACATATAGACACACAGTGTGACCTCTGGGAAGGCTTCAGGGTGGATTAGACCCGAACATGGTCTGGATGATCTGTGACAGACATTGTCCGAACTCATCCAGAACCAAGCGCTCCACCACTGCCGGTGTCTGGGCTGCCCTCTCAGCTTCCTCTCCTTTCGCCAGCAGACAGCAACACACAGCCTCCACCACAGCAGGAGTTATCACTGCTGTAGGACACCTACACACACACACACACACAACATGATCGCATCATACAAACTTATTTTGAAAACTTGAAACTTTTACAACTGAAGAAATAATTTGTGTTTTCAAGATTTGCTCTAAAGTTTGTAGATTTAACCTAAAATGTGTAGATTTTGTCTAAAAAGACCAAATTCAGCAAGAATTAAGAGATTAAGTGTAAAATTAGCAGATTTAGTCTAAAATGTGTCATTTTTTTGTGCTGAGCATAGAAGTGAAAACATTTAGAAAGTGCAGAATGAAATCTGAATAATAACAGTAAAAGAATATAAAATAAAAACATTAAAGCATTAAAAACAGTAAAAACAACAGATAAGAGAAAATAATAAACAGTGTGATGCTGGATGAAACGCAGGTCATAAAAATGGGTCTTCAGGCGGGTTTTAACAATGAACAGATGCGGCTTCTCTAACCTGTAGAAGCAAAGAAATCCAAAGTTTTGGAGCACCGACTGAAAATGTCCCTTCTGAGCTTCCACCTCGAGCTCGGCACCTCCAGAAGCAGCTGATCAGCTGATCCGAGGCACTGGGCTAGAAAGTATGAGGAAAGCAGCTCAGAGAGGTACAGAGGGGCCGGACCATTTAAGGACTTAAAACAAATAAAAGCAGATTAAAATGAACTCTAAAGGTGCGGGCAGCCAGTGAAGCCATGCTAAAATAGACGTAATGTGCTCCAACAAAAAGATGAGCAGCGGCCTTTTGTGAGAGAGACGACCGCCTGACCCAAAGATAAAAGGTGTTACAGTAATACAGCCGGGAGGGGCTGAAGGCATGAAGTACCAGCTCAGAGTGGGGAGTGGTTAGAAATTATTTTGCCTTTGCAAGTTGACAAAGCTTAAAAAAGTTTGACTTTACCATCGATTTAATCTGCCCGTCTAGTTTAAAATCACTGTCTGATTAAAAACCCAAATTAGTGACAGTGGGTTTTAAAATGCTAGAAAAAGGGACCCAGTTCAACTGGGGGAGGGGCCACTGGGCCCAAACACTCCAACCCTTTTGTTTTCTTCTGAGTAAAATTCAAGGAACTCAAGGCCATCCACTCCTAGATGTTGTGAAGGCATGAGAGTCCTGTTGTGAGGAAGACGACATCTCTGTTTTTTAGGGACAGATCTATCTGGCCGTTATCAGCACATAGGTGGAAAGAGAAGAAATGTTTGGAATAAATTACTAAAATTTTGTCTAAATTTGAGGATTTAAATCTCCCTGCAGTTCAAACTGATCATATCACATCGAGGAAGACACCTGATGATGATGATGATGATGATGATGAGGTGGTGACTTACATAAAGAGCTGATAAAGTATCGTATGGAACAACAGAAAAGTTGGATCAACTTTAAGTTCTCAACCAGAATTAGAAAACCATGGTTTTCATCATGGTTTGTGATGTTTCATATCTATTTACAGATCTAACAGCTGTTCACTGGCTGACTAACACGAAGTCTTACCTGCTCTTATCTCGTCCTGTCTTCTCTTTAACAGCCATCTGCGGTCTGTCGTCATAGTTACGACAGCCGACACAGTTGCAGCTGGAGGTGCACATGATGTTGGCCTGCACACACAGACCTCGGTTAGCATCTGCCACTCAGCTGCAGCAGATCAAACTCACTGGTTTCCATGTTCAATGTCAGGTTTTCTGACGTGTCTCATGTGCCACAGTCAGGAAACTCAAACTGTTTTCATTTCACACGTGTGATCTATGACAGCCTGATCAGTCTGCCTGATCAAACATAATTCATTTATAAAATAAAAAAACAAAGCAGAAGTTCTGGTGATTCATAAGCAGCGTCTGCACTACACGGTTCTGAGAACCAGAAACCTGGATGAAGTTCATTTTTACTGTTAGAAGCCTCAGTTTTATCCTGAAGCTTCACTTTCAGACATTACTACTGCCTCATCCAGAGGAGGTGGAGCAGAAATGAGGAGACACTGAGGTGCGTCATCTCAGCTGTGTAAGCCGTAATTGTGCACTAATGGCTGAATGAGGATTGTTTTCTACAGAACTGTGAAGTAAAAAGACAAAATAGATGGAGTTGATTGATCTTATTGGTCAGACTGGAAACCATGCTTGTAGTTTTTCTCTTTTACATCCAACATGAGTCTCAAAGAAGCCTTTTTATTTTAGAGTCATATCAGTCTGGACTGCACTATATTGGACATTTTTATATAATCTGTTTCCATGATGTTTTTTTATGATCATTAGTGTGTGTAAGACTATTTGTATATCTTTACTATAAAACAAGGTAGTTTTAAAGAGGAGTACAGCTGAGATGACGCACCTCAGTGTCTCCTCATTTCTGCTCCACCTCCTCTGGATGAGGCAGTAGTAATGTCTGAAAGTGAAGCTTCAGGATAAAACTGAGGCTTCTAACAGTAAAAATGAATAACTATGACGTCATAGTAGTCAAGAATTAAAAGTAGGTTTTGTAATCTTTTAACCGTTAGCACTCCGAAGTGCTATCGATTATATTGTCAGCAACGTTCGTGTTTAACTCTGTCGGATAAACTGCGATCGATATCTGCACAGCTCTTTAAATGATCTGCGAGCTCCACAAGTTCTTGAGGCATTTAAACACCGTCTGGGAGGTTTACAATCCAACCCCGACACGTTGTGTTGATTCAGACACAACACTGGAAATACAAAATGATCGATGGAAACACCATTATTTAGCCACATTTTATCATAAAAAAGATCACTGTCACTACTAAATTACTAAGAAAGCTCTGATTTGAAAATAATCACTTAGTGTCAAACTTTCCGACAATCACAAGCTTAAATTGATGTAAATGTTCTATCATCAGCAGTCACGGATCTACAAGTTAGCAGAGTTTTATGTCTGACTGAAAAGAACAAAAATAATGGAAAATGTTTGTACGGCAGTTTAAAAACAACTGGGCTGGAGATGGTTTAGTGAGGATATTAAATATAAATATTAGGTTGGAGGAAAAAGTGTAAATACATAAATAGTTTCTATTTTGTGTTTGTTTTAATGGCAGGTTTTTTTTTCTCCTGAAAGCCAATACTTGAGAGAACGACATGTAGATGAGAGAAAAGACTTGGTCACTGTTGATCTGTGTTATTTATACTAAGTACTGTTAGTAACAAACTCTGGTTTGTTGTTTTGGCCTTTATGTGGCTACATCACTTGTTTTACATCATCTTATCCTCCCAGTTGTGGCTGTCCTGAAAAAATAATGTCTGGAAGTTTGACCAAAAAAAACAGAATGAATAAATAAATAAATAAATAAATAAATAAATAAATAAATAAATAAATAAATAAATAAATAAATAAATAAATAAATAAATGAGTTTTAAAGACACATTGTGTAACTTTCCAACATTAAAACTCTGCCTGCCAGACTGGTTTGATGACACAGTGACATCTATCATGTGCATTTCTGGCTGAGAAACTGCACTTTACAGTTTTTTTTTATCCATGACGCTGCACGACTTTGCGTGCAGCAGAGTTTTGCTTCGCACACCAAGAAATATATATAAACACACTGGCTGTTTTCAACACACAGTTGCTGATTCAGCAAAGAAACGTAAAAAGATTAAAAGAGAGAAAGACACAAAACAAGTCATCGTAAGGTCGTCTTTTGCTGGCTGGAGAGAGCTATCAGGTCAAGTATGATGCAGGATGGAGGCTGAATTAGCTGTAGATTGGGGGGCATGACGGGGAAAATGGCAAAAGTTCTGTAGTGTGTTTACTGCTTAACTTTACAGTGATGTCCGTCTCACAGCAGACAGTTATGTCCACACTTACTTCTCATGTTGCTCTTGTTTAACATCGGTGTCAGAATATATATGTGTGTGTGTGTGTGTGTGTGTGTGTGTGTAACCACCTCATAGCATTCACAGTAGTTCTTCAGGCAGTGTGAGCGTTTACAGTTACAGCCCTTGTTGTGTCGACCTCGGGCCGCTCCTGACCTCCCAGCATCAATCTTTGGTCTGAATGCATTGGGGTTCCGACTCAAACACAACTAAACAGCAGGAAGAAGAAAAGGGACATATTTACATGGTCATTATTCTCAATAGAAACTAAATGTATAGCTTATTGTGTTAAACACCAAAGTAGAATCATGTTCACCCCAAAGGGGGGGGGTCAAGCTCCAGGAGTATGGAGCCTCAGACTTCCCTGTACAAGCTGTCCGCTCCCAGCACAACCAGTGTCCCACATTGCTGATGCGGGACAATGGATAAAGATAAAGACAATGATCCTCAGCCAGAAATGGGTGGAGTGTCCGGGTTGTAAGTGAGGTCCTGCCCCAAGTGGAGGAGCTAAAGTATCGTGATGTCAGGTGAGGGAAGGATGGAGCATGAGATCAAACAGACGGATAAGTGCGGTGTCGGTAGTGATGCGGTTTCTCCATCAGTCTGTTGTGGTGCAGAACGAGCAGGACCGAAAGACAAAGCTCTTGATTTACTGGTCAGCTCACATTCCTACCCTAATCTATGAACACGAGCTGTGGGTCGTCACTGCAGGAACCAGACTACACACAAAGCAGCCAAATGTGTTTCCCCACCAGAGTGGCTAATGTCTCCGTTTAGAGATATGTGAGAAGCTCCATCATCTGGGACGAGATCAGAGTAGAACTGCTGCCTTCACTTTGAGCGGAGCCAGAAGAGGTGGTGTGGACATCTGGTCAGGACGCCTCATGCACTCTTCCCTAGGGCGGAGCTCCCGGTGTGTTTAATTCTAAGGAGGCTGCGGTGAAGATCCAGGACACACTCTGAAGGGATTATGTCTCTCAGCTGATCTAGAAATGCCTTGGGATTCCCTGGACGAGTTGGAAATGGTGACAAGGGAAGGGAAAGGGCTTCTTTGCTTAGGCTGCTACCCCCTCACTATGACCCCAGATACGTAGGAAAGTGGATTTGGACCTGGTCAGTTTGGCTGAATATGCAGCCGATCACAGAGCTGTAAATCTGAATGGATCTGATTTTCAAAGAAACCCTGAATGTTGGAAGTTTCAACAGTTTTTTTTTCCTCATATTTAAAGTTTTTATTCAGAGTGACTAGAAGTTAATAAGTTAAGTAAATATCTGAGGGAACACAAAGGGAACATCAGGGTGACTCAGGTTAGCTTAAAATCACACATTTATGGTGTTTTCTTTTTTTTCTTTTTTTTAACATAACAATGAGCTTAGTAAATGTCTGGTGAAGACTTAATCTTCTGTGTTCACTGTTATTTTTATGCAGGGCTGAGTCCACTTCCTCTAAAGATAATAGAGACTCAGCAGCAGACTGACAACATATTTCCCTGTGAGTGTTTTCCAGTCGCCATGCTGATAAATCAGATCCATTTAAGGCATGGCACCTGTCAGCCCGCCTCAAATAACAATTACATACGATCGACCCTGATGGTTTGAGTCTTCACGCCCCAGCGAGTGGCAGCTGACAGTGTTTTAGCCGTTACTGACGGTTTAGCAGCTCTCTCACACACCGCTCACTACTGTGTATCTTCTCATAGCTGGATGGTGATGGAATAAATCACAAACATCCGTCCTCATCCGAGTCCTCCAGGCCAACAGTCAGAGCTATCCTTCTGGGTCGTTTTATTAAAGAGGGTCAAAGTTTTCCTGTGTTCATAACTTTCTGCACACACATTCACATGTCTCTGCTATGTTCATTTCTAAATGCTCTGACGTGGGTGTGTTTTACTGGGAAACCAACCTTAATGGCCTCCTGGCGTTCATCTTCATGCTTTGCGTTGTTGTGGCAGTTGGAACAGTTACAGCTGCTGCACAGCACTCCGTTAGCAAAACACTCGCAGTACCTGATACACAATCACAAGAAGTGTCTCAATCACCTGTTTTCTATGTGTGTGTCGCTGCAGATTTTCTGACAATTAACAGAGTGAATCTGAGACAACTTCTGACTAACTGTGATCAGTTTTCAGCAACTTTAAAGGCGAATAAATAAGACAGCACAACCCTAAAAGTTTGGACTTTTCATGTGTGCTAACCATGTTTTAGTGGACATTATAAAGGGAAATTAAAGGGAAATCAAAGGGAATTAAAGGGAAATTTGAAAATGACACTTTAACTTTGGGTCTGTTTGGTTTTTGGCCAGGGATGTTTTCTATTTCTTTTTTACTGTTTTAAAAGTGAAACGCATGAATGATAAAAACATTGCAGTTAGTAGCAGAGGTACCGTGTGCATCGGTGTGATCGGCGTACCAGGAAATCATGCTCTGACAAAGGTTCTGCGATTAAATCCGTTATCTTTTTAACACCTTAATATTTCTGTTATTAATTAATCACCACTAATGCGTTAAAGTCACCTAGTTATTTTACATTTACACATTTTGCAGTTTATTCATTACAACCCAGAATACAAGAAAAAAAATCCATTTTTAACTAACTGTGCATTTCACTGACCGATTGAAAGTAAGTGACTCACAGTTTCAGGCACTGGGATCTGGTGCAGTGGCAGGCTTTCCTGGATCTCTGCTCACAAGAAGCTCCACCAGATCTACTGGGATAAAAACACTTCATCAAACTCCTACCTTTATTAAAGCAACAATAACTATAAATCTAAATGAAATACTGGATCTACACAACCACAGTATGTTTAACCTGAAAGATCACCAGAATGAAATAAAGAAGTGTTTAAATTGAAGAGATCTGCAGCTGCAGAGGTGAGATTGTGTTTTTACTTTGTCCAGTGTTGAATTCACTCCACATAAAGATTTGTTTCATAAATCCCAAAATGGATTAAAGTGGTTAGCATTAAAGGAAGTGAGTTAGTCGTCTCAAAAACATTCATCTTTATTACGGCACCAACAGCTAAACTCTTGGTTTTGTGACTGTAGTCTATGCGGGCCACCTTTTCCTGATCGACCTGATTAAGCAGCTGAAGTCGGACATGGTGTGTGATCGGCTCCACTTCCAAACAACAATGTCCTGATTATTGATCTTCCTGCCACGATTTATGAGAAGCGATCACAATATTAGCATAATCCCAACTATTATGCATTCATTAATTTCCTAACACGACAACGGTAACACACAGGAACCTTCCTAATGTTTTATCTATTTGTATCTTTTGATGCCAACATAACAAAAAATATCATAATTAAGTAAAAAAAACTGTCATTCCAAATACTCTGCTCCTTGTGTCATGATTTGGGTTTTTCTGTACTTTGTTTTTGGGCTTCCTGTTTTATTTTGTAGTTTTTCCTGTCTTGGATCTTGGTTAGCTTCTTAGATTTCCTGTTCATTGATTTGGTTCACCTGGGTTCATTTAGTTCATTTGTTTCACCTGTTTCTCGTTCGGTTTTTCCTGTGTATTTATACCACTCATGTTCACTCATTGTTTGCTGGATCATTTTGTACTTCAGTTTAGTTTGTCTGTTCTGAGTTCCCTGGGTTCCTCTGAGGAAAATAAATCGTTCTGAGTTCTGCATACCGGCCTCCCTCATCTCTGAAGTTGGGTCCACACCACATCGCCACTGCTTTCGTGACACCTTGCTCTGTGAGGAATAAATAACTCCTACATAACTCCAGATTTCTCTCAGGAACAATCCGATGGAAAGGGCTACAAGACCTCTATCTGGACTTGGGAAGCTTCCTTCTGTAAATTAAATTGTAAAAGTGGTTTTCAGCATTTCTTTCAGCCTGAGTAGAGAATGTAGAAACACAAAAAGAATCTCTGGCTAGCTCTGACTTCCAGCTAGCAGAATAGCTGCTGTTTGACACATAAATAATGCTGGAACAGCAGAAATAAAGAAACAAGAGCATCACTAAAGACAATAACTGAAAAACATGGATGGACAGGAATCTGCTCCATTTTGTTAGATTGAACCAAATCATCTGGTGTGGATGACCAGAACCACATCTGCATCATCGCGACGGACCACCTCATTTTATTTGCTGTAGAAGAAGCATTGAAAAGCCATTTTAGAGTCCCTGTGTCAAACTAGACTTTTCTAACTTATCTCTTTCTGACACTTTACAGCTGTCCAAATGAAGTCATTTCTCTTTTTTTTTTAATCATTATGTTGTTTTGTTTGTCTTTTTGTTTTGTTCTTTCACTCCCGACACAAAATGTCATGATCAAATGAAGCACGATGGGTCGGAGAAATCTGAAACGATGTTCTTCCATCTTTGGGGTCAGTTTATCTGTTTTATAGCACAACAGTAGCTAATCATTACAAGCCTTCAGGCTGAAATCACACAGACTTTACCTTGGCAGTTCTTACCTGAAGGCTGGAGGCTGGATGTTGGCCGTCTGAGCTCCACACTCATAGCAGGAAGACGCTGTGTGATGCTGAGGAAACTGTACATGAATACATGAAGGGAAGTGCATGACGTGTTCTGTCAGTAATGTTAGAAATAAAGATGAAGACTTCTCCTACCTGCAGATCAGTCTCCAACTCACTGACATCTGGTAAACATAAAGAAACAGGGGGATTAGCATTACATCTGGACTGGCTGGTCTGGTTCTGGTTGTTCTGGACTGTCGGCCAGCGAGTGTTAGCTAAACATGTACAGCCTACATGTGTATGGCTCTAGGAATGTGTAAAGCAGTCCTCGGAAAGAGTCAAGTAGTCCCGGGAATTAATCATGTCAGATGAAGAACTTTGAAACGGAAAAAGGTCAAAAAAAGTGAACCTGATCAATGTCCCAGATGGTCTAATGGAGGTGTTACACAGGTGAATATCTCTAGTTTTTTTACGTCATAATGGAGGTATTTGGAGAGCCTGATCTTATCTGAAGTGGTATTTAACATGAAAAATGTGACAACCACTGAACTAATACAAAAACATAAATATGATAATACCAGTCTGAATAAACAAGAAAAAAACAGCTTTTGTTCACTGCTGATTTGGTTGTGGTAAATATTCTGATGCTGTTTTAGTCCAAACAAAGATTTTTTACACATGGCATCATGGATCACGGCCATCTTTTAAGCAGAGGTAACCACTATCCGCCACTACACTCTTGACTTGACTTTTCCAAACCTTTCCCTGGAGTCGTTCCACTGTCTCCGTGTGTTGGTGCAGACTGCATGGTGTGAAACCCAGAGCCCAGATTACAGGGATGAAGCAGGATCTCCTGTCCGTCTCCAGAAGCGTTGCACACCACCTACACGGAGTTAATATTCCCATTAAACATTTGTCTGATACGGGACGGCTCACATTCTGGCTTTGGATTTAGTATTCTGGGAAGGACAAAACATTTTAAAGGTGACCTTAACATTTCTGGGAGTTAAACACTTTTTTTGATGTTTTAGAACCTGTCTATTTATTCAGTTAGTTATTATGAGATAAACTTTTTCTTAACACATTTAACTTAAAATTACATGATGTGGTAAATTATAAAATGGCACAAATCATGTACAGAGCATCAACAAATTCTTTGCCTGTCAATATTCAAAATTTATTTCAAGATAGAGATGCTCATCATGCATATAATTTGAGAGGAAGTCATAAACTATATCAGACAAAAGTAAGGACAACTCTAAAGGCTATGTGTATTTCTGTGAGGGGAGTCACTCTATGGAACAACTTATCTGAGGAAATGAAAACTTGTAAAAATCTTTTGTTGTTTAAAAGTATGTTTAAAAGGAAGGTAATGAGTGAGTACCAGGAGGAGATGAGGCAGTGAAAACTTCATGGCCAGGCACATGCACCGAGTGTCAAATTTCTGTCTATGTATTATGTGTTAGAAGTGTATTACCTGATTATGTTTGCTGTGTAAAACACATGGTTGATAACAACATGTTAAAATGTATTGAAGTCATGTGATCGGGAAGAGCGGGGGGCGGTCGGGAGTGCGTTGGGCCTGTCTTTGTCATTGTCTTGTCTTGTCTTGTCTGTGTTGATTATTGTGTAAATTTTGTAATTTTGTTTTGTGTTATGCTGCGTGGTGTGTGAAGGGGGTGGACTAAAATAAGCATTGCTTCTCCCATCCCCCTTTTCAAACCAAAATTGTAAAAAAAAAATTGTAAAATTGTTTTTGTAAAATTGTTTTTGCAAATTGTGAATTTGGTTTGAAACAAATGAATAAACAAACAAACAAAACTAGAAGATAATGAAAATAACCACAAGTTCCATCACTATTTAATCATGACATCTCTTTTCATGGTGATCCTGAACACTCACTTCATTTACAATCTGCTACTTTTAAACTTCATGATCATGTCATGTTGATGAGCCAGTCCACAGCTGTCATCAACCTAATGTGTTTGGTCGGGTGAGAAACTAAAGTTAAAAATGCAGCATATCAGGACAACTCTAAAAAGTTGGGTGTAATAAAATTAAGGAGATAATTATGGAATAGTTTAAAATATTAAATATGTGACAATTGAAAAAAAGTACCAAATGCAAATTTTAAACAACAGCAGTATACCTACTGCTGGTTGAGTATACCTACTCAACCAGCAGTGCCCAGAGCACTACCACACATACTGTCTACAGGTTCTCAGGAGTGGTTGTGTGTGGGCTGGATCTTGATCAACAGCTTACCTTTCAGGTGATCTATAGAGGTTTTTAAGGCTTTTTATCTCATCCAGGAGATTTACAATCAAGCCAACAGGTAGAATATAGTATTTATGCAGAAAGTTAATGTGGTAAATCCACAATAATGAAATGAAAAAATACTTTATTAATACCCAAAAGGGAAATTATAAAATAAATTAAATAATAAATTATAAAATAAATTATCAATAATAACACCATATTTATTTAATTTTTAGTAACTGAAAAAAAAAATGACCACGACTGCCACGTCGCTACAAAACCTCTATTTTGACCTGGAAATTATGAAAAAGCCACTTCCTGTCAAAACCGTCTACTAAACAGAAAGCTTAAATTGAAAGTAATGTCCAATAAGATACGGCCAAAGATCCACTGTGATCAGAATCGTTTATGTCTGTCCGAAAAGAACAGAAATAATGGGTGTCAATGGCTGAACTGAAGTCAAAAACATCTTCTTGGTACTGAAACAAATACACACACAAAAATTTCATATTTGCCCATATTAAAAAAGCAAACAAACAAAAAGTACAAGACCAAAAATGGCATAAGAAATTAGTGTTGAAGTCATAAAGATTGTCTTTTTTTAAATGAATCTGTTATTGCAAATCTGCTATTGGGAAATTACAGGGGAGAAGGAAAAGAAATTGATAAACTAAGTGGTGTTTTCCAGTCATGATGCAGGAATTCAATCATAATAAACAGTCGTACATATACAGTCACTGTTGAAGCCAATAAAATGTAAAGATGCACATATGGTAAATGTTGTAAATTTTAGGACTTTTGAAATAAATCCTTTATCTATGCACAACTTACAGGGTGTGTGATGTGAGATGTGACTTCAGAAAAACGTTCCTGAAGCTGCGGACGGTCCATTGCTACTGGTTTGTGCAAGTCAGCCTAAATCATGGAAAAGATAAGAAAAACACTGGGCAAGCTCACACATGAACAAATGATCATCTATGAATCCTATTTACATTAAAATGATTGTAAGATTGTAAATCTTCTAACTGACCAACATGTTGGAGAGAATGGGTTCATCAGAAAACCAGGAAGCAGAAACTGAGCTGTGATGGCCGCCATCCGATGGACCGGGAAGAGCGCTGAGAAAATAAAGCAACCAGGTTTTTCCATTGACACATCTTCCCTCTGAGAAAGATGCACATAGGAACCATTTCATGGTGATACCATGTTCGTCACTGCAATGTGGACTCACCCAGTCAGGACGTGGTACTGGCTTGACTGGAGCTCCACAATGTACTGGGGATGCGTCAGCTGACTTTGTGTGGACTGACATGAACACTGGAACCTGGAATTAAAAGATACCAGTCCAAGTTAAGGTTAAGTTTTCCCTATAAAACCTCTGGATGTGCATACGACGCTGCAGACAATGGAAAGTGTTTTGTACCTGAGGTTGACGGGGGACAACATCTCTGATGGGACGGTCTGCTGGTGAAGATGAGGAGGAGGAAGAAACCCTGACATACTGACCTCTGGGGGGACTCCTGCTGTGATGAGAGTCCTGTCAGGACAGATCTGTCTTTCTGAAGTCTCCATAGTGTCAGTCCAGCCCTGTCTGTATTGATTATTGATCAGTTCTGACGCAGGGGAGGTCATCTTTCAGGAAACCTGGTGAAATGAAATAAAAAGGGACTAAATAACTGTTCACTCGGCTCCAACTGTGTGTGAACATGGTGGTAAAAATTAATTCACATCAATAAGATTTATATTAATTTGATATAAAGGTTTTCTTTTTCAGGCACGTGTTTTCTCGACTGTTAAACTTCTTTTTAACAATAGATCTAATGCATTAAAATATATATATACTGTAAAAATATGAGGTTTCACACGTGAAATAAAAAGTGGAAACAATTTTCGACAAGAGTATACTTATTAAGTGTGTTATTAAATAGTAAATCTTATCAAATTATTTTAATTATGCTAACGTTTGCTAATTCTAATGCTAACGGCTAACTTCTAAGTTTGGAAACGACAAAAATCAACTAAAGTCCGACGTTTTGTAAAGTGTTTGCAAAAATTACATTAAACGATACAATACCAGATACTTCTTTACCTTTCTTTTTTCTTTTGCGCAACTAAATAACAAAAACAGAGATGTACATTAGTCTTCAATCACTTTCAATGGCAGCTAACTGTCGAGAAAAATACGTTTGCTGCATTTATGTTACACCAAATAAATCGGACAATCATACTCGTTTTTATTAGTCATTATAATAATAATAATAATAATAATAATAATAATAATAATAATAATAATAATAATAATAATAATAATAAAATAACAACAACAACAACAATAATAATAATAACTTTGCTCTAATTTGGATATTTTGAGTATATGTCATTAACAGAGAAACACACATAGGAGTAAAGATTTTTCTGGTTATTTCTTATGGTTGCTTATTGTCGTCGGTAGGTGTGCAAATTCTGTTATCAACAATATTCATTGAAACTTTTAATCTTATGAATCATAGATTAATTCTTCTGACAGTCATTCTTCACAAAACATGTGAAACTGATGTAATTTTCTTATTTATAATGCCGCATTACCTGATTATTTTATTATCACTTTAATGGACATTACTAAGTCATCAAATACTTTGTCCATCCATCCATCAATCCATCCATTTTCTTAACCACTTTGACCAGTCAAAGGTCACGGGGAAGCTGGAGTCCATCCCAGCACTCACTGGGCGAGAGGCAGGGTTCTCTCCTTCACAGGTCGCCGGTAAATATAAATATACAGCATATTGTATGTATAATGCATTAAATTGTTCCTCAGTGATGTGAAGCAGTTCTACCGCTTCTCTGTATGTGTCTGTAAAAGGAAATATTATAAGTGGAAAAACACAGCCTTTATCACGGTTTGGTGTTTTATTTTTATTTTTAAGTAATTCATGAAAGAGTTAAATTTGTTAATTAACGTTTTAAAATTTTGATTAAATACGACTAAAATGGTCAAGAATTCCTTTGATCAGTAATTATTTGATGCGTCCACTAAACCTTGAGCTACGTTATTTATTATATTTTCTCGGTCTATGGTGAAGACATAAATTGCGAGTGATTGATAGATAATTCAGATTTCCCAGCTGCAGTGAAGGCAGCGTGGATGAAAGCAAACAGCAGAGGTCTCGCTCCAGCAGTGTCCAGGTGGACCATTATGGAGCCGGACACATGTGATGGTTGGAAACCGGTTGGAAAGTTGAATTAATTCATTCCTCTCTCTGCCACATCGGGGCGGTAATGCGACCTTCTTATGTATCTTGAAGAAGAAGAAGAGTGACTCTTGTTGGGTAACTGAGGCTTGTTGTTGTTGTAATGACCGTGCTGTGAAGATGACTTCCAGCCTGTGTAAATCCGTGCTGATAACCGGCTGCAACAGAGGGATCGGACTGCAGCTTGTCAAGCAGCTGGCTGAAAGCAGCAATAGACCCGCGACCATCATAGCGTCTGCACGAAACCCGTCCGGGTCTACGGTAATCATGGCTTGGAAGCAGAGGCGCCATAGGGGGGGAGTTAGGAAGATTTTAAGAGCCCCGTGACTTGATAGGGGCCGAAAAAGATGTACAAACTATATAAGAAAATCATTAAACCAATAATAAATACTTTTTTTCAAAGGTTGTAATAAAATTTAGCAGTAATATAATTTATATGAACCATTTATATGAAAATAACCTAGTTAGATTTATGCACTGTGATTTAACCCTTCAAAGGGCACTCAACGAAAAACCTTGAAATTAGACAAATTTAACCCAAAATTGTCTTTCTGGTATGAACCAAGACCTCCATTCTGTTGTTACATTAACAAACAAAAAGTGTAGAAGAGTTAGAATAGTTTTCATGCTGAATATGAAAGGAAACAAAGTGATAAAAAAAGAAAAAAGTCACTTGCCCCATAAAGGGTTAAACACAGTCCTAGATCTTTATAATTCCCAAGAAAGGCTCCTTTTTTAATCAGCTTGAAGCAAAAACATAAATCTGTAATTTGCAATCAAGGGATGGGGTCTATGTCATTGTCTTTCATAGGGCCCAAAATTACTGGTGACGTCCCTGCTTGGAAGTTCTGGTTCGGGTTACTTCTCTTTAACAGCTTTTGCAGAAGAAACAACAAACCTCCTGATTTACACCAGATGAAAGACTTGAAAGACTTTTCTGTTTATTTAAGTTGGTGCAGAGACAGCAGGTGTCTTTAGAGGGTTTTACCTCCAGCAAGTTGATTTTTAAAGTTTTATCTCCTGCCATGTTCTCTGTGACAAAAGAGAAATGACTCTTTTCCAGGTCATTTAATTCAGGCTTAAAGCTTTCCAGAGCAAAACAATGACAAAGAAATTACATTGTGAACAGAGACGCCACTTTTTAAGCCCCTTTAGTGTCCAGGGTCAACATCTTCATACCCAAGTCCCCTGTCCAGGAGACACCATGAGACCCTACAGATGTTTGCACACACAGAGAAGTAGAAACTTGAATACAAGACTCTTCCAAGTATTGGTGTCCCAACACAGTTCAGACCCAAGCAGTTATATAGGAGCTCAGAAAAACATGACAACATCACTGTCCACCAGTTTATCCAATGCAAGCAAACCACACCAACAAGGTTTCGTATGAAAGCAGAGACTCTGCTGATTAGATTTATTAAAACCTTTTCTATGATTTACTGTACTGAGCTCCACTTTCTGGATCCTCATGGTGTCTCTGAGATGAATTTGAGGACTGTCCCTGGATTCTCCTGACTCTGATAAAGATGTCCATCGTCAACATCAACCAATGGTTTCCTGAGATATTTACCAAAGTAGCACCTCTGATAAATCACTTGGAAATATGCTCAGGTTTCACTTTATTCACCTGTAGCACAGTTCTTCATATGAGCTGAGAAGAACCTTTTAGTCACAGAAAACTAAAATGATATTAGTTCATATTGCGTGACACAGGATATAAATGTATTTCTGTAGTTTGACAGAAATCAACTCAGCTTCAGTCCTCTCTGCTTTACAAACCCAAGTCACTCCCTTTTCTTCTTCATTCAGGCCCTGCAAGAGCTCTCCAGAACCTTTCCAGATGTTCATGTTGTCACATTAGGTGAGTCTGCACATGTGTTTTTCTTCTCATTTTTATTTTGAACCAGAAGTTTTGTTTGTTTGTTTGTTATTAGTGGGATTGTTTTTTTGTTTTTTTTGTTAAGTGGAGTCATACCTACAGTACATAGCTGACCGATATTTCTCTGTTTGGAGAATCCTGACAGTCTGTGAACATATTTTCCCTCGAAACAACTCAAACATGTCATTACAGCTTAACAGAATGTTGTTTCGAAAATATAGTGACAAAAAGCAGAAATGATGCAACGTGAAAACCTCGCCTCACCTGGTAGGAAATGTTTTCCCCGGTGTCTAGTGGTAACAGCTCACTGAACTCTTTAACACTGTGAGTATTATATTTATACATAGTTTCTGAGATCTTTTAGCATCATTTTATAGTGAAACATTTGCTCCAAACAATGTTGTATACAATCTGAAACTTGTCCTAAACTACAGTGATTCTGACATATGACACAGTAAGAAATGGTACACATGCAAATAAAGGCAAACAGGCAAAGACTTCAGGAAAAAATGAAATACTGTGTCCATTATGGCTTGGCTCAGGCATTAAATGGTTAAAAGTGAATAATTTCATTCAGCGTAATTTGTATCATGGCACGTTACAGTCATTATCAACTCAAATCACTTTATTACAGTTCAGTCAGTGTTCACCAGAGGTGGCAATTCCTGGTCCAGAAAGTAAAAGTCCTGTTTTTAAAAGCTGTTCCGACCAGTCACCAAACAAGCTGAAGTTAATGAGCAGAGTTTATTTTCCAGCTAAACGAGCCTGTTAGAGAAAACACTTGTTCTGAATGTACAGGTAGATCCAAAAACATGGCAGGACTTTTAATTTCTGGACCACGAATTGCCATCTCTGGTGCTCACAGAGGCCTTTTGATTTTAAAAAAAAAAAAAAAAAAAAAAACGGCCTAGCGAAGAAAAGCAATGACTTGCAGAAAGTATATCAGTTCTGTAACATAAATGTATATAAATAAGTATGTAAAATTGTAAATATTCTGCTTTGAAGTTTTGGGAATAAAATTGCAGACCGTGCAGATTTTCATCCAGATATTTTGCAGTACATGACCTATGACCTCCGTCTATCTCTTTACTGTCCTGAGACGGCATCAGTGCAGACGGTGCAGTTCGTATTTGCATTTTTTTCTGCTTTCCTTCCCAGATGTGGTGGACGGACAGAGCATCAGCTCGGCCCTGAAAGACGTCCGCTCCATTTTGGGAAATAATGGCCTGAACTGTCTGATTAATAACGCCGCTGTTGGATTCTCTACAAACATCAACAGCGTGACGCCAGAGGACATGATGAGGACGTTCCAGGTCAACAGTGTTGCACCACTCTTTGTAACCAAGGTACCGCATGTCAACACGCTGTCAGCGGAGCAGTACTGAACAGAAACGGGGTTGAGATCAGAACCTTAGCTGGGCTCCATCCAGCGCTGAAGTAAACTGGAGGCATTGTTTAAAAACAAAACATGTCACTTATAAAATATGCTGTAAAGTTATGCATCAGCCTACCTCCATCCAAAACAGGCGAAGAAGAGTCATCATCCAGCAGAGGAGCATCAGCTGCTTTCTACATGTTAAAGTACAAATGTGGTGCGAAAAGACAAGAAAAACTGATGGGAAAGTCGGATTAAACCTACAGTCAAATAAAAATTACAGCAGTAATGTATCTCGCTGCTGACCCACTGAACCAGGTTTTCCAGATCTTGAATATGTATCCCAAAAGATTTCTTCAGTATATAATCCCACTTCCGTAAAAGTTAGGATTCTTTATTAAACATAAGTAAAAATGGACTGAAAGGATTTCCAGGTCTCATCAGGCCACATTGTAGTCCCAGAAGAACACAAACTGCATACCGGATGTTGAGGTTGAGACGCATTTCCACTTTACAATAAAAGAAGCTCCTTATAAATCTGATGGCAGCAACACATCTGTGCAAAGTAGTTCCAGGAGGATGTTGGGCATTATGTAGCATTGCTTCTTATTTTAACATCTGTCTGTAAACATCTGGGAAATGAGACCATTTGCCGGAGCTTTGGCAGCGGGATGTTGCCCCATTCTGGTCTGGTGCAGGATTCTAGCTGCTCTACAGTCCTGGAGCTTCATTCACCTGGATATGCCTTTAGATAAAGCTTTCAAATATTCTCGTTTTTTTGTTTTTTTTTTCCTTTCCTTTTCAAAACTGGACTGGAAGCTGGTGAGGCGTCAGGCGGAGGTCTGTTTCCTCATATCTAGCTAAAAGCTTCCTGTTGCCGCCATCTGTTTTCCAAAACCAGATGCTTCATTATTTTGTTCGCGTCAAGCTCTGTTTTGTTTTTTTTCTTTCAGCTCTCAGGGACAATGCAGATGTGGACAATCGTGTTCATGCTGAATCTATGATATGTCCATTAAAATGAAATAAACTGAGAGGAAAACTTGAAGCTGTGGAAAGATTTGATGTAACGACTGCTTTGGTTCACAGCCATCTGGGCCAAAACACATTTTTCCAAATTGAAGTCAGTCAGTGAGACGTCGCAACATCTTGCTGCGGCCCACCAGACCAGTCCATGTATGAGACCAATACATGTATGATGGGAATTCAGGACCTGAATGTCCGGCAGCAGGTGCAGAGGGACTGAAGCCATCTGCTCAGTGTGGTCAGCAGGTGGAGGCAGCGCTGCATCACAGAGCTGAGACGGACAGTAACTTTGTTCATATGCAGGTGAAAAGTGGAGAAAATCATTCCCACTAGCTCTGAGGAGTTACTCCTGCTTGTTCTGGGAGGCAGAAAGTGCTAGAACTGCAACACGGACGTGGGCCTTAAACTATCCTACTGCAGTGGGATAAAATGTGCATTTACATATTCAAAGTAGGTATTTGTAAATACATTGTGTGGTATGTTTAAAAGTTTTATATAAGTATATCAAACTTCTTTTCAAAATTCTAGTTTGTGATTTTGTAAATAGATTACAGTCTAGTGTACATACAGTATGAGTTGACTTTTAAAATACTTTTAAGTTACAAGTATATTTAAGTATTTAAATAATGTGCTAAAAGTGTAAATATGGTAAACAAACTTACTTTTGTAAGCTTTTGACACAATCACTGCGATCAAATGGGTCCTAACCTGAGACCGCTCACCTGTCAGGAGATCCTCATGAGCAAACTGCTCCAGTTGCCTCTTGGTTTGAAGGATGCTTTCTCCAGACGGCATGTTTCAGCTCCTTCCACTGATGTTCAGCAGGATTTAGATCAGAGCTCATAACAGTCCAGTGTTTTGCTTTTAGCCATTATTGGCTGTTTTCAGTTGTGTGTTTTGGGTCATAATCCTGTTGACCTGTAACTAAGACTGAGTTTTCTGACACTAAACGGCTCATTTTGCTCTAGAAACCCTGTGATTTCATTGTACCCTGCAGAGATGTGATACACCCAGTGCCAGATGCAGCAAAGCAGCATCAGAACATGACCTAACCGGCAGCCATGTTTCCACAGTGGTGACAGTCTGCTCTTCTTGGTGTGATTCCTTGTTGCTGATGTGCCTTGCCAAAAAGGTTTTGTTTTGTCTCATCTGACCAAAAGACATTTTCTCTGAAGCTTTGCGGTTTGTTGATGTGCATTGTGGCACTTCATACTAACCCACTCTGGATCTCACAGCAATGGATGTTGAGATCTGATGTAGGTTGACCTTGGAGTTCACCTTTGGCCTTTGGAGGTTGTTTTGGGCTCTTTGTTTTTCCTGTCCTCTCCATCCCAACCAGTCGAGGCAGATGGCTGCCCTCCCTGTGCCGGAGGTTTTCTTCCTGTTAAAGGGGAGTTTTTTCCTTCCCACTGTCGCCGCGTGCATGCTCAGGATGGAGGATTGGATCGAAGTCATGACTCGATGCAATCAGTTGGTTTCTGTTATAGGATATGTATGAATTGGCTCAAAATAATGTGTATGTTGATTCGTGTATGTAAAGTGCCCTGTGACAACATTGTTGTGAAGTGGCGCTATACAGATAAAGTTGAATTGAATTGAATTTGGTTACCATTCATATTATCTGTATCTACGATTTCTCATCAGTTTTCCTCTTGTCACGTCCAGGAATGTTGGCTACAGACCTGTTTCCCCTAAACAGCTGAATAATATGTGCAAACATAGTCGCAGGAACATCTAGTTCCGTGTACATAGTCTTTTAGCCTTTACCTTAAACATGCTTGTCTACAGATTCTTTCTTATTTCCTAAGACAACTCTGTGCTTTGCTTTCTGTGGTCCACCAAACGGCACAGTGACTACTGGTCAGCCTTGAAATAGGCAGACTGACTGATAAGCTTGAAGACACCAGTGATGCTTAAGTCCCTCCCTTTCCACGTAAAGATGCCTTTTGTTAATTTGTTTTGGGATTTGTAAAAGTGTTCTGCTAATTGTAGTTTGTTTCAGTTCTCTTAAAAGTGTTTCCTGAAATGTAAATTTCCTCAAATAGGAATTTGTTTTCATTAATTTTATTTTTTTTTTCTAAAATGTATATTTGTTTTCTAACAATATAAAAATGTTTCTTGAAATATCATTTTGTTTTTAAAAAAGTCTATTTGTTTCCTCAAAAGGGAATTTGTTTTCTGAATTTTGAAATTTGGTTTTTATATTGTGAATTGGTTTTAACATGTAATTTTGTTTTTGAATTTCAAAAATGTGTTTTTTGAAATTTTAATTTGTTTTGCACTTCCCAGCCACCGTAGATTTGGCCCAAAATGTATCTGAAGTCTGGTTAAAAAAAAAGAAAAAAGTTTTAATGAAATGAACCCATTCTCAGATTGTCCTCTCTGTTGTATCATTGTCACCTTTTATTAAATTTAGATTATCTTGTTTCTGTTTCCACTTTATGAACCATAATATTTCTTGTTTGTATGCATGCAATGATCTTCCTCTCTGACTCATCATCAGGCGTTCCTCCCTCTGCTGCAGACGGCTGCAGCTCAGTCGGCTGGGATGGGGATCCACAGAGCAGCCGTCATCAACATCTCCTCCATCCTTGGTTCTATTGGGCTGAACTGCGGCGAAGCTGCTAAGTTCAAGAGCTATGCCTATCGCACCTCCAAGGTCAGAGCACACCTGAAATACAGACACAGGAGTCAGGCTGGAAATATCTGATTATTTGTTTTAAATTTCAGATGTAAAGATAGTCAGAGGTTCACCAATCTGACCAACTGGATCTAAAAAAATGTGGAACTTTTTTTTTTTTTTTTAAATTTAATTTATTTCTCACATGGTCATACAAAAGGTAAAACAAGACTTTACAGTACAAAAAAAACAAAACAACAACAAACAGAGCACCATGCTTGAAAAGGAGCAGAAAAAAGAAAATTTCTTATAATATCTGCCCCTTTTTTATAGGTGGAGTATGTAAGATTTTCAATATTTTAAAAATAAATTAACTAAAAAAATAACTACAATCATAATTAGATAGTTTTTTGAACATGTAGGTTCCAGTCTGTCCATTCTTGATGCGTTCTTAAATTACAAGTTTAATTAATGACAAATGACAAAAAGCACTTTTTTTTACTGGTAGGCAAACATTTAAGAAGGGTCTTTGTCATTAATTAAACTTGTAACTTAAAAACACATCAAATATGGACAGACTGGAACCTGTGTGTTTTCAAAAACTATCTAATTATGACTGTAGTTATTTTTTTAGTTAATTTATTTTTAAAATATTGAAAATCTTACATACTCTACCTTTAAAAGAAAGCATAACTCACCAATAAATGGTTATTGGTTTTCTTAGCGATACTCAATGAAAGAAGAAAAAAAAAAAATTATTATAGCATAACATGCCATAACTAACTACTTCTTCATCTTCATCTTCAGCCGCTTATCTGGGGTCGGGTCGCGGGGGCAGCAGCCTAAGCAGGGAAGCCCAGACTTCCCTCTCACCAGCCAAATTTGCCAACTCTGTGGGGGGGATCCCGAGGCGTTCCCAGGCCAGCCGAGAGATATAATCCCTCCAGCGTGTCCTGGGTCTTCCCCGGGGTCTCCTCCCAGAGGGACGTGCCTGGAACACCTCACCAGGGAGGTCCAGGAGGCATCCTGACCAGATGCCCGAGCCACCTCAACTGGTTCCTCTCCATAACTAACTATTTCAGAAAAATGTTCTTTAACGTAAAATAGATTCCACCAGCTACACTGTATAATATTATTAGATGTATTAGGTGCTGAGAATCTCTGTGTGTCTGGGACAAGGCGAAAGGTCCAGCTGGATGCTGGTGATATTTTCGCCCTCAGGCAGCACAACATTAAAACAAAACATGGTTCTCTACTGGAATTCACCATGGGCTCAGGAACAGTTCCAGAAATCCCAGTCACGGTGGCCAGTTTAAAAGCCTGCATCTTTGACAGCTTCCACATCTGGGAAGACTCTCCATCAATGCTGAAAACTACAACATGGAGAACATGGATGCTTTAGAGCAGGCGTCACCAACTCCGAACATCAAGGGCTACAGTCCTGCAGGTTTAAGTGTTTCCCTGCTGCAACACACCTGACCCAAATCAACGGCTCATTAATATGCAGGTGCAGAAGATGACAACAAGTTGTTGGACATTTCATTTGAAACAAGAGTGTTTTACCAGGAGAACGCTAAAACCTCCAGGATGGCAGGACCGGGGTTGGTGAACATTGCTTTAGAGTGACGTCTCTTTCATGGAAGGCCTTGCAGATTTCAGCAATACGTGCTGGAGGACGTCACAAGGGAGGCTGAGCCGGGTGGCCTGCATTCAGACAGGGGAAACTTGGCTCCAACGCTGCTGAATTCTCTAAGGTTCTTCTGATCTGAGCTTTGTCTGGTCCCTCACGTAGAGACCTGTTTGACATGGGTAGTCTTAGGAGGGGCATGAAGCACCTGCCCTCCCCTGCCTGAAGGTCATGGCTCAGGCGCGAGCTTATAAATGTTGTTTATGTTTTATTGGGAATAAAATCGATGAGATTGGTCAATTATTCCTTTCAAACCTTATTTGCACTTTCCACATCCCAAATTTATTAGAAATGGGGTCGTAATTATGTGAATGTTTACATTTTCTTTGTTTATTTCTTCGTTTGTATATATCTTGTCTTTGATTGTAGATTAATCTTTAGATAAATGTGTAATTGTCGGAGTTTCTTGTTCTTTTTCCGTTCTCCTGCAGTTTCATGTGTAATCTTTCCAGGCAGCTCTGAACATGGTGACAAGGTGTCTCGCAGCAGATTTGGGATCAGATGGAATTCTCTGCATGTCTTTGCACCCAGGCTGGGTCAAGACTGACATGGGGGGGATTCATGTGAGTACCAAGGAAACCATTAACCTGAACAGAGTTGTTCTGCCAGACAGAGCTGAAAGTTTTTCATGAGAGGAGACGCTTTACACTAGGCATCTTCAAATGGCGGTCCGCGGGCCACCTGCGGCCCAGAGCCAACTTCTATGTGGCGCAGCTTATGTGAAAGAATATAGATATTAATCAAGAACCTTCAGTCATTTCTACGCTGATTAAATAGCCTACAATTCTACAGTCATGCAGACCATGAATGCAACACTTGGTTGCCTGGCAACATCAACCCCAGCGCATGTTGTTGTGCTTTGAAGTTGTCAGAGTAGCGCTCGCAAGCATGTCGCTCTCCTTCCCAAAACACAAAATTGACAACAAAAACCGCAGATTTAACCCCACCTGGACTGATAAGTATTTGCTTATTTTTTATCCGTCACATTCGAGTGCCAAACCGATTTATTTAATATGCAATGAGTGTGTGGCGGTGTTTAAAAATTATAATGTGAGGAGGCACCACATCGAGAAGTTGAGCTTGATATGATCTGTGTCTACATGATCATTTATGTGAAAAGTTAGGAGAAAAATAGGCTCGGACTAAAATTTTCATTCTTTTATTTTGTGCATTTGCCCTTGTCATGTGGGACTGAAGTTAAAATAGAAAAAATTACTTAAGTAATAATAAGTACTTAAACTACTTATTTTTCAAAATGTAAATGTGTCTTTTATTTATTTATTTTGACTGATTTTCCATTTTTTTCTATTTTCTCTTACTTTATTTACTGGCTCTGATAATTTTGTTATTTAAAAATCTGGCCAATGTGAATATATAATAGAGTAGCCCTGCTTTACACCCTTACATTCATCAGATTGGAAAATACTGGAGGTTTTTTTATGTCTTAAAGTAGCCTAGAAAGCATCATCTAAAATAAATGTTTTCTTTTTATTTTCCTGGAGGCAACATTAGAGCATTGTGAAACAACCATTTTAAAATGAACTTCTAAAATAATCTAAGCTTTATTTTTCAAACTTCACACAAACTACATGTGAAAACAAAGATCACAAACTTTTACTAAACTAGAAGCTAGAGTCAGATTTCAGAATTTGATCATCATTGTTTCATTTTATTAAATGTTTGTGTCAGTTTTCTAGATCTTTCCTGATGGAGCTCCATCAAGCAGTTTTATCTCTGTCGTTTTCATTCATTCTGTTAATGGAGGAAAATGTGGGGAAATACTGAGTAAAGCAGACAAATTCACTCTTATACACTATGCCCCACAGCAAGATGTTACTGCACCAACATCACTTTAATATGTTGACATTTAAAAGATCAGAAAAGATAATTATAAATGATTTTGATCACTAAATAGACCTAAACACACAATAACAACATTTCATCCAAACAAGTTAAGTTCATCATGGAGGCAACATGCCATTTTCCATCAGTTGTCTTAAACAGGTTTTCATTATATTATTAGTCAAATCCTTAAATTAAATTGTCATAAATAAAGGTTCATTTCCCTTATAGTGTGTATTTTTCCAGACAGAAATGGGAAAAAAATATGTTTTTAGTCTCTTTTTGTGGAGCAAAATAGCAAAACTGTTTGAAAAGGTCCACTGATAACGATTTCAGTAAGACTTTGAGTCATGTGACACATTAAAGCTTTGTTATTGGTTCCCTAAAGTCTTTCCTCCTTCTCAAAGTGTTGAATCATTCAAAGAGGTGAATTTAGGGAATGTGTAAGGCTGTACACTGGTGTGTTCCCTTCACACAACAAGTTGTAACCATGTATGTAACATGGTGTTACATTTGTCCCAACTGAATCTGGAATTAAGAGATTTTAGGACATAAGGACAAGTTGTGTCTTTGTTCAAACGGCGGTATTTTGTTTGTTTGCTTCTTCAGTCAGAAGTGGACTCAGTGGGTAAAAATGTTGTCTGAACCTGATAATTAATGTCCACATGTGTGTTTCAGGCTGAACTGACGGTGGAGGAGAGCGTTTCTGGAATGATGTCCGTTCTCTCCAGCCTCACACAGTCTAACCACGGAGGATTCAAAGACTATCGTGGACAAAACTTACAGTGGTGACTGACAGCTGGAGGATGTTCATCCATCATCAGTCCTTCATTTCCAGCTGATACATCAACTTTATATGTTATTATATTAATTCTGCATTTATTCCAATCAAAGCACTGAATATGAAACTGTGGATTCTGGTTAGTGACACTAAGTCACTAACACAAAAATGTCTTCGTGACTTAGTGACTCACGAAACAACAAAGTGTGTTCAGTGAGAGGCTTCTTCAGGTCTGCTGTAAGACTGAAAGAAGATCATTCCTGCCAGCAGCCTCTGGAACAAGACTTCCTCTAGTTAATTATTTGCGACAATATTGAATTTCCCTTTAGGGATTAATAAAGTATTTTTCTTCTCATTTCATTTTCATTTCATTCATTTCATTTCAAGTTGTTGTTTAAAGTTGTTTCCTGTCAGCAAACATGTCGCATTTCATTAGTTTCAGTGCTCAGTGTACCCTGTTTGTGTTTTTTACAGTGAAGTTTAAGTTAAATCTGTTGGAAAATAAAATGGATATGTTCTGACACTCATCATCCAGCCCCTAACTCTGGGGTCGGTCCTGGCTCTGTTCCTTTTCACACTACTGCAGACTTTTCATACACCTCCACCTGTCACCTGCAGAAGTCCTCTGATGACCCGGTTATTGTCTGCCTCATCGCAGATGGGATGATAGGGTTTACAGAAAATGTGCAGGATTTTTAGACTGGTGCCCAACTCCATGTCAACAAGGAAAAAAACCGAAGGGCTGGTGGTGGATTTCAGTAGATGGGCTAACTCCTCCCCCCCTCACCTCAACACCAGTGAAAATGTAGGGAAACAGAGATACAGATGGTGAAACCCTATATGCATCTGGGCTGGTCACTGAACACTGCTGCACTTTACAAATAAAAGGTCAGATCAGACCGTACCTGCTGAGGAGACTGAGACCTTTTGGGAGTGCAGGGGGCACGTCTGAAGACCATTTTTGAAACAGTGGTGACATCAGTTTTATGGAGTTGTCTGCTGTAGAGAGGAGGAAACTAAAGCTGATCAAAAAGGCTGGCTCTGTACTGGGATGCCTTTTGGACCCAGTAGAGGTAGTAGGACAAAAGCAGATAAGGCATAAGCTGTCATCCATGTTGGAGAACAGATCCCACCCCCTCCAGAACACTTTGAAGGCGATGCAGAGCTCCTTCAGTGACAGATCTTTACCCTCAAATGTGTGAATGAACACAGATCCCTCCTTCCTGCAGCAGTTGAATGTATAACACACACTTCTCCCTGCAGACCAAGACACATTACGCACAATAGAAGATATAAATGGTATATATTGTAAATAATGTACAAAAGAAAAAACAATTTAATGTTTTTATTATTCTCCTTATGTATATATTTTCAAAATTTTATGTTCTATTTATAACAATTTCTCTGTGATTTTACAGTTTCACTGATCCACGTCTTGCTGCTGTCTTACCGAATAAAAATCTTATCTTATCCTATCCTATCTTATATTATCAGGTCAACTTGCTGTTAACAAAAATATCTATAATCAGCCAATCGCATGGCAGCAAATTATTAATAGATAACTAGAAGTTCAAACTTCTAATTATCAGAGAATAAAAAATGTGATTTAAGTGACTGAAGTTTGCATGCTTATTGGTCTGAATATTTCAGAAGCTGCTGATCTACTGGGACTTTCACACACAACTATGTTTGCGGTTGACCCAGACCGTTCTGAAAAAGAGAAAATATCCAGTGAGCAGCAGTTGTTTGGACCAACATATCTAGTTGATGTCAGATGTCAGAGGAGAATGGGCAGAATTGGTTGGAGGTAATGGAAAGGCAACAGGAAGTCAAATAAGCACTTGTTCCAAGCAAGGTACACAGAACCACAACATGTCCAACCTTGAAGCAGATGCATTACATAGCAGAAGACCACATTGGGTACCACTGCAGTCAGCTAAGAACAGGAAACAGAGGCTGCTATTTACATAAATAAATAAATAAATATTTTCTTTGGAGACAGAATTTTAAAAGGTAATCATTGTGTTTGTTTCCAACAGACTGGACTACTGTAAAGCATCCTTAAAATGAGGTTAAATTTCCACAATCAGTCTCCAGATAGTGAAAATGCTACAGCACATCCCCGAACTGGATTAAGAATATTCACTTCAATACAGCTTTATTTGTACAACATCACTTCAAAACAATATCATCTCAGGGCACTTTACAGACACACCAATTCAAGCCAAATCATAACAAATAGCCTATATAAGGAAAATCAACCAATCTCCCGTCCTGAGCTGCATGAGGCGACGGTGGGATGGAAAAATCCCTTTTAACGGGGAGTCAAAACCTCCAGCAGAACCCGGCTCAAGGAGGGCAGCCATCCGCCTCGACTGGTTAAGGTGTAGAGGACAGGAAAGAGAGATCAACATGCACTGCAGCTTTTATCCGGAAAGACTTGCAGAAACGGGAGAAATATGTTAAGAAGTCAATACTGTCATATATGTATACATTAGAGAAATTATGGAAATGTAAGATTGGTTTAATCGCGTTTTATCTCTCATATTTTATTTCATGTCTGCTCTTACCACTGTTATTTGTTGATGTCATCTAAATTTTTGGTGCAGCATTTTGCTCCAGTGTGGGTGTTTTTTATGTATTCACCAAAACTGGACAATAGAGATAGCAGAACATTGTCTGGTGTGATTCTCCATTTCAGCTCCACTTTCAAACGGTCGGGTCACAATTTGATGGAAATTACATGAAAGCATGCATCCATCCTGCCTTGGACTAGTGCTTCAGGCTGCTGCTGGGGGTGTAATGGTCTGGGAGATATTTTCTTGGCACACACTGGGGTATTGTGTAACTTCTATTACTGACTTGATTACTGTAATGCATTCTGGGATCAGTCAGGCCTCCCTCACTTACCCACAGCAGGTGCAAAATGCTCCATTACTCCAGTTTTAGTATCGTTCCACTGATTTTCAGTAAAATTTCAAATTGATTTAAAAATTTATTTTATTTGATGTTAAGTACATTCATTGTGCCTTATCTTTTTCACAAAAAAAAAAAAAAAAAAAAAAAAGATGCATCCATGTCAACCATCACATCCTCATTATTCGGCTGACCAGAGGTTTGTGCACATGTCAGAAAGTGAGACTAAACTCTGAGGGGAAAGTGTTTTGTGTCACGCTGTTTAAACTGGTTGTCTGTGGACATAGTATATTTCCTGAACTGCTTGTTTAATATTCTGGATTGTGAAGAATTTGGCAAACTCATTGCATGGCTTGGTGGAGTAAAGTTACTACTAACACTATTCTCTAGTAGCAGACAATACAGCAACAAAAACCCTCCTGTTACATCAACATGGGTCCAGTCTTAAAAAGTCCAGTATATATTTGGTCCAAAAACACAACTTGTTTTAGGTGAAAATTGATGGATTTTTATTTTTTTCTTCTCAGTGAGTCACCATGGAAACACGATTTTTCCTCCGACTGTCTTTCTTTCTGTTTTGTGGCTGGAGGAAGAGGAAGCGTGACGTTATCAAGCCCATTCATGCTCCCTACACACAGGTAGGTGCGTCTCTTTCGGACGTCACTGTCCTCATACTGTCATGCAACTTTTATGTTGGTTGTTCAGCAATACAACCACCATAGGCCAGTGCAGAGTCCAGAGTTCACCTTTAAACTTCAGACAACAGCAAACATAGTGATGGTGGAGGAGAGGGAGCACAGCAGATGGTTGAGGTCGGTGTGGCACTTCTTCATTGGTCATGTCGCTTGTTGCACATCAGCTATGCTGCTCAACACGATCGCCTCCATGATTTCTGTTTGTAGCCTACTGCTCCATCTGTAGCTACAAGAACTCTGAAACCCAACCAAATTACACATGTAAATGATGAAGATGGAGGAAAGACTCCTTACATGTTTATAGTGCAGATTATAGATGGGCTAATTGGTAAAGCTTAAAACTTGTCGTCCTTTAAAAGAAAAACTTTCCCTAAAGGCTGGAACACTTCTTTATTCTTTGGTGTTAAGCACACACTTCTCCTGCAGATAGTCCAAAATGCTGCTGCTTGGAACACATCACACCACTTTTAGCAGGTTCGCACTGGCTACCTGTCCATTTTTGCATTGATTTTAGGATTTTGTTTTTCTTTTTATATGTGCATTTTTATTTTAACTGGCACAGAAATGAGTTATTTATCCAGTCTGCTCCATTTTTATAAACCCAAATTATTCCTGAGATCATGGAGCCAGATGTTCAGTAAAGTCTTGCTTAAAGCAGAGAGGGGATCAGGCTTTCGTGGCTCTCAGACTCTGGAACAACCTGCCACATGATATTCACACTGCAGCCTCTACAGTCTTCTAAATCCTTCCTGAAAGCTTACGTTTTACCTTGACTTTAGTTCAAGTTCAGTTTGACTTTGGTTTCTCTTTGTTTTAGTCATTTTGTTGAACATGTTTGCTTCAGTTCATTTTGTTGGACGTTGTCTTTTTACATAAATCTGGAAAATACTTTGGTTAAATTTCTTTCTCTTATTGTAGACATAAATGTGACATTGATAATGACAGCACAAATGTAGCAAATGGGATTGCAATGGGAAGAAATGATTTCCAGTTTCCCAGTGAATGTGGTGCCAGTTGTTTATTTCACTCCATTCTCTGCAATCCGACAACAACAAGATGACAGAAAACAACAGACGTCCTCATGACTTGCGTCCATCAGCGGAGGATACAAAGATTTATTTACACAACGGGAAAGGAATATCTGATCTTTTTATTGTGACACAATTGGAGCATTGGTGGAGTTACAGTCATGTGACATTCAGGGCAGCAGGAGCTCAGATATACCAAACACAGAAGGAGGTGAACGGAGAGGAAACGGACACGTTAGGGAGAGGTCAATTCTTCTGATGTGACAGAGGGAGGCAGGCTGTCCAAGGCTCCCATCTCTGAAACACACAAACACTGTCAACACCATGCAAACATCTCACGCACATGTTATCAGCTTCCAGTGCTCATCAGCATCGAGATGATTCCTCCCCTCTACATAAGCATATCATTTATACAAATAAATTCCATTCTCATGAACTTAACATAAAGGTAAATAAGCCTATTTAACCCACTTTAAATCTAAAATTAAAGTCCAATATCTGTGCAGCAGCTGAAAAATGTGTGTAATGAGAAATGATTGTATCAGGTTTTATAAGAAGCTGATTTCCTCTTCAGCAAATGAAGCTTCAATCACCTGGTAGCTCATCAGAAATCCGAAACTTACCTTTAAGTTTGAGATATGACAGGAAGTCGATGACGGTGTGGATGATGTCTGCGTCTCCTATCCTCAAGGCTTCTGTGGGAACAAAGCAAGTCCAGAGAGGGGTCAGCGTAAATCCAACAGAGAAAAAAATCGTTCAGATTCTGGTTGCAGAGCTCGACATCATCCACAGCCAGTGTGGCCAGTAGATTCCTAAAGTTACCAGTCAGTCAGAACTTCCATAACCCAAAGTGTTGGGGGGTGGTAAATAATCCAGATTATTAGAGGAGCTGAAGGCATTTAATCAAACATAAACGTGATTTATATGTGATGGACTGGCGACCTGTCCAGGGTGTACCCTGCCTCTCGCCCAATGACTGCTGGGATGGGCTCCAGCTTCCCCGCGACGCCTAATAGGACTAAGGGGTTCGGAAATGAAATGAAAGAATGAATATACGCGTAAGTCAGCTGGTAGCTGCAGATGTGTGAGACATCATGGAGCAGTGTTGGAAGGAAGGGATTTGCTTCATTCATCATACTGATGGGGGTTCAACTCTTTCCAAAGATTCAGCTGCCTCAGAAAAGTCGACTTGCAAATAACTTTCCATTTAGTTTCACTTCCAGTTTTTATTTCGGCCAATTTTAGCAATTTTTTTGTTAGAGAAAATACTATTGTTGGATCAGATTGTTGCCGAATTAAATCTTTAAAAGAAGAAGTTTTAAACAAATCAAATGAGAGCTTTGAGAGTCTGAACTTTGGGAATGCAGGTGAATGTTTTCGTTTTAGAATTTCTGCTCTCATCTTTTCAGTCTCCAGCATGATTTAAAAACAGGCAGATGTTTTGCTTTTTTGCTATTTTTTTTTACTTTTCCCAGCTGTGTTTGTATTTTAATCCGTCTCCCCATCTCTATGTATTGCTGCCAAACTGGTCAGTACCTCGACCCTGTCTTTGCAGCTCCTAACCTTTGTTCCTTCCTTTATTCTCTGTTTTTTAAACAAAATGTTATAAGTTATTCTAGCATGTGATTGTCTGTGTGATGTTGTCAATTCTGAGTGGCTGCTGAAAATTCAATTCTCCTCAACGGGAGTCGACTCTTCTCGTTCACCACTAAGATGCATCACTATATAGTCACTACCAAGGTGGCTGTGAAATTATATTTCTACCAGACAAACTGAAGTTTGGGGGGCTTGTAGTTGTATTCACATCAAACATGATTCTAGGGGTGGGAAAATCGAATTGAAAAATTGAAAATCAGGATTTTTTTGCTTCACAATTTTAAAATCGATTTTTTTTTTTTGTTTGTTAAAAAAAAAATCGATTTTTTTTTCCAAACAAATAAAAATAAACCATGATAAAAAAAATTTGTCATTTTTATTGTTTTTATTGATCTTTTTACTTGTCTTTTGGGGCGTTTTAGCAGTAGAATGATGATCATGGCTATCGTGTTGTTTTTTTTCTAATTGAATTGAAAAAAATAAGTTTTATACATTTCTTTTGTTTTTAATTTATAAAAATCAGCAATATCAAAGAATTGTGAGAATCGCAATTTAAATCAAATCGGCACCCAAAAAATCGGAATCAAATCGAGACAAAAGCGTATCGTCACAGCTACATGATCCAGATCTCAATCACAGTAAAGAAAAGTTGGTGCGGAGCAATTAGCTGAACAAGGCTGTAAAACAAACCAGCTGTCTAAAACAGAAACCTGTCAGTCCACATTTTACAGCATGACTGGGCAGAGAAAGGCAAACATTTAGGGGAAAAGTTGTAAAACTGTAAAGTACTGTAAATGCTTGGACAAGTACAACATGTTAAACCGTTTACATGTTGTTGAGTCAGCTTTCAGAGCAACAGAGGACATTTGTTTTGCAGACAGACCTGTTCTGAAGTCCTCATCCTGGCCCATGTCCCTCTTCCCAGCCAGACCCGACTTCTCCCCCAGAGTCCTGTGTCCATCTATCCCATCTGGACAGTGAGGAGTGATCACAGTCAGGTTCAGCAGAGTCCACAGGGGAAAGGTGCGATTTAAAATTTCATTTTCAACTTTTATTTTCCAGCTACTGAATTTTCCTCTCAGTCGTCTAAAGCTGAAAATATTTTCTAATGTTGAGGATAAATCCTCTGTTTCAGAGGCCTCATACGGACACACAGACATCCACAATGCACACCTGCACCTAAATCTGCTGGAAAGAGTTCACAGTGGGATCATTCAGCATGGTATTCTGTTCGGTAAAGATTCGTTCAGTTTCCAGACTGGTACGGACCACCTGCAGGGCTTGGCTCATGGAATTGCAGAAAAAAAGACGAACGACACACGTTTCAGACAGGATGGACGGCAACAAACGATGGCAATGCAAGGTGAGGGTGAAAACACACAGGGACATAACAGAAAAAGCAAAGCGGTGATGAGTTTTCATTTTGCTCGTCCCAGAAACTCAGTAAAGCTGCAGAAAGGAAACATGAGTGTGTGCTGCTAGTTTTCCTCGCCGAGTTCTCAGGTGTGTGTCTTTATTTTTTAAGTTCACACACTTGGCAGCACTTCAGCACCTGAGTGGTCATTACCGGTGCGATCAGGGGAATGAAGTTAAGTGGAAACTCTTCTGACTCATCTGGGGCACCCATTACTGGCTGAGGTGGCGCTTGAACTTGGACCCCCGGCCCTGTTTGTGTGTGCTCTGAGTTTCATGTTTGATTCCAGTAAAAAATAATAATAATAGTGTTCTTGTGTAAGTATTAGGTTCTCCATGTATCTCCCAGGGCCTTTCAGGTTCTAATCTTTATATTTATTTGTCCCCCCCCCCCCCCCCCCCGCCCCTCCCCCCCCCCCAAAAATGGAGGTATCTTCTTTTCCTTTAGGTAAAATTAACATTAGATGGAGGGTCCCACAGGGCCGCTGCTAGACATTTAGGTACCACAGGTACAACAGGTTTGTGGTGCCCCCCCAACACAAAGTTTTCTGCCAGGTTTTTATCTTTATTTCCAAAGTAAATTCTCTCTATTTATCCTGAAGCACCAGTTTCATTTAAGAATTATATAAAATTTTAAAGATGATATTTTTTCATTTTCATAGAAAAACTTCAATCCGGCTCAAAACTACTAAACAATAACAGAATTTTAAGGATTTTAATCTGTTAAATGGAAGCTTAATTACTTATGTCACTCCTGTAATCCTCACTTTTCAGAGCAAAATGCATGCACATGCCTGTACAAAACTTACTGTTAGGAAAATTCTAATTAAATTATAATATTTGTGAGGATGACAAACTGTGCCACATGCAATAACACAGGCAAAATGACAACCAGATTGAGAGATTACAATCTTACAAAAATGAACGAGGTGTAATGTGAATAAGGTAACAGCCCAATGTGAAGAAAACCACAGCAACACCAATCGCTGTAAAATGAAAACATAAAATCTTGTTTTTTGCTTAGCGATAACAGACAGCGATGCAGAAGCAGAGACAGCAGCAGGACAGCAGCCGTGTCCTTCGGAGAAAGCTGAAATGTGGGATGTTGGGATGAAGCAATTCCTGCTCCGACACCAAAGCCCTGCAGCGGCCGGAAGTTTCTATCTTACATTGTGTGACCAGCTCGTCTCTGCCTCTGGCACTGGGGGAATCCTTTATCTGAATTAGGTGATCAATACGACCTGAAACACAGGATGAGGCAGGGGCAACCTTTACCTGGGCTTCACACACACGCACATTCCCCCACACACACGCACTTCTGGATACCTGAATGTTCACTTAATTTGTTCTCTTTAGAACTGAGGTAAGTTTTTAATTGCATGCAGTGATAAGGGGACAAAAACACAACAACAGAAAGATGAGCGTCACCATCTCTTCTGTAAACCTGCTTACATTCCAGCAAAACTAAGATACACCACGTGTAACAGTGTGTAAAAGCCTGTGTGTGTGTGCAGGTTGTACTTACGAGGACCTAACAGGTATCCAGCACTGTTCAGAGTCCAGCCTCGCTTCTCCTTTGCCTACAGGATGCAGACGTATGAATTCTCTCTGATTTAATCATAAGTCTTTCATAAAAATTCTGATTTATTTCAATCACAAACTAAGAGAGGAAGGGAGATCAGTACTGCCCTTTTCTTAAGCAGCAAGTCACCAAAAATCTGCAACTCTTCTTTGTTTTCTAGGTTCAAACCGTATGAACAGAAATACAGGAAAGAAAAAAAAAACATGGTGATAAATTGATTTTAAATAAATTAATTAATTAAAATAAAATAAATAAAGTTTTCAAGCTTGCTACTTCAAAAAATCTAACAAAAAATATATTTTAGGTTTGCAGGATAAAATTCTATATTTAGCAATGTGAGTTAGTAAAAGTTTACCTCTTAGTTCAGGTTCACGTCACTGAGAAGTGATGAACTGAAATGCAGCAGGAAGTCGGTGTGGACAAATGAGTTTCACTTTTATGGAGACCAGCAATTGGTTTTTGGAATTGGTTTCAATTGGTTTCAACTGGTTTCTTCACATCAGGAGAAAAATTCATCAGTTTTTCTAAGTGAGGCGAACCTGAAGGCATCATGTGAAGCATCTCTTTCTATCTCATTGATATTGACACTTTGATCACATGAAGTTTCACTGACAGCAGATGATGCAGTTCACTTAACTTCTAACTCACATTGGTCCAGTTAATTCAGGTTTTTACAATGTTGTTTGTTTGAAAACTTTGACTTTTTTTGGTTTAGTGAAGCCGACTTGTTAGTGTTTACAGTGAGAGCATGGCAGCGTGTATGAATGTTTCTCTTTTTGCTGGTTCTGTAGGATCAGACGCGGTTCTGTTTGGACTCTCATGAGACACATGAAACATCTCACATAATGTATACATTTATTTATAAATTCATTCCTTCTTTTATTGATTTACTTTTCTTTCTTTTTCCATAAACTTTGACCCCTGGGAGACTAAACCAACATGAACATGAATTATAAAACATTTCAACTAAAAATGCAGCTGCTTTCAGTTCAGAGTCATTATTAGTTTGTTAATGAGTTAATTGTGAAAGATTTTTTTTTCTTTCTTCTCCTCTTTATTAAAGTGTTTGACATTTAGTATTAACTGTTTTGTTCGGTAAAACAATTAGATACACTTAAGTTATAAATGTATTTATAAGCAAGTTATAAATGTATATATAAATAAATAACTGCTGTCTAATAATTATTTATTGATCAACCTTTCATGTAATTTGATTTTCATTCAGATATAACATTTGATTTAATTTCTTTCGGTGCAAACTGTCACAGCAGATAAACAGTAGAATTAATGAGGATTAATCAAGTTTTTCATTTGATGTCTGATGAAGTCTAATTTTTTATCACAGCAATATCACGTTTTCCTGTCTGTACTTCTTTCTCTGATCAGAAACGACACAGAGAGAAGCATAAATCTGCGTCACTGTTAAAACTTACCGCAATGACCAACCCGATGGTCTCAGACAGGGTGGCGCAAAATATTAGTGACACGCAAAAGATCCCGAAACACCTCTGCATCTGAAAGAGGACGAGAAGAAGATGCAGGACAAACTTCATCACACACTCTCTATCTTCCTCACACACTCTCTATCTTCATCACACACTCTCTATCTTCATCACACACTCTCTATCTTCCTCACACACTGTCTATCTTCCTCACACACTCTCTATCTTCCTCACACAGCCAGGTAGAGGGAAGTCAGAGCTCACCTTTGACTGGAGCTTCCCTCCGGATGAACGACTCGAAGCGGCAGCAAAACTTGCGCGGCGCGTTTGGTTCAGATGAAATGAAGACTCCGTCCACCTTTTATGGTCCCTCCTTCCCGACCCGCTGCCGTCAGCAGACCCCAACACACACACACACACACACACACACACACACACACACACACACACACACACACACACACACACACACACACCCTTCCCCCTCCTGCATTCAGGATGGGCAGGTCACGAGCGCTGCGCATAATAACACTCAATAGAATCACACAATTTCCCCCAGAGACAGGGGATTAAATTTACACACAAAAAGAAATCACCTCTTTTCTTTTTTATGCATTTCCTCATTTCAGTTACTGGCTGAGCGTCTCACACACATTGAAATGTAAACATGTCTTATCCTCATTTATTAATTTATTCATTTGTACCTGATCTGGATGGAGAGGTGCAGAATTCTTTGCTTCTCAGACTGTGGTGAGGTTGTGATGTGGTGTCTCAGAAGAACTCAGTACTTCTGTAAGCTTCACCAAACAGCTCAAAGCTGCTCTCTGACAGTGATGCACATCAAAACAGCTTCATCTTTATATAAGGATAAAAAATAAATAAATAAAAAGCTGAATCAGAACCAGCTGATGAAGCCCACAGAAGGTAATGATAATTAAATTATAATTCTTATAAAATCTTGCAAACAAATAATCGTGTTTGCACACAATTACCTTCATGCAAGATTCAGAGCTTCATTAGATCCAATCACAGGCCTGGCAGGCACAATCAGCTTTTTATTGCTGTAATTGTCTAGAAATGTTTTTTTTCTCTCTCTCTCACTCTCTTTCATATAAATGAAAACACACAAATGCACCCACATGGTGAACAAGCCATCTGCCCAGCATCTCCACCCTCCTCAGCAACGGTTAAGTCTCCTGGAGGAGCAACAGGACAGAAAATAAAACAGATTCACAAGTTAACAGGTTTACACATATCTGAGCTTTTCATAATTATCGCATGATGATTATGCATTCTGGATGAAGACGTGTTTCTGTTTTCATACAGCATATGGCACATTCAGAAAAAAAACAGAACAATATTGAACCGGTTTAATCTTCTCTAACTTTATTAGAGTGATGGAGTCTGTCAATCAGAACTGCTTCAGGAAGTTTGTAGAAGTATATATTTCAGCATGTAGTCAATGTTTGTGATATTTGTTGGTCTTTATCTGATTACAAAAAGTTGTGGATTTCCTACCGACTGACAAATCAATATAATGTCTCTATGACAATGTTTTTGACATCACTGATCAAAAACTGAAAAGAACAAAGAACAACCAGAACACATGTGTTTACATAAAAGAGATTTTTATTTTTACATTGATCAGAAGTTTTATCTAAACTGAGATTCCTTATGAGTCAGACAGCTGTGTTTTTTGCTAAATCTGATTTAAGTGAAATTTGTGAACAAAGACATCTTTGAGGGTCAAGAACTTACCTTTGTCTGGTCTTCAAATCAAAACAACTGAGGATGAGAAAAAGATTATTTTTGATTTTTGATTTTTAAAATATCTGTGACCACCACCTTCATGTTTTAATCTTTAATGTCTGACCCAAGAAATACTGGACAGAAAGTCTTTTTCCCGCTTATCTGACATCTTTATTTGCCTTTTCAACAACATGTTGAAACACAGTTTGCAAATATGAACAGTTTACTACCATGTGATACGTCAGAATTATTCTAGTGCAGTATTATCTGCCAGGGGCAGAAGACTGGTATTAGACTGTACACAACAGGATTTAGAAGAAAGATTTTACTATAAAGTGATGCGGTAGGTTTTAGAAACTGCCTTTAATAAATATAAAACATTCGATGTTCAGTCTTTATTATTTATTCTACTTTTCAGTTAAAAACCATCAGAGTATTTTTTTTTAACTTGCAGCTGAAGATACTTCAGGAAAGTTTAGAAATAATCTGGACAGAGGAACATGGACGTTGTTAGGACCACCCCCAAAATGTAATCATGAAAATGAGTAAACTAAATTTATTCTCATGCTGCTCTTTACATTATTGCCTTTTTTATGCAATCCTGTGACATGCTCAGTAATTACTGATTCTGACATCCCCAGTTGTGTAATTTCTGTGTTTTACATCTGTCCTTGAACACAGCTGGAGTAGCTGCATGTAACTGCGTGTCAGCCTAAGTTTTATTTTCTGCCCTTATATGGGCAGTTTAAATTGCCTTCTTCTGCTGGCTTACCGTTCATGGACATCGTCGTGCCATTTTTAGTTTAATTCATGTCAAAGTATCCAAACGATGCTGTAGTTATTCCTGGTGGAATCTATATTTGACTTTGTTTTAAGAGTTTATGTATATATCTTTTGTCCTTGTGCCAGAGAGACTGAAACAGAGGTCCTGAAACCGCTGTAGAGGTTATTAGCGCAACTGTAGGTTTTCTTTTTTTAATACTTTTTATAATTTACTGCCTGGTAAATACTGTTTATGTTTTGTCTGTTTTTGTGATCTTTTTGTTCTGTGTTTCTTGGTTTTGCGGCACCACTCCAAGACAAATTCCTTGTTTGTGCAAACTTATGTGACAACAAAGTCTCATTTGGATTGTTTCTGTCTTAAAGCCACAGTGTGTAAAATAAATCAAATATCAAAATCAATGATGGAAAATCTAGCATAACCATTATGGTGTGTAATCACTACAAAAATAACTATAATTTTTATTGTCTTGGAATGAGCCATTTGTATCTACTTGCTGTAGGTTCATATACATGGCAGCTCCCATATGTGTACCCCTATTTTCATTACAGTGTCAACGAATGCCCAGAAAAACACGAAGCTTTAGAGCTGCAGTACCATTTAGGGTGCTTTTTGTGTAACACCCTAAATGGTG
>NC_136620.1:15399863-15542363 GCF_933228915.1 Telmatherina bonti | reverse complement strand
TGTTCCCACTGCTAAAAGTCTAACTTAATTCATTATTTCATCCTGAATGGACAGGAGATCTGTCTAACCTGCCTCTCGCCTGCTGATAGACTCCAGTTCTTTCAACCCTGAACTGGACTAAACAGTATAGGAAATAAAAGAACAAACAAATGAACAAACAAATAGTTTGAGTAAAATTTTCCTGACTTTTAGTCATTGTTTTACTCTGATTACTCTCCTGGCTTTCACTTATTAACTTTTGTACACAGGACATTTTCATGATAATTATAATAATAAAAGACAGAATGTAGAGAGAATGCAGGACAGAATAATCAGGACCAGCGGTGGTTCAGATCAGGACTTCTTTTGTTGTTGTTGTTTTTCTATTAGTCCTCATCTGGCTTTTTGTTCCAATAAGCATGAAACTGCTCAGTGACAGACACTCGTCCTCACACAGAAATACAACTTTAATCTTTGGTTTCTGCTGTTCTCTTTCTTCTGCTTTTTGTGTAACTCTGATAGTCTTAGGACCTCTGATGGAGTTTGTCCGTGTCTTGATGTGCATCACATCCTGTCTAAATGCTAATACCGTGTATATGAGTAATAGTGTTTCCATAGAGCCCACTTTGAACCAGCAGGGATGCACAAGGAGACTGACTGACTGACGGCTTCTGAATTTCCTTCATTTTGAATAACACTGTCACCATGTTAAAACACCCTTTTATTAGAATTTCATGTCAGCTGTAAAACAGAGACCTATTCCATTCTTAAAAACACTTCTGGTGGGCTGCGTTCATGCAGGGAAATCTAACCAAGAAGTTACAGAATGGTTTAACAATGTAAAGTACTTTGGTGTTTACATCCCCAATCCAGCCAACATGGCTTCCAAACTGGTGACTCTAAAAGGAGCATATTTAAAATAATATTCACAAACACCTATTAACATCTGCTCGCACTCACTCACACTCACTAACAGCTGCAAATATTCACCTACTATCCACCACCTAACACTCACTATCACCTACTAACACCTCCTTACACTCACATGTGTTTATTAATGTGTACTGCAGTGGCATTCTGTAGGGCTATGAAAGAAATCTAATTTTTGGTCAATATGTCAGTAATCCCAAAACAAGCTACTAAGTCATCTCTTAATGGCTTTAAGATTAAACAAGTTATAAAGGTTTGTTCAAATAAACTTTAATGTCCCTTTAAATGCCTTCTTGCTGTTGCAACAGAGGTCATGCTTGAGGTGGCAGTGCTAACTATGGCATATACATGCTGCTGGGGCCGCAGTCCTGCAAGTGTCAGGAGTTTCTGTGCTGCAACACACCTGACATACATCAGACTTGCTACATCTGGAAGTACTGAAAGAGCAGAGGAAGAGTTTGGGTGCAGATATATAACACTAACCAAGGCAGGTATGTCTGGTGTCTTTTTTTTTTTTTTTTTTTTAATAGAGTATTAAGCATGTTTCGTTCACATGTTAAAGAGCTTGAAACTGTCATATAATGGTGATCACTCACTCTTCTTTTGGTATCAAGTCAGCAATGAGTTGAAGGTTTTGTTGTGAGCATTTAAAGGAGAAGTGTTCTAAAACAGCTCTTGCTCCTTCAGCGCTGCAGACAGGTAAGAAACACATGAAAGCAAATCAAGCCCCAAGCTCTTAACACCTGGAATCTTGGAATTCAGTGGGGAAAGAAAAGAAATGTTTCTTCACCATAAATGGGAATGTATAATCTCCTTGGGCAAACAAAAGCAAAGTTAATTTTGCAAGTAAAATATTTTTGAACTAAGGTCACTTTTTCTTAACATAGGGAATGGGAATCGGTGGTGCATCATGGGACATCTCCGACATGTTGACATCTATGATAACTTCTAGTAGCATTTAGCGCAACTGTGATACTGAAATCTGAACAGCTGTTTGTTTTGGTAACACTTCAGGCCAAATGGTTTTGCTTTGCTGTACTTTGGGGTACTCCAACATTGTGCACAATAGAAAAGGGAAGAATAGAACCTGAATAACTTTACACAGCTTTCCTACTTAAAGGAAGAGAGAAAGTCGCCAAATATCAGACTTAACAATAATAATTTTAATACATGTGAGCAAAATGTCTAGCTAGACCAGTGTAACATCTGATTGATACTTTATGTAACTCATCCAAAGTTTAAGACAAGAACCAACAAGGGAGTCCTTTTTATAAACACTATACTTTAAAATATTCAGATTTTTTATTTTTGTTAGTCTCCGTAACTCTTTGAAAGAAAAACTGACAATCATCCATGACATTGCATCTTTTCATGGCTGATAGTAAATGTTTTCACCCTTTTAGTAGTTAAGATCAAAACATTAACAGTAGAAACACTTTATATATATACTAAAATTGAGCTTCACATACCTGTGAACAAATTACCATGTTGTTTTTTGGGTTATAAACATGCAGTTTTCAGCACCCATCTTTTTGGAAAGTGGACATGGGTCTCCAAGGATTTATAGTTTCTAAAATTATCATTTGTGTAGGCACACAGATCACAGACTAGCTAGGCAAAGATGTCGCCATGGCAACCCTATGTTAGTTTGTCGTTGTGTTGCTCGATGTAATTGTTTCCATTTAATAAGGGTTATGTATTATGCCAATTTTTTGGAGATGACGTTCTCTGGCCTCGGTGGTTAGTGTGTCCCTGTATATTTTTCCTTTCTGGCATTTCAGCATGTTTTCTATAGCAACAATCCATGTTCCAATGAATCAATGGAATAAACTTTTGTTTACACTGCAATAAATGCCAATTTTGCACACTTTCTCCTCTCTTTGCATGAGCATGTTGTCTATGCTTGATGTGTAATGTTTGTTTAAGAACTTTAATAAATTATTCGCAGTTTTTCATCACACTTGGCATGTAAGGCCAAAAACTTTGATATTTCATCTCCAAGTCACTTGCATTTTTGTGTTGTATATTCCAATTGGTCCTAATGTGTGAAGGCCTTAAGCACTTAAATTTCATTTTTATTTTTATTTGCATTACAAAATCTGATTACACGAAAACTGGGGAAGTTTATAAATATCATGTAGAGGTTAAAGGTTAACAGAGGCTGCGGACTACTTACTTATAACTACTAATCCCAGCAACAGCACCGTCGGAAATCCTGTAATGATATAATAAGAGTCTGGAGTAAATCCAATCACATACAGAAGGTCATTTTCATTTTTCTCACACTGCGTAATGCCAAGCAGGTCAATCGTTTCCAGTGCAGAAATCTGATCATAACTGTCACTTTAACTCGATTCAGACCTTAACAGTGAATCGTATTGACAGCTGTGAGACTGGACTGAAACTAACCAGAACTGGTGGAGTGGCTTTAAAGAACTAACTCTCCAACCAATGTATTGATTTCTACATTGAAGACGAGACATTCAGGCCTCAATTTTGTCCAATATCACTATGTCACACTCAGCTTTCGCCCAAAGACTGCTGGGATAGGCTCCAGCTTCCCCGCGACCCTTAATTGGATTAAGCGGTTAGGATAATGAATGAATGAATGAATGAATGAATGGATGAATGAATGAATGGATGAATGGATGAATGGATGAATGAATGAATGAATGAATGGATGAATGGATGAATGAATGAATGGAGCTTATCCCAACAACCATGGGGTGAGAAGCAGGGTACACTCTGGACAGATCACCAGTCTATCACAGGGTCAACAGAGAAAGACAAACAATCACTCCTAGGGGAGAATTTAGTCATAAATTAACCTAACATGCATGTTTTTGGATGGTGGGAGGAAGCCATAGTATGGTCAGCCAGAAGAATTACCTGGAAACATTTTTGCAGAGGTTTGTTGTTCTTTTTGTTTATTCTGCTCTTTGTTAAAAAAAAACATTTTTGGTTTTAATGAACAAAATAAAGATGAATGACGACTGCTTAATGGCTGTAAACAAAACGCTGATCCACCAAAATTCTGGATCAATCACACAATTGTGGTTATGTACATGCACATTTTCCACTGACTCTTCTGATGGGGTCATTTATTGGACTGGATATTGATTATTCCAATCCAAAGAAACTAGACATAGCCTACAGTCAAATGTTTTAGTGCATTTCCCTTTGGATTTGATGGGAAAGTGATTTTTGATTGGTATTCTATATTAATAAACTCTGTTAAGGAAAGATTAGTAGTGTATATTGGGAATGTCTTCATTTAGCAAATAGGAGCCTCGGTATAACGTGGAAGAATCTGAAGCCACAATAACCTTGTACCTGATCATGTTGGGCCCTGCGATGGACTGGCGAGCTGTCCAGGGTATGCCCTGCCTTTCGCCCAAGGCTAGCTGGGGTGGGCTCCGGCTTCCCTGCGACCCTGAATTGGATTAAGCGGTTTAGAAAATAAATGAATGAATGAATGAATGATCATGTTGGTCACCAACTTGGTCGCATATTGTTATAATAATATCCAATAGAGTGGACTAGAAAATCTACGAGAAGATCTGAGTCTAAGAATGAACCTGGTGGTCCACACATCCACTATAAACCCTCCTGCAAGGCCATGAACATTTATGTCATTCGGACAAGTTTTTTCAGTCAGCCAGTCAAACGTTTTCTTAAACGCTTGTCAAATTAAGGGTTGTGGGGAGGGTAAGCATAACACAAAATAAAATACTACTACCCCCTTAAGGGTTAGTTATTACAGATAAAAATGTCCTCTTGCAAAAAAAAAAAACAAACAAAAAAAACTGCTATAAAACCAAAACTTCATTTCTGCTCAAAACTGCTAAACAGTGGAAGATGTTGTACAACCCAGAAATTATTCTGTTTTTTATTGTTTTGAGGACAGAAGCTGACTAACTGATTTAACTCCCACAAATCTGAAAACATATATAAATCTGTCAAATTCTCACAGTCATTTAGTCTCCTTAATGGTTAAAGAGGCAGTAAATGATCTAGTTGACATGACACAAAAACTAGTTTCGCCTCAAAGTCAGTATTTCAGATAATCCTTCACTGAAAACTTATCAAGTGAATCAAGTTATCAAGATGGTATTTAAAGGACTGAAATCCTTAATCATTAATGACTCAACAGAGTAGTAAACTAAACTGGCACCAGTAGAGTTAACTGGTAACTTAACTGTAAACTAGAATGGAGAAAAATAGCATGAATATTGTTTTTTATATTTTCTTTTTAAGATAATAGGAAAAAAGTTGCGCTACATGTCAGACTGCACATTAATAATATTACAGAGGAGGGAGGAAAAGTCATTTTCTTGGTTTGTATATTTGATCATACAGCAAACCAGCTGTCGGCTCCTCTGCACCAAGCCGATGACTGGAACCATTTTGTCACCTCCTGCTATTAATATGTGCAAATTACACTTAATCATTCGTCATTTAGGTCATCTTCAAATGGAGGCGAGCTTTCCATCTAATGAAATTACATTGTGAAAAGGCAATTATGTGTTATTTGTGAAGAGAAGGTGTAATAGCTGCCTCTCTTTGTAAGAACAAATCTGTTTGCTTCATATGATCTTTATTGTCTGATACACTGTGTTTTCTTTGAGACCACATTTCCAGTTATTTTGTTTGGAAGACAAACCCAAACTCTGTTACCTCCACAGAAACTGTAAAGTGTCTAAAACACCAGAGAGGGAAGGAAAAAAGTAAAACCTTCTTCAAAAAAAAAAAAAAAAAAAGAGAGTCCTCCAAAGTGGAGGAGTTTCACTATATTTGGATTACTATGATTTTTTTTTTTTACTGGTATTCAGATTTAATGCCATCTTTTTGCCATTGTTAGTGATTATTTTTTGTCCTTAATTGAATACTGGGACTAATTACCAATAATTTAGTCCAGGATCACAAGCAACAACATTCATTATGTGACTCATGTTGAGTTCCCATTTTATATGTTTAATGATTTGTGATGACGGTGATAATTAACATTTATCAATGACATGTATATATATATATATATATATATATATATATATATATATATATATATATATATATATATATATATATATATATATATATATAGATAGATAGATAGATAGATAGATACAGCAGAATTATTCAAAGATACTATTTTTGTGTGTTGTGCTGGCATACAATGTTCAGTAGAGCCTACCAAAGGAAAGAAGTGTGAACAGTTAGTGTCCGGAGTGTGATGGGTCAGCAGTGATGTCTGCTGCCTGTTTCCTGACTCTGGAGGTCTATAAGTCCTGGATGCAGGACAGTTTGACACCTTTTCAGTCCAAGTCTGTCCTGTTTGGTCAAACCAGACAATCAGGTATACATGAAGAGAACAGACTAGACAGCTGCAGTGTATAACTAGATCAGTATTGATTTAATAAACAATGTACTTATGATTACATAAATAACCTAATATTGTTGTCATTAATTTTGCTGATCAGTAAACATATACAGCTATTTAAATGGCAACATTTTGTACAAAGTATTGTCTTACTTCTTATAAAACACTGCCCTCTGATGGTCAGCAGAGTCTGCATTTCACAAGTTAACACATATATTTATATTTGGGGTGGGAAAATCAAATCGAAAAATTGAAAATCAGGATTTTTTTGCTTCAGAATTTTAAAATTGATTTTTTTGTTGAAAAAAAAAATATAAATGTAAATAAATGTAAATGTAAATGTAAATAAATAAAAATAATCCATGATAATGTTTTTTGGAATTTTTTTTTGTTTATCTTGTTTATATTTGTTTATATTGATCTTTTTACTTGTGTATATATATATATATATATATATATATATATATATATATATATATATATATATATATATATATATATATATATATATATATATGCCATTATATGCCATTATATGCCCTGCTGGTTCTGGCCTTCAAATGATGAAGACAATAAAATAATACATTAGTACATTCAAAGTATAGTACATTAAAAAGTTTCGAGAAGGTTAAACAGATACGTATGGGGAAAAAACAGATTTAAAGAAAAAGAAAACCGTAACGACTAAAATTCTTGAAAATCACGATTATAATTGTTTCCGGAACCCTTCATGCACCTAGGAACCTTTGTAAGAAACGTACACAATGCGACCGGGCTATAATTTTAGCGGACCGGAAGTTACATTGTATTCTTCATCTGTGTATTTCTTGAAGTGAATTAGTAAGAATCTGTATCGTGAAGTGTAACATTCAGACACAAGTCCGATAATAAAGTGCTAGTGAAAAAAATATTACAAATAATATTATTAGTTCGTTAAAATCAGCGACATTTTGGGGCTTTCGGCTGCTGTTTTGTCTGCTTCTCTGAAGGTTTCTCCGTATCACAATGAACTACTCCGACTACGACTCTGATGGATATTCTTCTAATGAAGACGCCGATTACGTCCCGTCAGGTACATATCATAACACCAGGTGAAATATTTATCACATAAAATGATTAACATAAATACAAAACCCGTTAAGTCCACGTGGGAATCACATTAAACACGACTGAGTTAAACATTTCGACTTGAAGTCTCAGAATTTATCTGAGTCCAACCCACATAGACCACGATGTTAGTTAAAAACAGAAAACGGTTACGTACTTTGGATTTTATTCTGAGTTGTCAGCTGCAGACTGGTGCTGACAACAGACAGACATCTTGATCAGTTTACTGTGGTTCGGTTGTGCTCATATGTATTCACATCCTTTCATTAAAGAAAAGGCTGAATTTACAACAGTCACTCAAATAAATGGAGACTTAAAAAGGAACAATCACTAAAAAATTGCAAAAATATCATTTAGTAATATAAGACACTGTCTTTTCATTTAATTGAGTTGAAGAAAGAAAAAAACAAAAACAAACAAGTTGGTTCTGGATAAATTAGAGCACTTTTCTGTTGAACATTGGGACAAAATACCTGTCAACAGGTGCAGAAGTCTGACTGAGAGGAACAGAAAACGCCTGACTGTCGCAGAAACATTAAAGGATTGTTCAACAAAATATTAGTTTATAAGTGATGTAATATGTAATAAATTATATTATTTGTTTGCTTTTTAAAAAGAATATTTCTATTAAATCAGAATTAGAAAATAATGTAATGATTTTCATAAAATTTTTATTTATTATTACTTTAGTCAGTTTCATCTTATTTTACAGGCAGCTGTTTTATTTTTTCCTTATTTAATGAAAGGGTTTGTATAAATATGAACACAACTGTAAATACAAATAATACAAATAAGACAAGCTCTGGTCTGTTAACTAAGCTGAGAAAGTCTGAGTTGCAGCTGAGTTTCTGTTCACAGACAGCTTCTTTAAGTTGGTTTAAACCAGTGTTTCTCAAAACCAGTCCTCAGGCCCACCTGTCCTGCTGGTTTTAGACATGATCCTCCTCCAAAGCACCTGAGTCAGATTATTGAACTTCCTCATCAATTCTTTGCAGCCTGTTAACAAGCCTTTTATTTCATTTAGGGGTGTTAAAGTAGGGTTGCCCATAAAACATGCAGGGCAGGGGGGGCTGAGGATTGGATTTGAGAAACACGGAGTTCAACAACTCTGAGTATCTTTACCCAGAGTTAAAAAAAAACAATAAAAAGGCATCATCACTGGCGCATGATACCTGGATTCACAGTGACAACTGCTAACAAAAAACTGCCTCTTATTTCCAGTTGGACCAATAAGTTCTTATTAAAGTACACGTGCAACACCAAGAGGTATTTTGTAAAAAGAAAAGCAACCACACAAAGAGGGAATACTGCTGTTGCTGAGCAGAGACAAGCATCATGACTGCTACCTGAGTCAATGTGGAATCTGGAACCCATTTATCCACTGACTGAATATTTAACTTTATTAAAATTGCAGCGTTTGGGTTCAAATATCGATGCAGGGAATAAAATCTTAATTGTATCTGTGGTTCATTCTCAGAGGGGAAAACACATCTATAGATATACATGTATATATGTTTGACACCCACCCCCGCGCCCCAACATCATAGAGTATGATAATAAATTATAATAAAACAATTTATGGTATTTAATAATTTAATGGTATCAGTCTTTTTTTGTTTCTGACTCTTTTGCTTACTGTCTTTGTCCTAGATGATAACCTCAGTGAGGATGACATCAATGAGTGTGAAAAGGAAGACCCTCTTCATGAGGATGATGTCGTGCCATGTCCTGATGGGAATCCCAAGAAGAAGAAAAAGAAGAAGGACAGCAGTTCAAGGTGAGGGGATCATGTTGTGACAGTCATGTGACTGTGAGTCCAGGACAGAGCTCCACATTTTTTATGTTTGCAAACCTGGTCTTTACCATTGGCTTCTTGGATCTAGAGGATTTCTAGTTGCGACTCAGTCACTTTCTAAAACTTTAATAATAGACGACTTATCCTAGTGATGATGGTGATTATCGTTATTTTCCTTGTGAAAATTTCTGGCTGGTTTTAACAGAAGATGATCACATGAAGTTTAGACCCAGAAGAGTCAAATATGTCCCATTCAGACATCTGGATGTGTGTGTCAGGTCTGAATGAGAACTTGTGTGTAACACAGAGATGATGTAGGATTTCTCTGTCCGCTTCTTTCTGTCTTCGCTGTGGTCAGTACCTTTCTCAGCTCTTCTACATGAAGCCTCCATCTTTTTCAGGTTTACCTGAGGATGTGACAGGTGCTGATCTTAGTGTCAGACATTTTTGGTTTTCCAAAGCATGTTAGCAGCTAAGGTGATGCAGCAGGTTGGTTTAACCATTTAAAAGCAAAGTATTTCCAGACAACAGATCCATCATCATGTTTCTGCTACAGCTTCACACTCTGTTCGTTTCTGCCGCTGTGTGACTCCACTAACACAGCTGCTATGCTGAACCTTTACTGGGTTTTTTTTCTTTTACTTACACATCTTTGGACAGTTATGTTTTTTTTTATTCTCAATAATACTGTTATTTTCATTTATCTAATTAATTTTTAATCTATTCTTCATATTTATTTATAAAATGTTCTTATTTTTCTAATATGTACATATTTTATAAACTTATTTCTGAGTAACTGGATACATCTATAGGGACCCTGATGGCTAGCAGTGGCCCTGATGATCATTCTGATGTAACTCCACAGAAACAAGAGGAAAAGAGTCCTGGAGTTAAACAGGGACGGAGGAGCCAGCGAGGCTGAAAAGGTACAGCAGCCACAAGATGAAGATCGCAATGATGAAGAGAAACAGAAGAAAAAATCTGATGATCTTTGGGCAAGTTTCCTTTCTGACGTTGGATCTAGACCCAAGGAGTCCACAGCTGGATCCCAGTCTGGTTCCAAAAAGGAGGTCAGTCCAGCAGAAGCATAGCTCTGGGTCGTACGGTGTGTTTCTGGTGCAGAACAGACTCAGCAGCGTCTCCTGGATTCTGATCACATCTGTTCTCCTTCTTTGCAGGCCGATTCGGATTCTTCTGGGTTGAAGGTTCCTCGTCTGAGTTCAGACTCTAAAGCACCAGAACCCGCGATGGTCACCATCACAAAAGTGTTTGACTTTGCAGGAGAAGAGGTCAGGTACGTCTCTGAACCCTGAAGCTTCATATTTTAGAGACCTTCCCTCTTTGAAATTCCTCTCCTGATCAGTAGATGGTGCCACACACACATACATGCTGTCTGGAGGAGTACACACCCTGATACAGTTTAACTCCAGTGCTGAATCAGACAGGAGGACAAAAGGAACCTTTAAGTGTAGTTTTCACAAATCGTTTTTTATCAGGCGCGAACGTGACAACTCGCTGACCGAGGATGAAAGCTCCAGTTAAAAAGCTCTGCGGCCCGTCCTGAAGGCCTGCAGTTATCTCCACATCTGGACTTTCTGTCCAGTAAAGCTTACATGGAAGATGCTGCAGGATGCTGCAGGATGCTGCAGAGCTGCGATGCTCAGAGGATGCAGTCAGGTCATGAGCTGCAAGGTTAAGAAAGGATTTAACAGATCTAACAGAGCACCTGAAAAACCCTGTTTTTTTTCTCTTTTCTTAAATCTGTTGTTACTTCCCTCTCTGCTAACCAGTGAGCACACACATGGCTGTTGGATAGTTCATAAGTGAGATTTAACACAAATGTGCGTGAGTCACAGCAGACACTGACCCTGATGAAGACCTTGTTGGTCGTAACACGTTGGTCTTTTTTTTTTTTTTTTTTTTTTAAAAAAAACAACAACGTTTTAACTTGTAAAAATAATGGCTTTTCATAATTTTAATAAATAAATGTATTTGAATGTATTAATAACTAAAATGAAACTAGTCTGAGCACTTTCAGTTATTTCTCTAGGCTCGTTGCATGTAGACAAGCCAACTTTCCAACAGCTACTACTGAACAAAGGGCTAAACATAAAATTGTTATTTAAAATAGAAAACAACAAAATATAAAACAATGAAACAATAAAAATAAACTCATTCTGGGTGAACTGCCAGTGAAAATAGATTGGTCTTAAGAAGGGATTTAAAACTGGACAGTGACGAACCCTGTCTGCCCAGCAGTAGCACACCAGTACAACATCATTACACCTCCTTTACGACTCCTTGTACAAGTAAAGCAAAAGTTTTTTGTTTCCACTTTATTTCCTACATTAAGTAAGAAAGATATCTGGACATCTAAGAAAAAAAACTTATTTTTGTTTTAAATGAATAGTTTCAAATGGGTCTTTAGAAGAGGAACTTTCGCTCTGCTGTGATTTTTTTTTTCCTTGAATCCACACACTGATAAAATATCATAGTTACTTTGAAAGACTGTACACCGTAGAGCTGTGTCTGTCAGGGTTTCTGTTCCCATTAACGTTTGATGCATCTGTCGCTCTGTCAGGGTGAATAAAGAAGTGTCGGCAGACTCCAGAGAAGCCAAAAGTTATCTGAAAAATCAGACTGCTGAACAAGAGGAGAACAAAGACCCGTCGCCCAGCGAGCCACCTCTCCCTGGCCCCAGGTAGGCGCATGACACACCAACACCACAACGACCTGAGGAGTAGAGCCGCAACAGTCGGAAAGTGAAATAGTAGTGTTTGTCATGAATGTAACTTCGACTCGTTTTCAGTCTGACTTCTGCAGACAGTGGCGTGATTGTCTGTTTAAAATGTCTATTTGCTTCATTGTTTGTGTGTCTCGTCTGTGTTTGTTTTTTAAATGGACCGTGTGTCCAGAATAAAGATTAATTGGAAATGGAGTTAGCATACTGTAGGTAGATGCTGTTAAACCACAGAAGATTTTCTAAATACTGGAAAATGACTGGAGTTGAGCTGCCAACTGGAAAAGCAGCAAATGTCCACGGATGGAGGAATATCGTTGTCCAGTCCTAGCCAGAGGTGTACGATCCAGGTGACATAAAGTAGAAGTCCTGCCATGATCTACCTGTGCATTTAGAACAAGTGTTTCCACTAACAGGCTCATCTACCTGCAGTGGAGCTGAACTCATTCAATTCTGCTGGTTTAGTGACTGGTTAGACCAGCTGTCGGACTGGACTTTTACTTTTTGGCACCTGGATTATACACCTCTGGTCATAGCTCATCAGTCCAGCTGCTTGCTATCCATGGAAACAAGCAGCAGCAAAACCATTCTTCACATAAAATCAGTTTTTGTTTTCTTACCTCTTCACTACACCGTGCCGTATTGGATCTGTGCTGTACAGAAGACATTTACCAAACACAGTTCCCGGTTCAAACTCCAAGCAAATTAACTGGGAATGTAACAAAGACATGAGAACATCCCTGTCCACTTTACAGCTTCCGCGGATTTCTCCACTTCAAGCAGAAAAAAAACAAACATGGTGTCATATGAAAGCAGAGACTCTGTGTCTTACTTTTACTCATCTGTGGTTGTAACTCCTCCAAAACTCTGCTGATGTGTCTCCTCTGCATTTGTTTGACATGAAGCATGAAGGTCCTGGTTGCTTCCATGAAGATAAAGACAATTTTCACTCTTCCTTTCATATACGATCACGAGCTTCACTTCTTTCTGGATCCTCACAGTGTTTGGAAGTAGAATTTGGGGTCCACCCCTGGATTCTAATGACTGTGAACATTGATAGAGGTGTCCATCATCAGAATCAGCCGATGGCTTCCTGAGATGTTTACCTTCGTAACACCTCTGTTAAACCGAGGGGTGGGACTTTAATAAAAATATATCTAATTATTTAGAGACTTTGTTATGAATTATCTTGATTAATTGCATTTTGATCACATGACAAAACTATGTTTGCCTCAAAAAGCAACTTTTATTTTTTATTTAAACCAGGGCTGTCCAGCTCTGGTCCTTGAGGGCCACAATCATGCAGGGTTTCCATGCATCCCTGCTCCAACACACCTGACTCAAGCTAATCTGGCATTGTGCAGAACTTCTTTGGTTGTTGGGTCCATTTAATGGAAGCCAGGTGTGTTGGAGCAGGAATGCATGGAACTCCTGCAGGACATCTGCCTTTTAGGACCGACTTTGGACGCCACTGATTCAAATAGAATTTACTGCACGACTGAATCAAATAATAGACACAGATATAAATATTGTAAACTCAGTAATGCTCTAGTAATGTCTGGAAAATTGCATTAAAATTAAAACCAGTAGAAAATTAATTAACTTAAAAATCCTTCGGAGAAAACGGAAAAGACCTAAAGTTAAAGAGTCATTTTGAGTACTTTCACTATCAGCTCCAGCTGTTCTCTAATGAAGTCTTCAACCTGTTACAGTAAGTTCTTCCACTCTTCATTAATACGGTCAGCCAGGGCGGGATCCGCCAGTAGAAACTTTGTACCTTCCGCTTTCAGTCTGGTCACGGTGCTGCGGTGATCTCCTGCTCTTACTGCAGCGGGGAGCTGGATGCTGCATGGGGACCAAGCTTCTTTGGGGTGTGCTTGGACTGGTAGGGGTCTGTGGCAGTGCTCGCTGCTGCTCCTTCAGGGGAGTAAACGATACGTTTTTTCCTAGTCAGTCTCCAATAACATTACTTTATTTCATATTACAAATAATAGCTGTTAACATTTTTTGTCTTTTCACTTTTATTTTGAAAGCAAAACAAAAAACTCCCTGAACCTACACAGACTTCTTTTCTCTTGTATGTGCTGCATTTAGTGTGCACATGTTCCCTGCCCCCCCCCCTTTAAATGCCTTTGTTTCCATGGTGATGAATGATGATGGGATGTTCATGTCTTCCTTCCCAGAGAAAAAAAGAAAAACAGAGACAGGAAACAGGAAATCATCTGACAACAGACAGGAACCAGCATGTCCACATCCCATTTCCTATTTATCTCTCTGTGTGTGTGTGTGTGTGTGTGTGTGTGTGTGTGTGTGTGTGTGTGTGTGTGTGTGTGTGTGTGTGTGTGTGTGTGTGTGTGTGTGTGTGTGTGAGTGAGTGAGAGGAGGGAAACACACAACAGGAAAGAGCCATCAGCGCCCCTCCCTCATTAATCCTGGCCAACAGTTAGATGTCAGTGTTTGTTTGTAGCTTCAGACGATGCTGATGTGTTTACTGCAGCTGGGGGGGGGGGGGCGGGGGGGGGGGGGGGGGGGGGGGTCTGCTGCGATCAGAACCCGTAGAAAACGGCGCGTATAACACAACACGACTTCTTCATGTGAGTTAAATCTGTTTATTGCACTGGTGATTGTTGCCGTCCCAGAAACTGTGTTATGTAGAACGTAGCGCACGTTGGGAAACTCAGGTTTGTCTGTTCCCAAGAGAGACTGTTACCATGGTAACTGACTCCACAAAGTAAACCTACTTGCAGAGTGCTCAATTGATGATGGATTTTTTGTGCTTTGTACACGTGTCTAACGCTGAGTGAAGATGCTCAGTCGATTTCAACTCGAAGCAGCTGATCTGGAACCGAAAACTCCAAATTTATTTTTAGCCCTAAAGTTTTTGTCCCACACTGATGCCTAAAACAACCAGCAGAGTCTCTATGTTCATACAACAGCATGTTTGTGTGGCTTGCTGGAAGTGTGGAAATGAGCAGAAGCTGTGAAGAGGACAGTGATGTTCTCATGATTCCTTACATTCTCATATCATTGCTTAAGGTGTGAACTGTGTTTGGTTTGGGTGCTGATGCTCTTAGCTGAGTTTCTCCCTGTCAGTTTGGTATGCTACATGTTAAGATTGTTGCTTCATGGTGGGATTAAAGATGTTCAGTGCCTCCTGAACAGGGGGTCTAGTCATGAAGAGGTTTTCCAGCTGTGATGAAATGTTTGAGATTCTCTGCAGGTTGGATCTTTGGAACCGTTCCACCTTAATGTTGACCGGCTTCATAGTTCACACATCACCTGTTCACATTTCTGAGGACGTTTTCCTCAAGTCATGAATGACACATGCTGGCATAAATAATGACAAATGACTTAAATAAATAATTTTACATCAATTTTGTTCCAATATATAAGTACAAATGAGTTTGTACACATTTAGTTTTGGCTGCAGTGGAGGCTGTTAAGCTAAATTTCCACAGTGGGTTTAAGCTGCAGACGGACTCACTGTAAGTCTTCTCTCCTGTGTTGCTGTTACAGGCTGGATTTACAGTAAATAATAATATTACTGAATAAAACATATTATTGTTGATCATGAAAGTGAGGAAAATGTAAAAATGTGTTTAAAACTGGATTTGGTTAGGTTGCAGAATATCAGACATTAGATCACTCAGGTATGATTTATTTTTCTCTTCTCTGCGTTCAGATGTTGATGAGTTGTGCTACAGGACCAAACCCAGCCTGACGTCATTACCTCCAGCTTCTCATGGCTGTTTATCACTTCTTGAAGGCCTAAATGACTGCTGTTAAAATGGTTCACAGTAATTAGCGGAGTGTGTTATCATGCTGCAGTCAATGACAAGGTCCGTCTCCAGTGGGAGATTTGTAGGTTCAGATTGGATGTCCGGTTTCTCTCGGCTCTTCTTTTCTGAGCAGCGGTGTTGGTTCAGATGTTGATGTACCTGGGTGGTCCGTCCAGGAGTCGACATCCTGCGGTTAAACCTGGAGTTGTGTAACAGATGAGTCACATTGTGGATGAGTGACATCTCTGGTCCTGATGCTGTTGGGGTTAAAAACGAACTCCACTGTCTCTCATAACAGATTTATTGATGGACCTTATTTAATTAATCATGTGACTTATAAGAACGCACATTTCATTTGAACAGTACTGGTCTTTTAGTGGTTCCTAAAGTCAGTAAAACATACGGTGAGGTGTTTGCTCTCTGTCCTTGTGTGTGTATGAGTGTGTGGAAAGAGCTTGCGTTTTTATTGTTTTTAAATGTCCTTTAAATGTTTTGTTTTAATCCTTATGACTTGATTTTATCTTGTGAAGCACTTTGTGTTGCCCTTGGAATGAAATGTGGTCAAGAAATAAAGTTTGATTTGATTTTTTTTTATTTTTTTTCCGTTCTTCTTTTCTCTTCATCGGTTTCGACCGTTTTTTTTGTTTTGTGGATTTCTTGTTTTTGTAAACATAAAATTCCCTCTAAATCAGTCGAAATGAAAAGTGCAAAAGACAGGAAGAATGGAGGCGGCAGTAGTTTTCCACCACTTAAGTGGCATTCTGTTCTGCAGTCACTTTCCAGATGTTTTTATCCAAAGCGACTTACATGTGAGAAGCGATCAACTAACATGACATGCATGTCTTGTGGGCGGGAGGAAGCCTGAGTTCCTGGAGAAAACCCACACATAAACGAGAACATGCAACACAGAAAAGCCCCTTTTCAATCTTTTCCCTTTGTTTGTGAAACAAGCAGGGAAGGAAGGAGGTGGACTGATGATGACTTTAGCTCAGGACTTGAGTTTCCTGTGACAGTTGCGTGATGATGTGTCTGAATACTCTGCTGCTGCTGTTGTGGGTCCTCTGAATGAGGATGAAGTGGGTAACGCTCAGTCTCGCCCTCTGTTTGCAGTGCTAAGCGTCCAGCCGGCATGTCAAGCATCCTGAGTCGCATCGGGGGAAAAAAACAGAAAATTAGCACGCTGGAGAAGTCAAAGATGGACTGGGACGCTTTTAAATCAGAGGAGGGCATCACAGAGGAGCTCGCCATCCACAACCGAGGAAAAGAGGGGTAAGACCTTCAGAGTGGTGGAGTGGAACACTTCATGGTGGACAATGAAGTCCTTTTTTAATTTCTTGATTCAAAATGTCAGTGTGTGACAGCTTGACTTATTAAAACCAGTTTAACTCAGTAGCTTCTGCGACTTCTGAACCTCAAACACGTCACCGTGGAAAATCTGAGAAAACTGTGTGTTTGCATTCGGACCTGGATTCTCTAAAGAGTTTCAGGAAGTTGGAGAACGATTGAAGATTTCAAAGCAACACGTTCATCGTTATCCTCCAGAGGTCTGTAGCAGCAGCAGGAGGAGAGAGTTCACCAGCTGTTGCCACGACAACAAGCTGAAGTCTGAGGCAGGCCTTTCTACATCACTGTGTGTGTGGTTCTGATCCACAAAGACTCTGAGCTCAGTGTTCGCTGCTGCTCCTCACACTTTCATGTGCGATCAGAGTCCATTTTTTCAGAACAGACTCCTGATCTCCCGCAGCATCTGTGGAATTTTTTCACAAACCCTGAATCTCCTCATTGCAGTCGTGTGTATACCATCTGTCCAGATCATCAGGAGGTTTACATGATAACTTAGGATGCCGATTCTGGTTCGGTTGAAGATTCACTGAGGGAAAAGAAAACTATTTGGTTTGTCTGATTTCCTGAGAGAGTTGATCTGTATCTCCACGGGAACAAGATGCTGCTGAAACACAGCGAATGAGATTTTTCACACTGTTCAGCAGAACGGTGATCTGGCTCCTGTGTTGTGCCAAACACGTTCGCTTTGCCAAGAGGAGCTTCATGACGAAAGGCCCTTCTTGCAAATTTAACTATTATATTTAATTTTAAAATTTCTCTGTTGCTGATTGTACATATAAATGCTGGACAAGAGGATTGGGGGACAACAAAAGGAGAAAGTAACAGGAAGGAAAAAGAAAGAGAGAAGAGAGAAAGAAAAGGGAACACCAGATATGAGACGTTCAATCTAAACAATAAACCTGCTGCTACACCTGGAAGGAAACAAAACACCACCTGGAACTTCGCCAAGAAAAGAAAACTGACAGGTATCCGGGGAGCTTAAAAAAAAACAGATAACCTGAGGAAGAACAGAAAAAACGTGTTAATCACAATAACAAAAGCATCGTCCACACAGAGAGGTTTCATCGTTCTGAATTCACACAGACTAAAATGAAACCTTACTGTCCTGCAGGGTCATTTCTGAGAAACACTGCAGCGGTGATCTATGTGGATCTCCTGACATCAGGTCCACCAGCTGGTGGTCTGTCTGTTCTACCACACAAGCTGGTAGCATTGGGAAAATTGAACTGAAAAATCGAAAATCTGGATTGTTTTTGCTTCACATTTTTTTTGCTTTGTAAATTGATTTTTTTTTTTTTTTTTTTAAATAAATAAAAATAATCCATTATAAAATTTTTTGATTTTTTCACTTCTCTTCTTGGGCATCACAGCAGCAGAATGATGGTCTGGCTACTGTGTTGTTTTTTTTTCCAAAGTTGTTTTGTTTTTAATCTACAAAAATCAGCAATATTGAAGAATTGTGAGAATCACTATTTGAATCAAATCGGCACCCAAAAAAATCGGAATCAAATCGGGGCTAAAGCATTGTTACAGCCATACAAGAAGGGGTTGGCCACCTTCAGCAAGGCTTTGTCTGGAGAGAAATCTGGACCTGTTTCCTCATCATGGCGTTAAACACAGAAAGCAGGAGGTTACTGGGAGTCCATCCTCCATCCATCAGAGGATCACACAGACACTAATCCTCTAGTTAAACAAAGCAGCCTGCTTGTCAGTGATGCAGTGGCAGTAAAGTCAACTGAAACACCTCTGATAAGCTGAATCTGTGATGCAGAAAAGTCTGTGTCTTTTCTTCTTAAACACACTGTGTGTGTCATCATGCTGGTTTTTTCTGTGCTTTTCAGGTATGTGGAGCGGAAGAACTTCTTGGAGCGCGTTGACCATCGCCAGTTTGAGTTGGAAAAAGCCGTGCGACTGAACAACATGAAGCGATGACGGCAAACGCTTTGTGTAATGACAGAGTTGATGTTCCTGCAGTAATCAGAGCTCCAACTGCGGCTCTGTCTATTTCAGGGTGGATGTATAAATAGGTTGAGGTTGTGTAACGGTGGGTGTGTGTTCCCCGTGAGAGCAGCCTTCACACTGGTTATCTACACACAGCGATATGCTCATGTTAGACACTATTATGAATGACTCATTGTGTCCCAACCGTGATGTTCGAGTCCTTCGAGAGTCTTATTGTGTCCTACGGTGAGGACAATGTAAAAACATGTCTGAATTTGCTGATTACATCATTTCTAACTCTGAACACCTGACTCTGATTGAAGTGATCAGAAAATCTTCTTTTCCATTAATCAGATTAATGTCAGAATTTCCTGACCAGGTAAATTTCTTCTCTCAGTTTTTCCATGAGGAATCACAAACCAGTCTATGAAAGCACGGAGCTGCCACCCTTATAAGAATAAAACTGGACCTCATTACTTTATAAATTTATAGATTTATTATAATACTGGTAAACTTATTTCACTGTAACTTGATGGCTTTATGGTAAAAAATGCTTTTTGTACCTAAAACGTGGAACATGTCACCTTACAACCTCATAAGTTTCAATAAAATGCTTAAATGTGATGTTTTATTGTAAAAATGTGAAATTTGTTATTGGCTATAGTTATCGGTTTCATGTTTCTACAATAAAACTTATCACTATATATATATATATATATATATACATATATATATATATATATATATATATATATATATATACACATTTATATATTTCTTTTTTTTTTTTTTTTTGCTTTAAACATTAAACTTATTACATTATAATGTAATGAGTTCTAGTGCAGGAATGTCAAACTTGTGTTATAACATGTTTTACTGTGAAAACCTAAAACTTATAATATGATAAATTTCACTGCAAAAACATGAAATTTGTTTTGTTACAATGCAATCAGTTTTACTGTGAAAAGGTTAAACAGTAAAACGAGAGTATGAGTTGTATTTTGAAAAGGAAACCTTATTAGGTATATCATGATACGTTTGCTGTAAACTTATGACATTATGACATAATAAGTTTTACTGTATGAACGTGCAACTTATTACATTTTAATGTGATAAGATTTTCATTTAACAACTTTAAACAAGTTATAACATAAGCTTTACTGAAAAAATGTGATTTATTACAATACTTTTTATAGTAAAAGGTGATATTGGTGTTATGTGCAAATTTTACTGCAAGAACATCGTTTCATTGGTAAAAACATCAAACTTGTAATGCATTAAGGTGATAAGTTTTACTATAACAAACATGAAACTTGTTACGTGATGATGTGGTTCAAGTTTTTTTCTTCTCGTTGGGAGGCAGCTCCGTACCAGACGGACGGTGAAGAACCGGTGTGGTTGTTTGGTTTTTCTTTTCATTAAACTGTAACCTTATTTGCATTCATGATGTTGAGCTTTGTGCCCAGACGAGTAACTAAAGACAGGATGTGTTTCTGTTTTATGAGCTGGTAAAAAATGCTGAATCTGGATTTTCCTCCCTCAGGCGACTGGATGGTTTGTCTGCATGCTGTCAGAGTGTTTGTATGTACGGCCGCGATATTTATACATTTTTTTATTTTGATTTTATGTCAGATTATTTGAACTGTTGGTTTCCTGTCTGTCATACACCAATAAAACGTCTTCATCATGATAAGCTGAGGATGGAGGCCCTCATGTGTAAGCTTTTTTCTGTTCTAAAAGACTTTATAGCACAGAGACGTTAAACATTTCATGTTTCTTTATCAATACCATGTATTAGAATCTAACCAACATAATTTTCTTGTCCAAAATGTTTGTTTTTTGTTCTAAAAAAGTTGTTTTTTCATCAAAACATTAAAAAAAAAAAAAAAAAAAAAGGAACTTTTGGTGTAAAGAAGTTAATGACATGTTAATATTAATTTTTTTCCTTTCTGCCTACTCTTGCTTCTTGTCCACTAAGGTTTGGACCTGAAGATTCACATCTCTGGTTTCTGACTTGAAAATGTTTTTTTCCTGCTTTGCTTTCATAATTTTGAACAACCTCAACTCTGAAAGAAACTGTGACGCTATGTAAAATGTAAATAAAAAACAGAATCTCATCAACTCATCTTTTATTCCCAGTAGAGCATGAAGATTAAAATGTGAAATGTAGCATGTGTCCACGTAACCAAGGCATTTCATGCAAAATATAAGCTCATTTTGAATCTGTTGGTAGCAAATCTGTAAAAAAAAAAAAGTTTGAAGATGGGCAAAAATATGGCTGAAAACATAAACTGCGCAAATCCTAAACAACCTGTGGATCATTTAACAGCTAATTTCATTGGCAATGTGTCAGTAACATGACTGGATATTAAAGGAACACTTCAAACAGAGTCTCTCAGATGGAAAGGTGTTCATCAATCTGAGACAAACTGGTCCAAAAAGCTGTGTGAGAATTTCAGGAAAAATGTTCCTTTAAAAGAAAAAAAAGAAAAGAATCACGAGCTACTTTATTATTTATCCAGTGAGCAGCAGTTACCTGGACCAACATGTCCGGTTGATGTCCAAGGTCAGAGGAGAGCTGACAGACTGATTGAAGATGAAAGGCAGCAGGAAGTCAAATAAGTGGTTCCAACCAGAGTATACAGAAACTCAGCTCTGACACACACAACACATCCAGCCTTGGAGCAGATGGACTGCAGCAGCAGAAAACCATACCTGGTACCACTCCTGCAGCTAAGAACTGGAAACTAAGACTACATTTCACACAGACAACTGGACAATGAAAGATGGACAGACATTTCCTGGTCTGATGTGTCTCCAACTGGCCTCCAGGTTCAGATAGTAAAGCATGGGTCGACCCTGCCTTGCATCAACAGAGTTATGCCATTAGGACTGAACTCTGTCCTCTAAGATGACAACACTGGCCCCTACAGACAGGGGTTTATCAAAAACTACCTTCAGAGGATTAATGGCTTGCAGTCCTGGACTCAGCCTTATTGAACACACAATCATTTTGGGCTGCTGTTGGTACCAGAAAGACCAACACAACCACACTAGCAGACTGGCTCAAAGTGATGCGTTCCACCGCTATGTGTGGTCAGCATGAGGGGGGAACAGCACCAAGCTGCAGCGGCTGTGTTCTTCTACATAATACCCTCGTTAGTAGATGAAGCCATTGTTAAATTAATTTGGCCTGCTTCTCCAGATCTCAATTATGCAATCAAATACACATAAACCACATAAAAGTCAACAGCAGAATCTGCTGTTGGGTAGAGAAGATTCACCAAGTTTTTATGGGCACAACCCACATACTCCATATATATATATATATATATATATATATATATATATATATATATATATATATATATATATATATATATATATATATATATATATATATATATATATATATATATATATATATATATATATATATATATATGTATATATATATATATGTGTGTGTGTGTGTGTGTGTGTGTGTGTATTAATAAAATTGTGAACTCAAGAAGAATGAATGAAATAAAAAGCTGCTTCAACAAAATGTTCGAAGGTGTCAATATTTTTTATAACCAGCTTATTTATTTATTTATTTATTGATCTTTGTCCTTTGTGTTGTATTCATATTTTCCAAGTAGATTTTTTTTAAAAGTTTAGTACTAAAGGTTTTAGCTTAAGGTGGGAAAATCATTTTACCAGGGGTTTAAGCAGTCATTTTATACAAACTGTATTTCTTCTTATATTTTCATCTAATTTAATTGGATCTTGGATTTCTGATCAGCAATCTTCTTTCAGCTCCAGTGGCTTTAATCGCGTCCCAGTGACTCAGTCAGCGGGAAAAGTTGGACAAATGGGATCAAACTGGTCCAATCCCTGCAGACTGGTTTGAGGACTAGTAACTGGTTATTGCAACTGGACGGAACCACTTGTGTTCTGCGTTTAATGCCTCTGTGGAGAGACGGACTGCAGGACGGTCCCTTTAAGGCCGGACTGGATCATCCCTGAGGACGCGCGGCGGCAGACAGCGGCACGCGCAGATCTGCTCCTGTCTGCAAACAGCGCGCATCTCAGCGACCATCTCTGCGTCATTTCAACGGATTTCAATTTAAGTATTTCTGATTAAATCACTAAGGAAAGCCGGGACAGCCGCGAGGAGGAGGAAGAGGAGGAAGAGGGGGAGCGGAGAAGATCTGGCTGGTCATCCGGGGCGGCCGCATTGCTGCTGCCGCCGCAAACCTCTGTCGCTGCTGCGCCTCTCCGAGCCCAGCCGAACCCTACCAGCTCCTCCTGCAGCTTGCTTTTCTCTGCTCCTGGCATGGATGGAGGAGGACTGACAGACGGATAGCTGGGAAGAAGAAAGCTCCGCGTTTCAGGCTGAAGCAGCGACATTACAGCAGCAAGATGTCTGTCCCTGTAAGTATGTCAGCCTGGAACACCACCTCATCTTCACTTTCTCACCACTGATCCTCAGCAATGTGGGCTTTTAAATCTGGACAGCAGTATCCGAGCACACCCAGTCCTTACACACTCCCATAGCTGATACTATCCCAGTAATCGTGGGGGGGAAAAAAACAGCAGAAAGAAAGAAGGTGTTCTGTAGGTGGAAATGAAGGACTGCAGGGTCTGTCTGAGATCTGAAGGACACACTGGGTCAGCAGAACTGGCCTGTCAACAAATCTGACAGATCCTAATGTCTCTGTGTATGTGTGTGTGGGAGTGTGCGTGTGCGTGTGTCAGATGTTCCCGTCCTGGAATGTGGCATTGATGGAGCTTGTTGTGTTTTGTTCATCGCATTCCTGAGGATCTGTTTCACAAACACAGCCTGCAGGGTGTGATTGCGTCTGCCAGTCTGAACTCATCTGCTCCTGTCAGTTATCCTGTTCCTATCAGTGAAAGGAATGCATGTGGTAGCTGATCATTTCATCCTCCTGACTGATTATGTTGATGCATATGATGGAACCGGCTTCACACAGATGTGTGTTCCAGTTCTCCGCAGGTTCTGGTTCTCCTCTGAAGCTTTTCCCAGATGTGTTCCCTTCTAAACAAAAACATGTTCGAGTTTTGGTGCTTTGTCACGTTTTCATGTCATTTTCATGTTCTAATAATGTATTTGACGGCTGTGTATGAGACGTTTATAGGTTTTTCTATAAAAAAGCATCGACACCTCCGGTAAAATTCCAGGTTTTCACATAATTTCAAACTTTCCCCACTTTTTATATCCTGTACAGTTCACCCATATCCTAGGAGTCTACTAAATTTGGAGTATCTTGAACAGAGATGATTGTATTGTCTCTTGGGTTCCTATACAACTGGTATTCATCACCATTATGATATTTTATAACAATAACACGTTAATAAGGCCTGAATGATTAGTTGTTTTTGAATCAAAACTGCAATTTAAGATGTTGCAAAGAGTGAAACGAATTTTCACATAACACAGTTGACTGTGGTGTTGACTGGGTGTTTTGTGCAAAACTGCGGGGAAAGTACAACTTTTTGCTCCTCGTGTTCTCGGATCGGCTTCGCATGTGAAGCATGTTGAACGTTGCCCAGTGAGAGGGTTCAGCACCTGAATGAGATGAGGTGAAGAGAAGGTTTAAATTGAACACCTGAAAGCTACAGTCAGGTGTGAAGTAACATCTTCAAACCACATTGGTCCTGATGGAGTAAATAAATACATTTTTACTGAGTGGAGTGGCTCTAAATATTCAGAGTTCACATTGCAGACAACATGCTGATGCTAATAAAACCTACAAAGGATATTGGATCTGTTTGAAACTGAAATACGACTCAGAAAGTCCAACAATGATGGTGGATGCAGTTTGTTCAGCTCCATCTTCTGAAGTTCTCAGAGGGTTTCCATGTTCACCTTCCTGGCTGAGAAAGAAATAGAAAAGAAATCAGGATTTGTGTCTGATTTTTCAGGTGGTTGAAGCTTCGTTTAGTCTGATGTCCATACTCAGCTGGTGGAGTGCATTCGGGCTGTGACGATGTGCTTTAGTCCCAATTCCATTCAATTCTGATTTATTTGGGTGCTGATTCGATTTAAATTACGATTCTCACAATTCCTTGATATTGCTGATTTTTGTAGACTAAAAACAAGCAAAAAATGTACAAAACTTTTCTTGTTTGTCATTTTTGTTGATTTCATTTAGAAAAAAACAACACAGTAGCCAGACCATCATTCTGCAGCTATAATACCCAAGAAGACAAGTAAAAATATCAGTAATAACAAGAAAAATGACAGAAATTTTAGAATGGATTATTTCTATTTATTTGAAAAAAAAAACACATATTTTTTAACAAAAAAAAAATCTATTTTAAAATTGTGAAGCAAAAAATCCTGATATTTGATTTTTCAATTCAATTTTCCACCCCTAGAGTGCATGCACCTGCATGCGCGAGCATGTGTCTGTAAGTGTCCTAAAACTCCACTTAGACTGTTTAGTTTTTACTAAAAGGACCAAAGATAAACCTGTTCTAGAGGAGACTTCAGTGTTTCATCCTGTAGGTGATAACTTTTCCTAATTGTTAGAATATCCAGCGAAAAGCATTTGTTGCCATTTCTGCATGAACACTGAACAAAAGCTGGAACTTAAAAAATAAACAGCAAAACAAGTCACAGTTTTGTTCTGAGAAACACAATCAGATCTTTTCCCTTTGTCTTTCAGGCTTGATGTGAATAATTTCATCCTAAAAAGCTTTTTAGGATGGAATTAAATGCCTCAAATGCAACTTTTGGGCATTTAGCAATTTTTCCCTCATTTCTACTTCATGATTTACTATTTTTCTTTGGTAGAAGATTAAACCTAGCGCTGAAACCTGCATTATGCCACTTTAGGATTATATTCACAGCATAATACAGTACATCTGTGAATATATAGTTTTTATAAGCATTAAAACTTCTGGACACATAGAAAATAAAATATAAGCCCCATTTGCAAACAATGCACAGTCACGTCCATTTGTTCACTTATTAATCAGTTCTCTAAATGTTCCCATTTAGATTCAGACAGTGCAGCCTATAGCTACGTCAAAGGTCACCAAAAAAAATTAATATATCATTAAAACGGCTTCTGTTGCATCTAATCATGTTACTAAACTGTTTTTTTTTATTTTTATATAGAATGAACCATTTACATCAACTTGCATTGGGTCTACATGCATGGCAGGTGCCATGTTTGTGCCATCATTTTTACTACGGTGTCCCTGAATGGACAACTGTGTATGGGAAGTAGGGCTGCATGATTTTGGAGGAAAAAAAAAAACTGACATTGCGTTTTTTTTCTAACTCTGCGACACATATTAAGATTTGATCTCACCTCTTTTTGTGAATGCTACATTTTTTCTGTACTTGAGTTAATCTTGTTATCTTTCGTTGCTTGCTTTTATTGTGCTCGGTCCTGAGTACATGTTTTGTTCTACAATGTGCAAACAGGAATTTTGTTTTCACACACAGGTTTGTTTATTGCGATTGGCTAAAAGCAAACCTGTGACTAAGGTATCGTTGAAACCGATGAAAACATCAAGTTCATTTTCCTCCTACAAAGCAGGACCTGTGATGTGACTACCGCACACACGTACATTGTGATAACGATACTCAAACAACATATTGTGCAGCTCTAGTGGGAAGTGAGACCCCTCTGAGCTTTAAAACTGAAGTATCGGCCTTGTTTGATAGGAGCTAGAAATGGTTTTGGATAAGTGCCATAAAGACAGTACATGTGTATAAAAATGTTGTAGTATTTACTACAGCTGAGGTCACCCACTCACAGATATGTTTATGTCAAAGCGTTTCTCAGTTTGAAGCATTGAAGGGGCGAGTCTTGGTGACGACAGCAACCCAACACCAAAACTGATCAGAAACAGGATTTTGGTTCCTGATTAGACTTTCATCATTTAAGGAAAACATGTCTGAGCTTTAGCTGATATATTCCGCTTTAGCTCATCTGTAGTTTTTAATCTGGTCTCACTTCCAGGCTTCAAACTCTGCTTCTGGTCTTGTGTCCTAGTCTCACTTTCTGGTGTCGATTGATCTGTTGTTTTAAATCTTTGAATACGCGTTGATACCTTCATAATTCTCCCGTTGGTTTTCATTTTGTCTCAGTTTTAACGTAATAAAGACGACAGAAATCCTGGAACTTTTATCATGCATTCACACGTTTGTGTAATTGAGGGAATATTGTGAAGAAGCCACGGAAAGGAACCACTTTCTGATTGATGTTCACTCTCTCCAGATGTCCTTGTGCATGTCTGATTTATTCAGTTGGTGTGACACCTTGGTGACATCACACTGGCTGTCAGCCAATCACATTGCCTATTTATTGTTCATCCAATCTGTGTTTCTGTTGTTGCTTGGAGCAGAACCAGTCTGTTTGTTTGTTTGTTTTAGTCAACCAGTGCGGTACCTGATTTGGATGAAGGCGATGTGTTCACATTCAATCTCAGTTCAGCTTTATTTAAACAGCGCCAATCCATACGGTCATCCCAAGACATATTTACACATATAGTCCAGTTAACTGTAGTCCAATTATAATCTAATTAAAACAAATCCATCATATAATCCACATTTATCCAATACATTCAGGATTTAGCTTTGGGATTCAAAAGGAGAGAGTGGAGAGGAAAAAAACCTTTTTAACAGGAAGTAAAATGTCTCTCAGAACCAGGAACAAAAACTTCCATCAGAACCAGAATCAGAACCAGGGGTGGCCATCTGTGTGGACCAGTTGTGAGTGGAGAGGACAGGGAATGGGGGTCAAGAAGCAGCACAACTCTTAAGGCAACGATGGGAAAGAGCGTAGAAAAAAGAAGTGAAAAGTAAGAACAACAAAAATGTCAGATAGTCTACATGTAGAGTAAAGAGAGCAGAGAGGACCCCAGTGCATCATGGGAAGTCCCCCAGCAGCCTCAGCCTGTAGCAGCAGAACTGAGAGAACTAATTTCCCAATTGTCCTCCAAGATTGTTTTCCAAATTTTTTTTTTTTTTTTTTGTCAGAAATCGGAGATGAACCTCGATTTCCTGAACGGAGATCTTATAAGTTGCAGGGAACCCTGAGATTTCAGATTTCTAGACGGCTGCGCCCCGTACCACCCACAGTCCATCGTTGTCTTCAGTTTAGTTCTTTTTAATGTGTTTTGTTTCCACCAAGTTTCCAATAAAACAGCATCAAGTTTTTGTTATTGATAATTCCATTATTAGCGTGACGTTGGTTATGAAACGTTGCCAAAATATTTGATTTCTGATCTGTTATCACTAGAATTCACCAGAATGTTCTGATGGTGCATGTTTTTACAATCAGTCGGTTTGAGTTTGTCTAGTTTTATGCAGCATAATTGTAGCATAATTGTCATCCATTTTTTCCCGAGCTGGTGCAGCTGGAACGCCGGTTCTATGGTGATGATCTTCTACTTTCAGGCGCTCTGAATTACACGACTCCTGGAATGCAGGAGGAAGGGATGTGTAAGAATGATCAGGTCCGTAGGCTGCATTAGGTACTGGATTCAGGATCCAGTGATTAATTTTAGAGGATATCACCGCTGATCTGACACAATCACTTCCAAACAAGAACACAAAAAGCAAAATCATTGAATTCCTGTCTGGGTATAGAACAATGGATTGATGCATCTCACATCCAAGCATAACAATCTATAAGATTTGATCCTCAATGAAAGCAGGAACAATTTATTAGAATTAAAGAATTTAATCTGCTCAAATTTCTTTCCGAACCTCTGCTGTGTGCGGTCATGTGATAATCCGAGGATTAGCATCTTCAGGTCAGTGAAGTTCAGCTGATGCTTCTGTCCATGTCTGGATCATTAGTGTGTGCTCACACTAACACTCGTAGGGGTTTCCTGATGCTTTTAACAGGGACTGCTTGATTGATTGGCCACTGCAGTGCTACCCTTGTCTGTGTGTGTGTGCGTGTGTGTGTGTGTGTGTATGTGTGTGTGCCTGTGTGTGCACAAAACAGTCAATATATGTTCATATTAATCATCACTGCTTAGAAGTACATGCCCCTCCTCCCATCTAAACACACACTCACCACCCTGCATCTCAATTCCTCTCCGTTTGCCGTTCTCTGCAGGGAGTTGCCAGGGGCAACAGGAGGGTCTGTGTGATGTGATGCAGGAACATGTAGACAAGACAGAAATCATTAAACGAACATGAGAAACTCTTTGATTCATGGAGATCAGAGAAGTTGAGGATGTGTCTAGTACAGTATCTATGTCTGATGTTTCCTGCCCCCCCCCCCAGTCCCCATCCTATCCACCCCCAGCTCCCCCATCTGTCAGCTTTTAGGGAACATTTATATTTGATACAACTCCAGCTTTATGCCTTATCAACCTATAATTAACAACATTATTGTGTTTATTCAGTCATCTGCTGCTTTTACCACCATTACTTCTGCATTTTAACCCTTTATTCCCCTTTAATTTCTTTACAGTGGTGTTAAAATAAAAATAAACAAAATAAAAAGGCTGGAAATAAATATAGTAGAATGAAATAAATTATTAACAAACAGAAAGATATAATACTAAACAAAAAAACAAATAATAAAGGAAAAGAAAAAAAAAGAACCAAAAGCGGTTTGTAGCTCATTTGTCACAGTAATAAATAAGTAATAAGTAATAACCGTCGTCTACCAGAGAGTCACTGGATCAGTTCCAGGCTTCCCCTGACTAAATGCAGAAGTGTCCTTGGATAAGACACTGAACCTCTGTGCAATTCGGCAGCAGGAACACAGCAGGAGCAGCTTGTTGTTTAAAGCTACATGCGAAGAATAAAGAACACAAGCTGCTGGCTGCTCACCATTCTCCTTTGGTGTTGTGCTCTCTTCATTATAATTCAAGGAGGGTGTTCTACTGCTATGACATCTACTTTTACAGGGATAATGCGTCTATAGCTATCCAGCTGATACCCCACTACCAAATAGAGGTACTGTTAGCTGTGCAAATGCAACAGAGATCAGGGTTTCCTAAACCAAGCCCTCCAGTCAGATGGTTTGGTTTCACCCCTTTGGATTTACATCGCTTAAATTGACAGAAATGTGTGATCAAATATGATAGAGATGCCAAAGATCAACAAAATGTTTTTGATGAATAGTGGTGCCAAAAATGAGCTGAATTTGTATTGTTTGTGGGGGTTGCAGGTAAAGATTAGCATAAAAGACTTTAAATGGCAAAACACAGGATGAATATGGATAGTTTCTGTTGTGTGTTTGTTTCAATGCCAATATTTTTTCTCTTGAATGCCAAGACTTGATAAAAATGATATGTAGCTGTGAGAAGACTTGGTCACTGTTGATCTGTGTGGTGTTTCTACAAAATACTGGTACTAATAAATTGTGGTTGGTTGTTTTGGCTTGCCTTTATGGTTCACTTGATACATTAACTTAACATAAATTTACCTTCATATTCTGACAACTGAGGCTGTAATGTCTGCATGCCAACTGGGATTAAAGGGTTAAGATTCTACATGCAGTTTTGGATTAAAGAAAACCATGAAGAAAACCAGTAATAACAAATGACTTGGCGTTTTAGTGGTCAAAGATGGCTGCTGTTCCTGCAGCTTCATCCTTTATGTCCATGTTAACCTGCAGTGTGTGTTGAATCTGTGGTGTTGAAGTCATGTTCACTCTGAAACAAGATTTCTGCCTTGTTTGCAGTAATGTCTTCATCACAGAGGCTGGAAACTGCTGATCTGCTCTCTGAGCAGCAGCAGCAGCAAGATGACATGCCAGTGTTGTTGCTGAGTGTTTCATTAATATTGAATGTTCCATTAAACGGACATTTAGAGTGTGTGTGTGTGTGTGTGTGTGCTTTCTGCTTCTCTGCCAAACTGCCACCCATCTGGAGGATTTTTCTAATGGATAAAGAGCTACATGTCTTCTCTGAAAAATGATGATCCTCAAAACTTCACCGGCTGTTTGTGTAGAAAATTAAATCAAATGAATCAATGCTGTCATTGATGCACCTGGTTGTCCCCCCACCCCCACCCTCCCACACCGCCACACCCCATCTTACTCAGGTGATGATGGAAGAGGTGGTTATGGGAAGCAGAGTATTTGCTGTGTCCTCTGTTCATTCCTCATGCGTGACCTTCTCTCTGCTCTTCTTCACACTTTCCCTCATCTCACACATCCACCTGATTGTCCATCTTTACTATAGTCGGTTAAGTAAATCGGACTTCAGACTGTACAGATTTCTGTTCAGTCTTCACCAGACATCACATCCTCCTCATCAGGTCTGATGAGTGGTCAGACAGCTCATTGCAGACCAGAGAATTCATTCTGGATCTCTGGAAAGTGTCTTGTGTTTACATTGGTTTTGTTACAATCATGTCAGATTTTTTCTGTGACTTTTCTTCAGTTGGATAGGATCACCAGATGTTTGGGCTAAATTAGTAAATAAAAGCTGTAGCTAGATGCTTGGATGTCCTAGCAATCTTTCTGATGAAGACGGCATAGATTGAGCTCCTACGAAAAATACAGGCCATGATAGAGGAAAACAATCGGTCATCACGTAGCCATGATGCTATAAAAACAGCAAAATGCAGACTTACAGGAGCAGAAACAATGCAGGATTTGTCATGATCTTCATCCCAACTTCTTTTAGCAGTGGCTCAGGTGGTAGGGAAGGTCATCCCGTGACTGGAAAGTTAGCGCCACCAATCATCTGACACTGTGTCCTGTGGCCTCCAGTGTTGGCATGTCTGGTGCGTGAAAATGAATGAATGTTTTAGGGGTGGTTGTAAAGGGTGTTGGCGCACATTGGCAGCCATGTTTCCGTCAGTCATCCCCACGGCAGCGGTGACTACACATGTAGCTTGCTATTATCAAGAATGAGGGAGAAGTGGAAGGATAACGGATTCAATGTAAAGTCCTTTGGTTACCTTAAATAACACTCTAATTCAGTATTATTATCCACACACCAAGAGCTTCTGGACGTCCAAGACTTTCGATATTTTCATCTGGTCGGCTGGTGTGAAGCAGCAGATTGCTGCAGATGCCAGGAACTCGTCTAAAACAGGCATTTCTACAATTCAAAGATTAAATCTTTCCTGATTAACATAGAAGGATGTTTAACTTCACATAGATCACCTTTTTACGGTGTGTTCAGACCAAACGCGTTTTGAGCGGCAAGAGCGGCAGGTTTCCATGTAAAGTCTATGGGGAGGCGTGACTAGGGGGCGTCGAGCTTTCTCGTGTCGCGTTTTGAGCGTTTTGGGTGTTGGCGTTCCGCTCGGAAAATTTAAGAAGTTTTTTAAGCTCGACAAAAAGCGCGTGAAAAGCCGGAGATGGACAAAGCTGAACTTTGGCTACTCGACGCGGGACGTCAACCAATCAGAGCGATCAGCTCGCAGCTCCTGGAGGATTCCTGTGGTGAATCCAGACACGGGGCTGAGATTCTATTACTCAGTGCAATATTTAGGATAACCATTCCTTGCTAAAAAGCTGAATGTTACGGATTTGGCAACGTAGCAGGATAAGTTGCCTAGCAACGCTTTGTTTGGGGGCGGCGGCGGCTCTCTGCTGAGTGCGGCTCTTGTTGCATTAACACTGACTATCACTGCCCTACGACAACGTTATCTATCTTTATTTATTCAATAAAACCATGCCATATCTCTACTGAATCCGCCATCATTCAAACTGACCGGAAGGAAAGCGCCGCTTCCCTACTCTCTTTTCCGCCACGTTTGCCGCTCGCTCCAGACACACAGCGGCAGACCTTGCGAGCCTTGGGAGCGTTTTGGGCGTCGGACACAAAAGTGGCAGTTTAGTGACCAGCGTGGAGCGTTTTGAGTGTCGAAAACGCTCAAAACGCATTTGGTCAGAATACACCGTTAGGGTTTCTAGAGCTTCAATGTGCAACAAGAAAAGTACTCAGGAGAGCTCAGACCTCCACCTGGCAGCCAATTTCCACTCATATTTAGTTATAGCCCTGTATTCATCTTCTGTGTTAGATTCCAAGACCCATTGCTAAGGAATTCATAGTGTCTTGGCGATATTTGGTGTTTCCTGCATTTTTATATCTTAATATGTGGGCTCTCACAGTCATGAAAATGGACAAGATTTCCTATGTTTTTCTGTTCTGGATTGAGGCATCCAGAATTTTGCTGGAATCAAGATTTATCTTTGACATCTTGTAAAACCTCATTAGAACTTCTCTTGAATGTTTTGGCTGAGCTCCCTGGTCATTTTTTGTGGAGTTAGATACATATACACTGAAAATGGCCCCGTATCCCAATGATAAAGAATCTTAAAAAAAAAAAACTCCTGGATCCAGATGGTGATCCGGATTACTCCCAAAATTTAATGGAATTTAAATTAGACCAAGACCTGTCCTCAGATAAAAAAAAAAAAAAAAATCTTTCCAGTAATTGCAAACAAACAAATAGGCAGACAAACACTTCCTTGGTGGAGGTGATAACACTGTTAAAGTTCAGAGGACGGTATGATTTGCTATAGATATAATTTTTGAAGTTTACAGTGTCTTTTGGCTTTGGGTTCAGTACAAAAGTTGACCCAGGTAGTTGGTAGCCAATGGAGATAAAACCAGAAAAACTTTCCATTGCAACTAAATGGTTTCATGAAAAAAAAGCATCAGTAGCAGTACAGTTCCCGCAGTCACCAAACTCATGATGGCAAGATGTGGCTATGAGTTTGGTGACCTTCCCAATGTGTCCATGATGAAGACCGGTTGCTCTCCATTTAAACCCAACTGGTTACCATCTGATCCAACCCACAGATACTTAGTGGCGTATGAAGTGACAAAATACAGTCTCTTAACACTGTGTTTTCAGGTGGAAGTCTTGAGGAAATGCACAATGAAAATCATGTAGGGTCATGTGATTAAACCAAAGGTCTGTAGCGCTAGCGTAGTGTTCAACCTGTCTCAGTACAGATTGATCTCTCCTGACATGGAGTGTGGAAAGGTCCTATAAAAGTAGGATGGGTCAGATTGGACCTGTTGGTGAAAATGGGGCTCCGGAGATTGGCTGAAAACACGCTATAAGCCTGTATTATTTCTAAATGCCGTCTCAATGTCTTCTCATATGGCGTTCCACTCACAAAACTGTCGCGCACATTATTATTTTTTATCTTCATTTTTTAATTTGAATATCTACTGACTTCACATTTTCTAATACTTGGGTTTAATTGTATTAGACACATGTTTTACTGTGTTTTACCTGTTGTCCTCGTAGTATTTTCTTTTAAACGAAAGCTTTTAACTTACTTACTTACTTTTAACTTGATTTTAGTTTGTCCAGCAGATCAACAAGATGTAGTGTTAAATGTGCTAAATAAATAAAGTTTTGATCAAAATTTAATTGCACATACATTTGTTGAACTTAATAGAATTTGACTTAATGTTAAGTGGCATTGTTTTTTGCTAATGCCAGCACTAGATCCTTGTAGTTGTACTATATGTGCCAGTGAAGAATTGTCACGTTTCTCCTGGTGCTTACTATGAGTTTTCAACACGCAATGCGGTGTACATATATTTGTAGTGTCATGTCTCCTGCTAAAATGCAGGTTTTTTTATGTTTACCCTGAATTCTGCAGCCACATCATTCCTCCTGCAACCTTCAGCCATCACTATGGCTGTGATCCATCACCGGCACTCTAAGCAGCTACATGAAACGGGCATCCTGGCTGCTTTATGTACTTTTGCTTGGCCATCGAAGTACACTGAGTATGAATACACAGCAGCTAGAACGTCACACCACTTCCCTAAAATGTGCAGATAGGAACAGCTGTTTGCTGCTTTAGGCAGTCTTTGCAATATGCGTATCGCACAAGCTATTATTGCAGTGAAAGTAAATGGTTTAGCTCTAGTTCATTTGACCACCATTTTGTTTACTGGAGCTGGTTATATTCTGACAACAACCGGGTTGATGGATCCAAATTAGCTTAGTAGACCCAATAATAGAATAGAATAGAATAGAATAGAATAGAATAGCCTTTATTGTCATTGTACCAGACTATACAACGAGATTGAGCTGCCAATCCCTTGCGCAAAACAAGCATTACATTACACAACAAAATAGAATAAAAAACAAAATACATTATAAAAACACAATGTAATATAAAAAAAAAACCCACAAATGATATATATATATATATATATTTATATATATATATGTGTGTATATATATGTATATATATATATATATATATGTATATATATATATATATATATATATATATATATATATATATATATATATATATATATATATGTATATATGTGTGTATATATATGTATATATATATATATATATATATATATATATATATATATATATGTATATATATATGTATATATATATATACGTGTGTATATATATGTATATATATGTATATGTATATATATATATATATATATATATATATATATATATATATATATATATATATATATATGTATATATATATATACGTGTGTATATATATGTATATATATGTATATGTATATATATATATATATGTGTGTGTGTGTATATATATATATATATATATATATATATATATATACACACACATATATATATATATATATATACATATATATACACACACACACATATATATATATATATATATATACACACATATATATGTATATATTTGTCCAGGTTTATGTCTATTAATCTGTTTTTATCTGAGTGGATCCATTTTACCTGAACGGTTGACCAGATTCCTGTTGTGTGTGTTGTGTGTGTGAACCACAGACTACTGATCACGTGTGAAAATGGTTCAAATGAAAAATCCTACTTCATTTTCTCTGATTTCCACTTCCTCGGGTCTACTGGCTCTTATCCACTCCAGCTGCCTCTGCATCCTCAGCATTCATCCAGCTGCCTCAGCATTCTTTATCTTTCTTCATCTATTCCCTCCACCCCACCCTGTCCAAATTTGTTCATAATTAAACACAGAGTAAATTGCTTGGCTTCTTTGTTCACAGCCAGCTGACAGGAAGGGAGCAGAACAGATCAAACTCACTGCTTCATGTTGACGAATAATCACCGAATCTGCAGCTGCCTTCATGTACACTTATGTCTCTGTGTGTGTTTAGTTGCGTTCATTTCTTCTCACTAACGGACATCCAGCCACAAGCTCCTTTCACATGCTCTGCTTTCCATGAACCTAATGGCAGCAGGAATCTGAGCCAATGGTGTATTTCCAGATCATTTTCAGACAGGAATCTGTCTGGGTGTGTAACGGACAGACAGCAGAGGTTTTTGCATAAAGAAGATACCTGCTTCCATCAGGACCACTTGGAGGAACGCATTATATACATTTATATGTATATAATGCGTATGACATCCTTAACAATGTGTTTTAGAGATGTGGTTGGTTCATCAACTCTCTAATCTCTGCCAGATCTCTGGTGTCTCCGAGTGCTATCTTTTATATCACCATCAGTTTCTGAGGAACGGTGGTGTGTAACTCTGTGGGGTGAATTGTGATTAACAGCTTATCACTTAGAAGATCTACAGAAGTATGTCAGGCATTTATGTCCAGGAGCCATATAATCCTTCTGCAAAATGTAGTACAGGGGTGTTCAGCTCCGGTCCTCTTGGAGCAGGGGACATGGAAAACCTGCAGGATTGTGGTCCTTGAGGACCGGAGCTGGACACCCCTGTACTACACATCCTTAACAACACATTGGCTGTTTGATCTGATTATTGTGAGCCATGACAGAAAAGGGAGACATGGAAAACCTGCAGAACAGCAGCCCTCGAGGACCGACTTCGGACACCCCTGATGTAGTGTTTATTTGGACACTTTTCAATTCATTAGATTTAATTTAATTTAGTTTCATTTCGTTAATCTTATTTGATTTAATTTCATTTGGGCGTTGTGTGGTTGATTCCAATATAACACGTTGAGCTGAGCCTGATTGTTAACGTACCTGTGATGATGGTGTATAATTTCTCCCTACAGACACACTCAGATGCAGTGAGAAAACCACAGATGTAAGATGATTTTGGGCTCGATGCACCACTGTCCAAAGACGATCAGTTGTATCAAAAACATTCTTGACATGTGAGTGGCAGGATGGTCTGCTAAACACTCAGATTCTATGACCTTGTGTTTAGTTTTTAAGGGAATGAAAAACACTTTTAAACCCCTTATTTGAAGAGAAAACCTGTCAAAAAGCAATGAAGTCCACGGAGAGAGCAGTGGGTGCTCTGGCAGAAACCTGGAAGTGATGATTTGTGGAAGATTTGAATGATTTTGATGGATAGTTTTGTATTTTTAGGAGATACTTTGAATGTGGAAAAATTGATTTGAGAAATTTTTAAGGACAAATAAAGTGTGACATCATCAGTGTGAATTTTTAATGGTAATTTTCTCAATTTTCACAATAACTAAACTGGATTTTTACTTCTAATTGTTTTCTAATCCTACAAATGTGAAGTTTTTTTTCAGAAAGACAACCTGGAAGTGATGATGTATTTCAGATCAGTAAAAACATCTGTCTATATGCTAACTGCATGCTTTTTATTCTGTTTTAAAAAATCAATCACGGTATTGATTATAGTTTCAGAGTTATGTTTTATCATTTGATCTCCTGATTTTTTTCCCGTTTCCTTTGGTGGATTTAATAAATAAATTACTTTTGACATTTGGATTGAATATATTATTTTATTCCTCACAGAGTTTTTTTTTCTTAGTTGATCTTTAAACTTAAGTAATTACATTAGCCGAGGGACTTTGTTGGCACAAAATCTCTGCATGTCTTTATCGGAGAGGACTGAGTTAAAACCTTTCGGCCTTCAGAGCTGCTCTGAACTTCTGCTGCTAATTTTAATGATAAATTTAAGTTGTTAAAAATCTGTTGATCAATTGCTTGTGAATCTTCTGGGGGAAAAAAATCACCTTTTTTCAGACAAACCACAGAGAGGAGGTCGGTGAGGGGGACAGCGTGGAGTTTCTGCTGAGTCGTGATCTTTACACAGCTTTTCTGCTGACTGTTCACTTCACAGTTGTACCCACCAGCCTCAGATGCTGCATCCTGACCTGTATCTGTGTGCATGTGTGTGTGCACACACTGCTAATGTCTGCAGCTATGAGTACATGGATAAGAAAAGCAGATGAGATGACAACCTGCATGACTATATTTGCTCCTTTTCTACAGACTCAACCCCAAAAAGTTGGGCTTCTGTGTAAAAATGTTAACAAATGCAGTTATTTACATATATCATCATCCCAAACTGGGAAAAATATGGCTTGGTGAGATTTGAAAATGAGACACACATTAAAAACATGTAGACCAGAATAATTACATATCCCTCACTGATCTGTTCGGATGTGAATAACAGTAAACTTTGGGACTTGACACATTTTATTTGAGCTTTTTTTAGACTTCCAGTCAACTTGTTTTCTTCTGTTTTCACTGTCCTTTGTTGTGTCGTCACTGATTTCGTCCCGTATTTTCTACATACAGTGTACTAAAATAGACTCTTTTCTATTTTAATACCTTCTGCTTTTATCTGAAATGGATGTTCAGATCAGATATTTTTAGATGCTTCTGAAACTGAAGTGTGTGGCCCTGGTGAAGTATTTCTGTTTTCCATTTCTGGAGCTGCCAGGACTTTATCTCATCAAACCTCGGAGCTATTGGAGTTAGTGTTCACCGCAGCATGAGTTTGTGTGGCAGATGGTTGTTGCAGAAGCTGTTCTGTCTGTAAACGGAGAAGAAGAAGACTTCCTTATCGAGCTGCTGGGATCTGCTGGGAAGCACTGATCACAACACACAGGAAGCGCAGCATTCCTCTGGCCAGACAGTCGGAGAAGTTTGGGACACCAGCCAGACAACTGTGTTTGTGTGTGTGTGTGTGTGTTTGCAGACAGTAGATGCCACCTCTGCTGTACAGTTTGTGGTTCTGAATTATGTTTGACCTCACTGGAAGACTGCAGCTCTGAAATTAGGTCAGATTCTTTCCAGGACTTATGTAAGAAAACTCTAGCTCTTCCTCTGACGGTTGCTGGGTCGGTGTCGGTTTGCAGATATTCTTGCTGTAGTTTCTAAATCCTCTCCTGGAGCTGAGGATTTGACACAAATCAGAGTCTTGTATCTCATTAATTTGGTTTGAGATGTGACATTTATTACAGATATTCACATTTTAAGAGGATGAATTTGAATGATCCTCATTTTGCTGACCTTTTTTGGAGCACAGCAGGGATCAAACTGCTCAGCTCCTCAACTGGACACCGTTACCCCGTCAAAGCAGCTGCAGATTTTAATGTCGTGGCGGTCACATCCATGATGTGACCTCCATTTTGCCACATGTCGTCGTCAAAGATTAAAACAGATTCCGATTTTATAAACTCTTGAAGAGCAGCTGTCCCGAGTTTGGACTTTGACACATTGTCTACAGCTTAAAAAGTAATATTGCTTCATGAATAATAATAAAAAAAAAAAAAGGTCCAAAAGCACATTTTTATTGGATACATTTTTTTAACACAAGTTTTAACCATTTGATCCACTGGATTAAAGAAAAAAGCAAACGACAATAGCTGATGGTAGATGGTATGTAAACTAACCACAGCGTCTCTTGTCTTCTAAACTTTTCATCACTTTATCCCTGTCAACCTTGTGACCTTACATCTGGTGAAACTAGTCCCTGTTGCCCCCACAGTTATCGGCATACTGCAGCTTGTAGAAGCATTAAAGTCCAAAGATGTGCACAGATTAGACAAAAACAAACAAAGAATATAAAAGATAGCCTTGATAAATAAATGCATATACACCTGAGAAAAAGCAAGCGCATTCTCAGCCTATATCCAGCGTACAGCGATTCCCTGCATCTGTGCAGACCAGCTGGTTCACCAGTGAGATACACCACATGTAGCACTGGGTGGTTTGGCCAGTTGGACTGAATATTTTTGTCATGAAGGGAATTTGTTTTTCACTACAAACACAGATTTAAATAACATAGACACCTTTTAAGACAAGCAATCATTTGACAGGGAAACCTTTTCGCTGCTGCGCCACTAAACCTGCATGCAGCAGAGCAGTTGTGTTATTGCAGATGTTCATCAATGTATCTGCCATCTGTTGCTTATCTGAGGTCAGGTCATGAGCCCAGACTTCCCTCTCCTTGGCCATCTCTACCAGCTCATCCAGGAGGAATTCCTTAGAATTGCCAGACCAGCTGAGAGACCTGGTTTCCCCAGCTTGTACTGGGTTTTCCTAGGGTCTCCTCCAGTGGGACATACCCATAAAACCTCCCCTATCTCTAAGCAAGAGCCCAAACACTGAGAGGAAGAACATCTCTCACCGCTTGCATCCGCAGTCTTGCTCTTTCAGTCCCTACTGGGAGCTGGTGACCACAGGTGAGTATAGTAATATACCCTCCGATTCACACCAGCCGATCATCATTGTTTTGTGGTGAAAACTAAAAGAGTTCAGAAAGTAAAGGTGCAGCAGATGTTGAAAATGATGACATATCTGTTTTCTGGAGATACTTTGGCTTCAAAGAAGGACCACACACATTTGTCTGAATTTTTCATTGAGGTGTCCAGAAAACAAAAGCTAATCCAGCTTCATCCTGTCTCTTCTCTGAGATTTCTCCAGCCAGTAAAAGTCAGTCTTATGTTTACTCTTGTCATACATGTTGCTCTGCTCCTCTCTTGCCTTCTTTTCCTCTCTACCTCCTCTTGGGTTTCTTTGAGGAATGGTTTCAGTCATGGTGTCTGTTCAGAATAGTCAGTGTGTTGATATCCAGTTGCTAGTGTGTGTGTGACACAATGCTGTAAAGCAACACTCAGCTATACAGCAGACTCTCATGAAGTGTAGGATTTTAAAGTGCATTTTTTTTCAGCCTTGGGATGTTGCAGGGCAATGGCAGCTTCAGAAATGTACTTAAAGTGGAACTATTATGTGCATTTCAGGCTATTTTATTTTTATTTCTGAGCCCAGAAGGGCTGGGATTGATCGAGTTATTGTCACAAATCGCTTTATTTACTTCAGACCGACCCTCTCCGTAGGCTGTCAGATCAGCCTGTGGGCAAAACGAGTGGATTGAGACTCTTCTGCATTAAGCCCCGCCTCCCGCCACTGCACTACATCGGGAGCGCGCACCGCAACTGCTTTTGCCGTCATTGTAACGTCTCATAAACAGAAGGATTAGGCTAATATGAACTCAATAAAAAAAACAAAATACAATGTCAACACATAGCATACAGCCCTACATGTTGGAACCTGAATCAGACCCTGAAAACAAAGTGGAAAACAGCAACCCACAGCAAGGAATGCAGCAGGATGTCTCTCTTTGGTAAACTCACCAGCCATCGTTGGAAATAACTTTATCCCACGTTTTCCACCCGCCTGATGTATTTGTACATGTCCTTTTTCACCAGTAGAAGGTAACCAATCACCGAACCTTATCCCCCGGGACGTCACAAGGATTCCAAAGTAGAAAAAACTCTCTAAAACGACGCGTTTTTTGTTGCCATGGAAACCAAACGGAGAGCGTGCTGGAACTCAAACTCAAACTCAAACATGCGTTTAGGTGATAAAAAAAAACAGTGCACATGTTCACATGTTCACAGTTCACATGTCTGATGAGGATTCAACCTTGTAACACTGTAGAAAGCTCAGAAAACTCCAAATACCATAATAGCACCCCTTTAATAAACACCACTGTGCAATCAAAATAAGTCTGAAATGTATATTTTGCCAGAGGTGGCAACATCAGCATTTTTTTTTTTGCACCTGCTAAAAACATTTGAAGTACCGACAATGTATGAAACAAAGATCCACACCCTGAACATCCTCAAGTCAAACTGACAAAGATGGAGGACACTAGAGGCATGTTTGGCTACATATTTGGTTAACTCGCATCAGGACAGTAACATTATTGGTTATAAAAGGAGTATTGCACAGAGGCAGAGTCTCTCTGGTGTCTGTAGACAGAAAATGGCCAATATGCGACAAACTGGGTATGAAAATTATGGAACAATTTTGGAAAAAGTTTCTGAAACTGGAATAAGTTTGAAAAAGACTGTGTTAAATAATGTTGGTGATATTGTTTAAAACTAATCTGGAATGTATCCATTCCGGGTGAATGACACTCAACAACAATATCTGACAGCTTAGTGTCATTTTCATTCTTTTAAATTTGTCTTGTTGAAGCTAAGCTAAGCTGTGCATGTTTATAAAGTCCCTTCTGCATCAGTTGTGTATCATAGTTCAGCATTGCATTATCACATCACTGTGCAGTCTGAGTGTTCCTGAATGCACCGCCAATGTTCTGTCTTTAAAGCTGCTTCAGATGGTGGGAGGGCCTCTGGTGGCCTAAACCTGACCAGCTGTTAGCTTCAGTTCAGCATCAGGAAATATTCTGATGGATCTGAAGCCAACAGGCTCTGTGGGATTTTTATTTTTGTATTTATCAGTGTTTTGTCTGAAAGATTCCTGCAAAGCGTCGCAGAAAGTACCGAACATGATGGACTGTTGTGCTGCTCTATATTTAGACTGAATGCTAATTAGCCTACTCCACTTCTGATATCCTATAAAAAGACAGAAGAGTCTCTGGAGAACCAGCTGGGAATGATCTGGCCTCCTGTTTTTACTCTGCTCTGCAGTAGTAACTGGATCTCTCATTGTACTGAGTCAGTACTGTATACACCTGGCTGTACGTCAAAGACAACAGGATGCGGCCAGTGTTACTGTATGCACCGGTTTGACATGGAAAAACTGGTGAAAATGGTTTTGCTGTTTGGGTTCAGTTTTTGTTTTTAATAATTACATTACAAAGTTGTCAGTTTACATCCTGCAGCCTGTAAGTTTGCAGAAGCATTAAGGAGGGTGCACAATGATGCATTAGTATATTTATACATGTTTTAATTAACACCTGACTTCACTGCAGAAGCAGACCTCTCTGTTAAAACCAGGTAGAAATCCTATTCCACAGGTTATCCTTCAAGCTGATTGTTTCTAAAATTACATCACATAACTTCATCCTGATGTTGTGTTTGTTTTGCCCTTATAGTTGTAATGTGCGGTTACGTTTTCCATCTCAGTAAACCAACAGGATGAACAGCTGGTAGCCGGTCATGGGGATTTTTTCAGCTGTTGTGTGTGTTGGTTGTAATTAACAGGGATTGTAGCAGCATTCTGTGCACATATGGAGATAAATCCATCCTGTGATCATGGAGAGCTCTTCCTCTTCATGATGAGATTAATAAAAGGCAGCAGTGGAGACAAGCTGATGATCTGCCAGTCTCCAGGTGGAGTGAATCTGAACATCACATCATGGCGTTACCATGTTAGAGGTGATATAACAAGGAAACATGGTGATGGTTCAACTCATCAGAAACTCTGAATGGAGGGTCCGCTACGTGGTAGATGATCAGCTTGGATGTGGCTGGGAATGCTGCCCTCCAGCTGGGAAAATCGGTCATTTCATTGTGAAAACCTCCATCAGACAGCATGTTTAACCCCTTAACGCCCACGTTACATTTATGTAGAAAAAAATAGATACAATGAAAAAAAAATTGGAGGAAAAATAACAAGAAAATAAACTAAAATACATTGAAATATTAGATTAAATATTAGATAAAAATGAATATAAAAAATATAAAGATCAATACTTGGATAATAGTGAAAATAATATTCATTCATTCATTCATTCATTCATTCATTCATTCATTCATCCATACATTCCTTTTTTTTTATACTGCTTAGACCAGTTCCTGGTCCCGTGGAAACTGGGGCGTATCCCAGCAATTAGCAGGTGAGAGGCAGGTTACACCGTGGACAGATAATAGTTCATCACAGGTAAAAACAAACAAACTAAATTAAATTGAATTAGCTTTTTTTTTATGTTTTAGTCATGCTTCTTTCCACCTGTTTCAGATGCAGCCCATTGACAGCAGCCAGCTTCTTTTTCCATTCTGAGCTGAATCAGTGAATCAGCTGATTGTGTGATGATAATTTCCATCATTTTCTCTGTCAATCAGCTGCTGAAGTTTATGAAACTCTGCAGAAAGCTGAAGTTTTTACCTTTGGAAATTTTTGCTTAGGAGGATAACTTACAAGGTAAACCATTATTTTAACTTGTTACTAGAAAAACTAGTAAAACTTTTAAGCATTTGTTGCAAATAATTTTATAACAATATATAAACAAAGTCAAAATGAAATGAAAAAATGAAAAAATTATAATAAACAAGACTGTAATGAAACAAAATGCAACTAAATTAAATAAGTAATTAACAATTATCAAATAAAGATAGTTGATATAAACTGCATGCATAAAAATGAATTAACTGCATGGAAAAAAAACAATAAAACAAAGGCCAGTAGGTGTGAAGCAGTAAAATGAAATGGTCATATGTCACATTTGTGATTCTTATTATACCAAAGAGAACAAACGAACATCAAAACAGTGATTCAGGTTTTGCCAGGGACCAAAATACTGTCCTTGTTGGATTTAAAAAACACTTCTGTTATAATACAACTTGTCTTTGTTTACTAATTCAGATATTTATTTTTGTTGTTTTAGTTACTAGCACAGTCCATCCATAATTTCATAATCTTCTATATTTTCTTCATCAAACTAAGCGAAGAATTTTATTGCAGCCAAACTGTCTCAGTGAAGCTGACATTAACAGGAAGGACAATTCCTCACAATCTACATCTTTCCTGACACGTAAACACACGTATGACCTAAAAACAGGTTTATTTACTTTCTATGCTTATGTGTATTTGTTGTGTATTCTGTGGTCCTCCAGGTTTTCTGTAAAATGTTTGACTGCCTTCAGGGACCACCACAGCCTGAGGTAGGTCTTCAAGCATGGTGTGGAAAGAAATACTTGTTATCTGCACGCAGCATCACTTCTTGTTAAAAGAAAGAAGAGTGGAGTTTAACACCCGCCCACCAAACACACAAAAAACTGAGAGAAGAAGGAAAGTAGGTGCAGATGACTTTCTGGCTTTTATTAATAGTCATCTGATTTTAATACATAGGTATTCTTTTTCATGTTCTTAATAATCATAATAATAAGAATAATTTGTTTAAAAGTTAAATATATTTTTGTTAAAAAATAAATGTTAGTAAAACAGAAGTTATGATAAGAAACATTATCTTATCATTCTATAATTATTTAATTAATTTGAATTGTTAATTTATCTGTAATAAAGTTGTATGATTATTTTGTATCAATAAATCAATAAATATTTATTCAAATGAATTTATTCATTGTTAAAAAATATATATTAATTAAATATTTCATCCTTACCAAATTGGTAATACTAAAATATATTACAGTATTTTTTTTTTAAATGTATCATTTGTTTGAGTCATCCAGAATATCAGACTAAATGTAGAAACTGATCATTAACTTCATCATCAGGAGTAAAAATTCTGAAATTCAATCACTATTTCAGTGTTTGATTATGAACATGACAGTTTTTAACAGCATTTTTTAGAAATATTGTTGGTGCAAGAGAAGTAAAGGATTTGCTCTCCTGCAGAGATCAATGGTCAGAAACTGGGAGGGGTTCTAACCATGGACCAGCAGTAGCAGGAGGGTTACTGGTTCTAAGTGCTGCTGCTTTTTTCTGCGTGCAGTGTGCATGTTCCCTGACCTGTCCAGGTGTGTCTAATAACAGCTGAGATCGCCCCTCCCCCTCTACCCCCCTTGCGACCCTGAGCCATGTTCAACAGTAGTGAAGCCTCCAGCTGTAGTTGTTCATGCTTAGTTGTAAAACTGCTGCTTACCTTCTGGTTTGGATACAGCTGCTGCAGGAGGAGGCAGCTCCGTGCTGCGTGGATCTGATTTTCATTTTGCATCATGTTTCTAAACTCTGACAGACTCTTTACTGTGACAAATGAAATTTTACAAATATTTTTCACACAGTCTCTGATGCTGCAGACCTGGTGTATCAATAGAGTATCTGCTTATCGCCCTCTTTATTTTTAAACCACAGCTTCATGTCTGTGTCCTATAAGCTCCATAAAACTTAGACAAGTAACTGTCAGTGGTGTAAAGACAAAGTTCTCCGTCTGTGTTTTTTGTGTTGCAGTGACAAGCTGCCATTCATTCCACAGCTCCGGCTAATGCTGCAGACAGCTCTGAATGGCTGCAACTGAGCAGTGAATGAATTCATTTACACTAAGTCGTCCCTTTCTGAAGGGAACACAGCTGATAAGGACTGTTGACCTCCTGGATGGAGGCCTGAGGCGTGACCCCAGAAACATTCTGCATAAAGAGCATCTTTCTCTACCATGGCATGGCCCCCGACCCCCCAGAACTCTGTTTTAATCCTGTTTTAATGTCTGTTGGTGTTGGGATGTTTCAGATCCTCTGCTATCATCTGGTTTCTAGAGATGTAGCTTAAAGTTACTGGTACTGGTTCTGGTTTGGTCTTAAAAAAAAAGGCACTGGGAGACAGTTGTGTGTGTTCATTTGATCAGCCTGTCAGATCAGTTTTGTTCATGACCTTTGACCTCAGCCGGACTTTGACACAACCACCACAGAAGAAGTATTTGTGCAGAAACTCGTCATCCTCGCGCTGCTCACGCCTCTCAGCCTGGGAATGAATGCTTCTTCTGAACTTTTCCAGACCCAGCCTCCAGCAGTAATTCTGTCTCTGAGTTGGACAAAGAACCAGAATCGGTTCTAAAAATCTTCCTTTGAACAATACATGAGGAGCATAGATATCTTATATTAAGGATAAATTTTCTTGCTAAGATTTATTATTTACGCAGCAGAGATGATTTAGTTTGAATAGACTTCTTGGTTACTTTCCTTTGTTGTGAAATTAATTGTTATGTTGGCATCAAAACACAGCAAAAAAAAAATAGAATTGAATTGTTATTACATAACAGCAAGTGTGAATGCGATAATGTGTAATTACTGATGTATAATGCAAAAAAGGTGAAGATGTCAGTGAAGTTAGTAAAAAACCTGTTAATTATTAAGTGGTGAAAACTAAGGTGTTTTTGTCATGGATTAGTGAGAGGCATGATGTTGTGATAGTTTTAGGGTGATCTAGTGGAAATTTAAGGAAGCACTTTGAATTTTTTGAACTGCTCATAGAGCATTGGTGCAGCTTACTGAAATTATGGTGTAGAATTGTAATTTTACTATGATATGATTGTTTTGGTGAAAGCACAGCATAATCTTATGATCACCACCATTGTACAGTGAATAAATCACCTTATACATAAAGCATGTCTCCTTCTGACAGAGGACACTGCAGCAGCTTATTCCAACAGCGAGCAGACGGGCAGTATTATTTCCAATCTGCATTTTTTAATCCCTTCATTTTTTCATTCTTTCGATTTATTTCATACTTTATCAGAGAGGAATCCTGCCTTAAAGATTTATAAGAGAAAGGAGGTGGGAAGTTGTATTGAGCAGACATATTAGGTAAATGTCACTTGTGGAATTTGAACCCATGACTTCCAAAGCCATAGTTTTCTCCCATTAACACTAGGACACCTCCTATAACATGCATGTGTGAATGGGAAAACATAAAACTCTTCTATTGAGAAGAGGATTCTTTCTATATTAGTGCACATGGAGATATCGTAGAAAAACATTGAATATTTGACCATAATGCTATGAAGAACTAAAGACGGTTAATTTTTTTTTTTTTTCAGAAGTAATCATTAAATGTCATCTAATCATAGAATTATTATGTTTGAATACTGAATCAACCATTTGCCACTAACTATTTAACTTCAGCACCATAGACGAAGAGCACGCAATTTCTTTTCATTTCTGGTCTTAGAGTGTCATCTAGTGGCATACTACTCCTTCATTAGTAGGAAGTAGTAGTATGCCAAAGTGTTACAAAAAAGACAACAAAGTCAGACCGTCATGTACCAGATACTGAAGATGGTAAGTTGTTAGAGCATATTAGGTAAAAGATTAGGTAAAAGATGCAAATTTTTAAGTGTTGCAAACTACAAATTTCTTAAGGATTGGCAGAAGGCATGATGTCACAACAGTGACGTTTAAGCTTTGATCTACGATCAAAGCTTAAACGCTCTCCTCTGGCCCACAGTCATATTTAACCTCCAGGCCACTAACATTCAGATAAAAAATTTACCATAGAAGATGAGATTTTTGAAAAATTGTCTTTATTTTTCACCTTGAATGAAACACTGTGTCTTGTTTTTGCACATTTTCTCCACGCTGGTTTTGAACCATGTAGACAAGCAGACTTTGCTCAATGCAGCACAGCTGAAGGCAATAAAGTAAACAAGGACACTTACTCTATATGGCTTTTCCTTTTTAAATGATTTGCAAAAAGACTTAGCTGACACCAACTAGGCTAATTCAGATAGTAATAAACAGACACTGCTGGTTGAAGAACTCATCTGGGAGCAATCATGTAACTTGTCATAGTGTGAATGGAAGCAGCTTCCATAAAAAAGAAGTGAAGTTCCACCATGAATTTTTGTAAAACTTGCTGGTTTCAAAGCAGCACAGATCAGGGTTAGATGGAGGAACATCTCTATTCGTCCATGGCTGTTGTAAGACACTGCCACAGAGGTGCAGACTGAAAAATAGTCACTGTTATATGGCTGCAATATACTGGATGCTGGAAACTGGTGCAAACAGCAAGAGAATCCGCAAGGCATGCTGGGAAACTCCAACCACCAATGCCTACTACTACTGAGCTGACTTGATGTAACAGGGTTACCCCCCTTTCATTTTTAAATAAGTTGCAAAAGTCTTTGCTGATACTAACTTTGCTGATATTTACAACAGTAACAAATAGACTCTACTGCAGCTCCCAGCTGGGAGCAATTAGCGCAATCATGCAAATTGACACAGTGTGAATGGAAGCAGCTTTAATAAATGAAATACCACCATGAATTTTTGTGAAACTTGTTAGTTTCAAACCAGCATAGAGAAAGATATATAGGAACTTCTCCAAGTGTACATGGCTTTTATGAGACACTTCCACAAAGGTATGGACAGAAGGTTGGCAGTATTAATAGGGCTGCCATGTACCGGACACTGGAAACTGGTGCAGACCTCTAAACCCTGTTGAAGCACTTTTCAGCTCATTATGCAAAAACTGACCAATGACTGAGCAGAATTTTTTTCAGTGTCCAATTTGCTTTGAAGGCTTCATTCATTCGTTATTATAACCGCTTAGTCCAATGAAGGGTCGCGGGGAAACTGGAGCCTTTTCCAGCAGTCTTTGGGCGAAAGGCAAGGTACACCCTGGCCAAATGAGAAAAACAGGAAACAATAGTGTGAATGCAATGGATTTAAAGATAAATAAAAACTTTAAGGTGATGTTTATGTCATTTTACACATTTATGGTGTTAGAAAATATTTAATGTCTGTGATAATTACCAAGAAACTCTATAAGCATGACATCATTAGCCTCGGATGGAGATGATAAACTAACCAGACAGGACGCTCACACACACACACACACACACACACACACACACACTGGATGAACATCAATGTCCTCAAACAGGACAAGGAGACACTTCCCTGCAGAGGACATCACCATATTCAGATTGTCAGTGACCTACATCAGACAGCACTCAATAACTTCTTGTTCTGGTGTTTCTGACTCTGTGTGTGTGTGTGTGTGTGTGTGTGTGTGTGTGTGTGTGTGTGTGTGTGTGTGTGTGTGTGTGTGTGTGTTTGCGTGCGTGGGTGTGTGTGTGTGTGTGTGAGGCATTTGCCAGTTGTAGGTCAGTCTGACAGATACTGTTGTTGTCAGTGAGGGCAGTGCTCATGTCATGGAGGATGAAGGCCGTGTGTGTGTGTGTGTGTGTGTGTGAGAGTAGGTAGGTGTGTGGTATGCTCTTGTGGGTGCTTGGCTCCAGTTTGTTCGGCTCATTCACAGACTAACCATTGTCTGTATATCAGTGAGGCATTAAAAGCTGCAGAAAACGTTAAATCCAGCAGGATCTTCAGATCCAGATGATGAATTTAGAGTTTTCGGGCACATTCACATCAGCCTTTTTGATTCAAATCTGAGTCTGTTTGCTCGTAAAGTCCGCTTTGTTTCGGGAAATATGAATGCACCAAACGAAATCTGATTCAGACCAAAGAAGCAGACCCGCTCCGCCTACAAATGCACCATTTCAAGCGGACTAAATACAGGAAGCGGACCATCGTGGGTGAATACACAGGAATCACGTTAACAGTCCTCTGCCTCGTCTGTTGTTCATACTGCGCCCATTGTGTATTTCTGCAGAATACTTGCAAAAGACAAAATAAAAACCCAAAACAGCAATAGTTTCATGTTCCATGTTTCACTCACAAGTGGAGGAAATTGAGTTTTCTTCTTCACACGGGTCTTGTCCTCTTTGCTAAATACTAGTTCAGTCCACCTCTGGTGAGAATGGGGATATATTATTCTAATGGTTTGGCTCGTTTGACCAAAGTGCAACGTAAATGCAATCTGAGTCCGCATGGATACGCCCCCCTACATCTGAGCTGAGTTCCCAATCGTACCGAGTCTAGCAGACTATACTGATGTGAGTGTACTCCAAACTCCTGAATAGAACCAGACTGTAATGTTCCTACAATGTTTCTGTGTTGACGCTTGTCCTTTCCTTTGCTCTGTCCTTTTCCTTCTCTCTTTTACTCTTTTCCTCTGAAAATCTCTTAATGGTTTCCTTTGATGAATCCGCCATGTTTAAAAATAGAAATGCCTGCATGTAGTGTGGTGACATGAAGGAAAACATAGCTGTAACGTCGTGCGGTTTCTCAGCCTCAAGATGCTGCAGGACAACAGTGCGTCCAGGAATGTACATAAAAATTGTCACTATGCCATAAAACAAGTCAGGAACTTATGTTTTCTGCTTTAAAGTGTGAAAATTTCTGGAGTTTTATCCAGTTTGTTATGAAATCGAGTATGAAAGGATATCTCTACCAACCAATAAGACAGGAGTTGCTTTATTTCCTGGCAGATAGAATAAAAAATATATGTAAAATATGTAAAATCTGAATCAAAGAGTGTATATCTACTTATATATGTTGTTGTAAACTGAAAAAAGTTGGGAACAACCTTATTTCTGTTGATTTTTGTGGGGATCAGTAACAAGAGATACATTTTCTTCCACCCCAAATAGGCTGTAAAGTAATGTAAGAAGCAGATGCAGACATTTGTTTACTCTGCTGTCCTGTGTCCTGTGCCAACCCCTAGCTTTAGGAAGAGAAGTCTTGACCTGACCTGTGGGTCATATGTCAGCTCTAACTCTGATGTTGTTTGTTCTGGTGTCATGGAGTCTGCTTCATCACCAGGTTGGACGACATTTTGGTTTGAAGCATAACTGCCTTCAGATATGATGCTGTTGTTTTCTTTTACTCCTGTTTGCAGGTTTGCGTTTTTCAGATTCAGATAACTCACTACTGGACCAGGACTGATTGGATGGACGTGTTGAGGACTGAGAAGTAGATATGTGTTCTGAATATTGTTGTATATGGAGTTATTTATTCACTTTGGGGCCTGGTTTTAAAAGTTTCCATTTGGACAAAATATTTAAATGAATGAAACTTAAGCAGATACATGTCCCTTAGACTCTGTGTGGACATGCTCTTAATTCTAACAGTCACAAAGGCTCTGTACAGTCACGTCTCACAAACCCCCCAGTACTTATTGGAACCCCAGATGGGGAACCACTGGTGCAGTGTAAGTCATATTGGAGTTTTCTCCTGCCCCTATTCATGTTTGGTGCTGATTCTGGTGGAATCTTCCACTGGAGACGTTTTTGGAGGACTGGAATCGGGTCCATCTTGAGGAATGGAAAATCCAGAATCAGGCGAACACCAACAGAAACATGAACCACACAGAATAACTGGTCGTCTGATTGGTTGCCAGCTGGATGGTGATCTGTAGACTCTCATGGTTGTAGATGAGGTTTTATACAAGCTGTGAGGATGAGAGCACTCCCTTATTTTGTCACCTGTATGATCCTGTTGGAACTTTCCAGCATGGATCAGCTTGGACAGCAGGGGGAGAGAGAGAGAGAGAGAGAGAGGCCTGAGGGGACAGAGGGAGGGCACTGCTCATTTACATGATAAAAGCTCCAATGGCCAGCCTGGATAGAGGGAATGTCAGGATCCAACCGGAAGTGATGTGTTGAGTTACACACTCCTCCCTCTTTTCCTCAGGCAGGGGGGAGAGGGTGATCGAGGGAGGAAGACGGGGCGAGCGAGGTAGAAGTAAATGGCCAAGCAGCAGTCTCATTCTTGCTGTATGAGATCAGGAAGTAGCAGAATGTGTCAGGATCTGTTTGACTGCTGAGAACAAGACTGAACAGGACAGAAGAAGAAGGAGAAGGGGGGATAAACGGAGGAGTTTGGGAGCTTTGTTGGATTTTCTCTCCTTTCAGGATCTGTTGGCAAAGTGTCCCAGAGGGACTGAGCTAAAGTCCCAGAGTTCCCACATCCGCCTCACTGCCGCAGGGACAAAATGAACTATCTGGTGAGTGTGGATGGAAAATCACAGCTTCTTGTTTTTAGTTGTTTGCTCTCCTGCATCTCTGGCGTTTCAGAATTTGAGTGTTTTAACAGGACCTGCCTCGTCTCAGCTGTGTGGATTGAGGCGGGGGTGGAGGGGAAAAAAGAAAATGTGAAGGGGGAGGAGAAAAAACTGGAGTTAACATTTTTTCCTCTGCGGATTCCTACCTTTTGTTGGCTCTCAGCAGGGTGTTTGTGTGTGGTACACAGGTTGAGGAAAGCTGTCCTGTAGAGGAATGTTCTGGGACTAAAAACACCCCTCAAATGTTGCTCCCATTTTTTTCAGCCATTTAAGTCAAGGACACCAAACTGAGCTGAAGTTTTCAGAGAGGACACAGAGCCTAATGGAAAATGGAAACTATGAGTGAACGTTTTAAAAAAAAAAAAAAAGAAGAAGAAAAAACAGAAATGAAGTTTAAAAAAACAAAAACAAACAAAGTTTGCTGTTTGGTCTTTATTTAAGGAAGAATCAGGAAGGTCTACGGCTTCGGATAGAGAGGAAGATACGCAGGAGTCTTTCTGCTGACTCAGGAAAATGGAAAGAAATAACGGTTTCATGGGCTGAAGACAGACAAGTAGAGAGAAGATGTTGCCTTCCAGATCTGAAATGTGATGATAAGAATGGTTCGGCTAGCAGGAGTTTGCTGCTATTGTTTGAGAGGTTACTGTGTGAGTGTTCATATCCTGCCGCCGTGTCTGTGTGTGTGTTTGGAGTAAGTATGCAGTCAGGAATGTGGCGGACAGAAATTATGCAGTGCGGATCGCTGAGTGGAACAAGTAATTACACGCCTGTAATCAGTGTGTAATTAATACAGAGCAGATTGCAGCGCTGAGATGCAGCTCCATCAGATGCAACTTATTTTCATGTCAACTTTTCACTCTGTCTGGATTATAAAGTATCCTGTCTTCTGAGACTACACTGAAAATATATTTAGTCTTTAGATTAGAATAAAAGAAAACAATCTTCTTTATTCTAACATTGCACTATTCTGTTATTCTTACTTCATGTAGATAATAATGATAATCTGACTTATTTACTGTCACATGATCCATTTATTTGTTTTAGTTGTTCAAATGTTTTAGTGCAAATCAGTGCATTACGTCTATTTTAACTGATGTACTTTGTTTAGTCCCAGCTTAAATTTTGCAATAATTCACTTACAGTTAAAGATTTTTATTTATCCAACTCTTGTTCATTTAGTCCAACAAACCTGTTTAATTCTAGAAGAAAACAATGCAACTGTGTAGAAATCCTGTCCATCATTTTCTGTTTATTTAGACAGCATTTAACATGTTTTGTCGTTTAGTTAGCTTGCTAAAAAACTGCAAAAACAGTCTGATTAAAAACAGCAAATAAGTGTGAACAAATATTCCTGCAAAGGAACTTGTTGCTCATACTCTATCATGCAAATGTTGGCTGATTTTGTGTTGCTTTAGGTTGTGAGTCTTTTTCTTTTTTCTGCAATCTTTCCAAGATGGTTAGAGTTTCACAATCTTCTGTTCTAAAGTCATATTCAACTCAATTCAATCCAACTTTATTTATATAGCGTCAAATAACGGCAATGCCATCTCAAGACGCTTTACAGACAGGAAAAAAAACCTCATGAAAGCCAATTCATAATAGCCTATATAAGGAAACCAACAAATTGAGTTGGAAGATCCAACTCAATCTCCCATCCTGAGCAATTTAATGTGCCCTGTGATGGACAGATGACGGTCTGGTTAGACTGAACCATGTTATCTCAATATGACTGAATCGAACAAGTATTCATTTGTTGAAGTTTGAGCAAATTGTGAATCATTGAACTACTTTCACACTGGAAACATTAAATTCCATCCATCCATTTTCTGTACCGCTTGGTCCAATCAAGAGTTGCTTATCCCAGCAACCAGCTGGAGCCTATCCCAGCACTCATCAGGCCAAAGGCAGGATTCACCCTGGTCCAATCATCAGTCCATCACAAGACACATTCAATTATTTTGACCAAATTGCTTCTTAGACTTTTGTGACTATAAGAACCACCCACTTTCACTTTCTGAAGTGTTTATGTGTGTTTTATGAGGGGGTGCCCGCAGTGGTCAGAAGCTTTGCCGGTGTTGCTCCTAAACACATCTTATTGTTGACCAAGGTTGACCAACTGTTGACCAGTCCAATATTTCCAGTCAGTCATCACAATAAAAGCAAACAATTCCAGTTTTCTCTGTGGAATCAGTTTGATCACGATGTGTGTTGCAGAAACTAAATGCATCCCAATAGATAAAAAAAAAAAACTGTTTTTCTTCTGTGTAAAATCACCTAAAATGTGACTCATTCCACATTTAATTCCAATGTCTATATACTCAGTTACCATCAGATGTCCCAGCTGAACATACGTGTTCGTCTTCAGAAGTGAGGTCAGTCAACATATGTGGTTTATCCCTCCAAACCATCAGCTTAGTCCTTCACTCTGAACTTGGTTTTGTCAGATTATCACATGATTTCATCTCGATTATAAACGGGACTGGTAGATTACCTGCTGCAGGTGTTAACACCGGCTGCATGCGCAGTGAGCTTTTCAGAGGATCAGGTGTGTGTCCTGCTGAAGCTGAAGAGGATAATGAACGTATGGGAGGAAACGCAGCTGTGGCTGCCTGATGACACATACAGTATATCTGGAAGCATCTGCATCACAGTCAAGCGAGTGAGAACCAACATCCATGTCAGAAGGAAACTGATTACTTCCTGGTTTGCTCGCTCTTCTTCTGGACTTGTGACCGGGTCAGGAGTCAGTGCTACTGTCATTAATCTGTCTGCTTCAGTGGACAGAGATGTAATCTAAATGTTTCTACAGTGTGGCATCATTGTGTCAGGATGATGTTTCAGAAACAGAATACAGCAACAAACCACCTCAGGACTCTGGACAGATCAGAGCTCCTGAATTACATCTTTGATTCTATATTTTCCCAGTTTACACCAACAGTAGTCTGCAACGTCAGTCCAGAGCACGAACAGGAAGACAGTGGTGAGCAGCAATTACTTTAAAGCTGAACATTAGCAGGTTTTCCCAGCAAATCTGCCCTAAATAACGGGTGATCCTGCAACGTGTTTATCCTGTCTCTTCTCGGAGTCTTTTACTTTCTTCCAGAGTCTGATGTTGACTATTTTCTTAGGTCTTCCTTTGTCCCTTTTCTGCTCATCCCCTGATGTCCTCTTCTTGGCTTTCTTTCATGAATCAACAACGCTGATGTTCCGAATGGCCGTCGTGTTGATATCCAGTTGATAGCGTGTGTCATGGTGCATAAAGTGAAATGCTGCTGTAAGGTGATGCTCCAGGCTGGAATATAAAGCCTCGGGGTGCTGCAGGACAACAGCTCCATGAATGTACATGGTGAATGTCAAAAAGTCACCAAAACAAGTCAGAATGTTTTGAGGTCAGAAAGTGACAAAGAGCTGCTTTAACAGGAATGGACCTCCAGTTGAACCAGAAGGAGAAAGACGGCCCTATAAGCTCACACAGATAAAACTGTTACTGTGGACGTCATTACTGTGTCGCAGCAACAGAGGAGTCGCTAAATGTTGTGTATAACACACACCAGCTCCAAAGTAAAATCTCCACAAACCGTCAGGCAGTAGCCATGTCGACATGGAGAAATATTCCATCTATCGGAGTTATTCTGTCCATCTGATCGCAGATTCCAGCTGGCGTGGCTACATGGACGCTGGATGAAATGGTGCATTCAGTTGTGTTTATTTGATGATGAGACTGAATGCAATCAGAACGTTTTTGACATGCGTAATGTGTGGTAATTCAGCAGAACAAGAAGACGACAAAAATATCTCAGCTGCGTTTGTAAAACACCTTTTTTTTTTTCTTCTTCTGCTGTTTCTAGAAAGCCAGACAACTCAATGCCTGTAAACCTGATTTATTCTGATCAAACGTGGATGAAAACAGATGTTGCGACCAGATTAATGTATCGGGCTACACGGTAGAGGCCTAACAGGAGCTGTAACCTGATTTTGTGCATGTAAACATAGCTGATGTCAGAGTGGGACCGATTATCCGCAGCTGTACTCCTGGTTCTGGATCTGAATAAAAAAATGAGTTTGATACTCCTCTGAGATTGACAGCTCACACACCACTGAGTAATTTTTACTGACTCACTCTGAGTCATGGAGGCCTGGTTGCAGCAGGAATCCCCCTCTGTCCTGAATAACACATTCCCTCTCTCAACCCCTCACAGTGCTCTGATCCCACTTATCAGTGGTCTAAAGCAACCCCTGCGTCTGAGCCGAGCCAGCGGGTCATGGTTCACAGTGAGCGCGGGTACCTGTTCAGAGACGTGACTCACACTTCTTCCACCGCTGACAGGTGTGGGCATGTTGTGGTCGCACAGCTCCGTCAATCATCGTGTCTTTGCTTACAACACACCTCTGATTTGGTGTTTCTCAACATGATACCGTTTCTTAATAACAACCAGAAGGGTGTGTGTGTGTGTGTGTGTGTGTGTGTGTGTGTGTGTGTGGGAGGGAGGGGGTCTCTGCTGTCGCCTGCATTCACATTTAGCTGGTTAAAATTCAGAGTTCCTGGTTAAAATCATGTCCACCTGGTGCAACAACAGTTTTTATGTTTTTAAATGACTTTCAGTCATTTCCATCACAGATCAGTGACTGATTGATTCACTTTTCTGATCATTAATATAAAATAACAGCTTCAGATCTGTAAATTCGTGGATAAAACATCCCCTCCAGGATTTTTAGCTGTGAGTTTTCCTGTTGAGTCTGAAATCTGCATGACCATCGCAGTGTTTTTAAAGGCACTGAGACTTAATCAGATGAGAAAAGAACGTTTTAATTTGTACCCAGCGTTGTGTTTATGTGTTTTACATCATAATGTTCATTTAGCTCCAGCTACAAGACGTCCACCTCTGCACTGTAAACACACACCGTGTTATTACTGTTTCTACTCATCAAATTGTGGGCTTGTAGCTCCTGCACAGGCTCTGATGCGAGGCTGTTATCATGCTCAGGTAGGAGCCCCTCCCCCTCTTGGTTGTATCTCATGGCGAGAGCAAAAAAGTGTTTTGCTGTTAGCGACACACACCTGTATGTGTTTTTGGTGGTACAGTAGAGTACAGTGTGAGTCACTGGATGTTTTTCCTGCTGAATCACAGTCAGCCGTACAGTCTTAGCTGCAGCTTTCTGAGAGGATTTATGTGAGGGAAGTGTCATGGTTGAGCAGCGTGCAGATTTACACTCCCATGGTTGTGAAAGCGTTTTAAAACCCAACTCCTCCAGTTTGTTTTCCTCTGTGCAGATTCAGATTACCAAACCCTGACACGTCGGTGTCAGTCATGCAGCTTCAGACTGCAGATGTTTGCAGCTCCTGTGTTACTGGCAGGTGAAGATGAAAGCCTGATCTCCATTTCATAACCCTGCTCTGTCACACTCGCAGACACGGATCAGTGTGTGTGTGTGTGTGTGTGTGTGTGTGTGTGTGTGTGTGTGTGTCTGTGTGTGAACAGGTTGTAGCTTTGGTTACCTGTATAAGTGCAGGTTAGCAGAGTTCGTAAACACCAGCTGTTCCTCTCTGATGTTCTGATCATAATCATTTCCAGAAAAGCTGATGCACCAAATGTTAAAGATCCATCCTTTAACATAGAAACTGCTGAGAAAACAGCAGTCAGAACGTTTCAGAAATGATGGATGTCAGCCTGAATACACACCAAGCTGAAGTGTGTTGCTGTGCTTGTTGGTACTCGCCCTCTTGCAGATCTCTGCTCTGATTGTTTCAGAGTCTGCAATGGTTCACTGAATCAAAAGCGCACAAACAAAAACAAGTTACTGAAGTGAAATGTGTCAGTCAGAGCTGTTTGTTGCAGCCAATCCTCTACTACATCTGTGTTACAGAGACACCGCAGCTCCTCGTGAGCTCCTTCAAGCCCGTCTGTCAACAGGTTAAGCAATATCAGGCCCCTCCCACTGCAGTGTGTTTGGTGCTCTGGGCTACACAATCCCTGCTGTTGTTTGTGCTGTTAGTCATAGCCGAGAGGCAGGAATTCTTCGGCTGGAATAATCACTCACAACATAACAAAAGGCTGAAGTGGAACGAAGCAGCTGGGGCCATTTGAGAAATCCAGTTTTTGCTGTGTTCTGTTCACCGTGGCATGTTCTTCTGCAACACGCTAACTGCAGATCCCACACATAAAAGCAGTTTAGTGCTGAAAGTCAGAGGTTTTCTTAACCTTCTAAAGCCTGACAACATACCAAACTGGGCCAGACTGAGCCTGAACTGTCTGAACCTAAACTGCTGTAATTTTATTCTCCTTTCTTTATGAAAGTTGCCTTTGCAGAGATAATGTTTGCATGTTGTTCTATGATCTGATAGAGCTTCAGAGCTACAGCTGCATGATTCCAAACAGATATCCAGACTTGTCCTGAAAGGGATTGCTTGTTACTTCTCGTCGAGCCTGAAATATTTTTTATTTGTGCTGTGAATCATCTTCATTTATTCTTCACCAGTAACAGATATACTAATATTCACACTTATTTTTTCATATATCAACACCAAGTCTTTCAAGAATCTGTCTGAAAGGTGATGCTTGGTATTGAGACAGTGAGAGGCACAGCAGAATCAAAAGCGCAGCATTATACCATCGTTGATGTATCAGTCCCTGAATCAGGGTGTGTTTTTATCACTGTGTGGGAGAACTGTAAAGATAAAAACAGCCATGACAAAGTAGAAGCTCACAAAATTACCAAAAAGTATAGATGAAATTAAATGATGGCAGATGCACAAATATAAACACAGAGACAAAAAACTACTACAGGGATGCAAAACAAACATAAAAATAACCCAAACAGTGCAAAACCACAACAAATCAATATTTATTTACAAGAAAATATATTAATGAGTGAGAAAAAGGATAAAAATGACCATCTGAACATAACCAAAATAACCAAAAGATGCAAATGCTGGAGTGTGAAATGAACACAAAGACAAAAGAAAGCCAAAGCAGGAGATGAAATGTCAACATGACAACACAAACAACCACAATAAACCCCAAGAGCCAAAGGCCAGGGAAAGTCATAAAAAAACAATCCAAAATTTGTGCGACATAAGTGATGAAAAAATATACAAATGACCACAAACACTCACACAAATATATAAAAACTGTACATTAGGTTGAAGGGAAGCATACCGCAAACTAAACGCAAAAAGACAAAGATAAAGTGGTACACAATGGTTAAAAACAACCACAAATCTATATATTTACACATCTTTACTGTCACTTTGAATTCAAATATTCCTTTTTGTTGCAGAAATATAGTCATTTTACTAAACAATTTCCAAACAGATTTAAGGATTAAAGTCGTGTAAAGGGAACTTGTAGATGCCTCCAGGCAGTGGTGCAGTGGTCCCTCAAGAAGTGGGTATACTCTCAATTTTCTGCCCTTGTTTTAAAAACAGAAAAAAGGAGCCCAGAAAAACAGTTTCAGAAAAAGTGACATCTAAGACTCTTTTTAGTTTATCCCAAAAATCCATCTGTATATTTGTCATTGTAACATAATTTCTGCTCTTTGGTTTCAGGGCAGAGGAGTTATGAAATGACTGAACCAATACTGGAACACAGACTAATGAGAGACAGGCTCATAGACATATATACAGATACTCTTATTATGTCTATGTTCAGGCTAGTTAATGCAGTTAATGGCTATCTGCACCAGTGTAGCATACTGGTAACCTTAGCTGAGCTGCTGGGCGACGCAGCTACATGTTTACGGATGTTTGTAATTGTAAAAGCAGCGTCACAGGAGGTTTAGAAGTGGGTATAGTCTATGCTGACTGAAAAAGAAGTGGGTATACTCCGTATACCCGCGTATACCCTGGACTACACCACTGCCTCCAGGGATCATTTGGAATGGATGCTAACCCTCAAAAAGCCTAAATATATTTAGTTTTATAGAAACAAAATAAACAAAATAAAATAAATCATAGTCAATAAACATGAATAATTAAAATAATTTGATTATTGTTTTTGGAATTATGAAAGATTAAGGAGCAGATCTTCTGGTTTGGAGCCTGTAAAGATGTGAATGTCGGTAACCTGAATCATCAGTTCAGCTCGAAGCCTAGAACCCAAATCAGACGTGTACTCACAACTATTTCTCAAGAAGTGACATGCCAAGACAAGAAAGAAGGGAGGGGGAGGTTATGATGAACTGAAGGAGGGGTACAAATCAGACGTGTGCTCTGTGAGACTGTCAGCTCATGGAGAGACTTGTTGAGACTATGAGACCGCCTGTTAGCGTTAACCAAGCTAGCTTCTTAAACAGGTAGAAATGAGATGATGATATGACTGAACAGACAGGTAAACACTCCTGGCTCTATAGATAGATAATCAAACTCTTCTCCTGATTGGCTGATAAAATGATACATCCCAAATTTACAGATTTCATTATTAAAACTACTCTTACTACTATTACTACTACTATTAAAACATTCAAATGTAAATCTGTCTGAATGGTTTCATCCAAATGGTTTCCACCCATGACCAGATCCTGTATCATCTGGTCACGCCCAGATCTGATGGAAGCCAGAAGACATTGTTTGATTTAACGGAGGACTGAGAAAGTCAGAGAGAAAATGTGGACAAACTGTGACTGCAGCAGAAAAGTTACGGGCAATAAAACATAAAGTTCAGAGGATTTTCATCATTTAGCTCCCTGTGTTGTTGGTGAGCAGACAAACCGGAAAAAACCGGGACAAACCGGGACAAACCTCCTGCACCAAGCTGGTATTTGTCCCCAGGGGTCAAACGGGAGACCAGAGACAAAGGACACAGACAGATGAACGACCTGTCTATACTGACCTCGCTTCACCAGCTGTTAGCATTATTTTCCCCTCATTGAACATCTCTCCTGCTTCTTCTTCTGTGGTTTTGTACTCCAGCAAGACTGGACCGATCTTTAGAAAGGTCTTTTAAGATATTAGACCAGTTTACAGATTTTAAACAAACATTTTTAAAAACCTGGTCATATAGATAGTGATGAAAAAAAACTCTTTGATAGTTTTTCTTTCTTCAGCAATCTGATGGTGTTTTAAGGTTAAAGGAATCCTTTCTCCTGCTCTTGTGTCCAAAGATCCACCGTTTACATCTTCTGAAAATTAGCCATGACAGCAAAGATAATAGTTTTTATTTATCATTTTAGTTGACACTTAAAGATTATGCTTAAAAAACTAATCAGACACTTAAAACACATTGACAATCCTTCACTCCAGGAGATTCTGACTTATCAGACTTCTGACTGATAATCCAGCATGTTGGTGTCTCTAACCGCTCTGTTTGCATCCATCGTTTTCCTCGTCTCACGTTTTCTCTACAAGCGGAAGGAATTTGGATGCTCATTCTAGACAGTAATTGGATTTTTAGAAATCAATCAGATGTTCCCACATGAAGCCGCATCATCAGTGATTCATATGAAGTCAGTCAGCAGAGCAGTCAAATGAGCAGAACAACGTTCAGCAGAAAAGAAGACAATTTGACCAAAGCTTCACAGTTTCAAATTAAAATCACTGTTTCATGTTTTTCTTTTGGAAAACACGAGTTCAGCCCCGGAGACGGGAGGCAAACTGTCAGATGAAAGAAAGATGGCTGCCTCACTGTGTGAAACATTTGGGAAGAAATGCTGAAACTAAAGTCTAAACTTGACTGCATGACTCAACAAAGCCGTGTGAGGCAGAGAAGGAGAGGGCAGGCCGACCCGATACGGGTCAGCCTTGGAATTAAAGGTCACGTTTCAGACTCTGTGAATCATCCTCACTGCACTTCCTGTTTCTCTGAAATGGATGAGGGTTTCCATTCTTAATCTGTCCTGAGACCAAAGACGTTTTAATTGTTGTTGTTGGTTTAAATTTTTCAGATTAAAGTCAGGCCCTGCGTCTGTGCTCAGAAGGAAACCTGATGCAGTCAAACGTCTCAGATTAGCTCACTTTGCTCCTGCTTCAACCCAGTAAACCCAGTTAAATGAACTTATTTTAGTTTGTTCTTGTGGCTTGCAAGATGTGTGTGTGTGTGTGTGTGTGTGTGTGTGTGTGTGTGTGTGTGTGTGTGTGTGAGAGAGAGAGAGAGTTGTGTGTGGCTGGCCTGCAGCCAGTGCAGGCTGTACCAGTCTGTAATAAGTGAGGCGGGACTCGGAACAGAGGGAGGAGCGCTGGCCGAGGTCAGACATGGACGACAAATATTGGTTTAGTTTCAGAGACTGGAGGTGTTTCTGTTTGAAGAGGCACTTTGTGCACACAGTGTGTGTACGACTGGGTGTGTGCACTGTTTCCTCACCAGCAGAGTATTCTTCTGTTCTTATCGATGCATGTTTGATATCGGTGTCAGTCTGAACTGAACTTTTCTGTTTGCTGAACAGATAAAACAAAGCTGTTGTCCAGGTTTATAGCACGGTTCGTACATACAGATCTACAGTTGTGCTCATGTGTATTCATCCCCTTTCATTAAAGAAAAGGCTGAATTTACAACAGTCACTCAAATAAATGGAGATTTAAATAAGGAACAACAAGTAAAAATTTGCAAAAATATAAGTTAGTAATATAAAACACTGTTTTTTCATGTAATTGAGTTGAAGAAAGAAAAAAAAAACAAACAAACAAATTGGTCCTGGACAAATTAGAGCACTTTTCTGTTGAACAGTGGGACAAAATACCTGTCAACAGGTGCAGAAGTCTGACTGAGAGGAACAGAAAACACTTGACTGGAGCGGAAACATTAAAGGATTGTTCAACAACATATTAGTTTATGAGTGATGTAATATGTAATACATTATCTTATTTGTTTGCTTTTTTTTATAAAAATATTTCTATTGAACCAGAATTAGAAAATAATGTAAGGATTTTCATAAAATTTTTATTTATTATTACTTTAGTCAATTTCAGCTTATTTTACAGGCAGCTGTTTTTTTCCTTCTTTAATGAAAAGGTATTAATAAATACGAGCACAACTGTATACAATGTGCTTTATTTCATATAAAGAACATATAAAGACAAATACAAACAATGTAGAAAGAATAAATTCATGCTGACAAATAAAATCAAATAAGTTTTTTTAAAGTGATTAAAAGCAAGCAACAGTCTACATACGTTAACAGCATCATGACAATAAAATGTTTTTAATCCAGGTTGACAAGTATCCACATTTGCTGAAGATTTTGCAGTTTGTTCCACTTGTTTGCGGCACAACAGCTAAATGCTGTTTCTCCTTGTTTATTCTGGAATCTGGTCTGGACTAGCTGACCTGAGTTTATAGCTCTAATAGCTCTGCTTGCTTCATACTCTGAACATCACAGAGTATTTCAGGGATTTGTAAACTATTATAGTCAGTTCTGCGACTGACTGGAAACCAGTGAAAAGATGTTAAAATGGTGATGTGGGTAGGTGTCTTGGTCCCGGTTAAAGCTCCAGCAGCAGCGTTTGGGATGAACTGCAGATGTGTGATGTTTTTAAGTTGGTGAAAAGCTGCCTTCTCTTAAGTCTTGGTTCCAGAGGACAAATTTGGGATTGAAACAAACACACAACAGAAACTATTTCCATATTTATACATTTTTCTCCATGTGGTTTTCTATTTACAGTCATTAATCTACTATTTACCTACAATCCTAAAAAATTTGACTCCAACTCAGCTGGTTTTTGGCTTCATTGGCTTTTTTCCAGCCATACAGGACCATTATTTTTGTTTTTTCCAGACAGATATGGAATTTTCTGCACACTTGTTGATCATTGGCTGCTCCTAACTGTACATTACCATCAATTTAAGTTATTTTATGATGGAAAGTTTGACAGGACGTGGTTTCATCATGGTTTCCAGGTAAAAGCAGTCAGTCAGTCATTTTCTGAACCGCTTAGTCCAATTAAGGGTCGCTGGGAAGCTGGAGCCTATCCCAGTGATCATTGGGTAAGAGGCAGGTACACCCTGGACAGGTCGCCAGTCCATTGCAGGGCAGGTTAAAAACAAATGTTTTAATTTTAGCGGTATAGCAGTGATACTGATCTTTTTTATATTAAAAATGTGGTAATTGGACTGAGAATAGAAAATAGTCACTGAATAAGCACTGCATTTTGGGGCTGGATTGTAAATTCCTGGATAGATTATAAATGCCTGGAAGTCTTCCATAGATGACCTACAGGATAAGCTATCACTCCCAATTCCCCCCACAGAGCTCCACATCACTTTTCTAGAGGAACTGTTGACGATATGAGCGATAGCGTTCGGGCATGCTGGAAATCTAATGAACATTCCCTCTCATCTACTTGTTTATTCGTTCCAGACACTGACACAGTAAGACTGGGTCTACAGTTGGGTATAAAGTTGTATATCATCAGCATAGCTGTGGCTCAGGTAATTGAGCTGCTTGTCTTGTGACCTGACGGTCTGCAGTTGGAGTCCTGCTCCTCTACGCTGCTCCAGCCCCCGACGGGGACACGATTGTTCTCTGCGGGCTGGTCCCAAGCCTGGATAAATGCAGATGGTTGTGTCAGAAAATGTATACAGCATAAAATGTGTTATAACAGATGTTAAAGTTCTGTAATATTCTACCCAAACTTGCTTTGGGGGTCTCCACAAGCCACTCGCTCAGATTCAGCAGCTTCGTTCTCACAGGTGGTGAAATGATGGCTCAGATATCATTAAAATGTCCAATAAACTCTTATTACAAGAATTATTAACCTGCTTTGTCCAGATTAGATTTGATAATCATACCACGTCCTTGTACTCTGTTCCCTCACTGCTGCACGCTCATGACACACACTTTAACAATGATTTAACGTATGGTGGCGGGAAGCAGCTGCTATCCGGCATGCTCGCTGGAATCAGTGTGTTTTCACATAAGGACGGAACAGACATGGATCACAGTCTCATCAGCCTGATCAGTGAGGCGTGCTTTCATGCTGTAGATGTAACGCAGTGTGTGTCAGTCAGTTTTTATCTCTTTGACTAAACTGACTCAGAGTTGACTGAACAGAGGAACGAAGAATAGCTTCTGACTGTTCAGAGGGGATGGATTGTGCCTTTCAACCTTTGGAAAACAAGTTTGATCTGGTTGAATTCACATCCCATATAAAGAAAGTCAAACATGAGTAAAAATCCTGTCATAACTTCTCTGTTTTCTGTCAGTTTGATGACGTGAAGGCCTCACTGTTCGTCCATGTCTCCAATTTTTGCCGCATACAGACTTCACTGATGCTGACTGGTTGGTTTTTAATGGCTGGTTCTGCTACTTTTAGACAGTCCTGATCATCACAGTTGCTTCTCAGGTGGTTCTGCTCATGATGGGAAAGCTCCATCTCTGCAGTTGAAGCTTAAAGCACAAATACTGTGAAAGACTTGAAATCCACCTCAGCTGTTATGTCTTTGTTTTGATGCCATTTTGTTTTCTCCTGAAAAGACTAGTCAAGTCAAGACTTTGACAAGAATAATATACAGGTGAGAAAAGTCTTGGTCACTGGTGGTCTATCTGTTATTTCTACAAAATACTGCTCGTAGTATATTGTGGTTTGTTGTTTTTGTTGGTCTTTATGCTGCTATATCTATTGATACATTCAATTTAACATAATTTTAACTTCATAATCTTGCAACTGAGGCTGTACTGAAAAAATATGGTTATATGTTGGCTGGGATTAAAAGCTTTGAGCTTCTATATTTAAAATCAAACAGGTGGACCGAAAGTAGCAAATAAATGACTTAAAGTTTTAAGGGTGAAACTATTTCAGAAGTTGATCCATTTATTAGAAGTTATTGTGTGAGAGAGTTTGTTTTATAAATTGAAGCCACAAACAGCTGATTTTACCACTAACTAACTGCAAACAGCTGTCCCAACTATTTATCTTGGATAAAATGTCAGTGGGACTCGTCTGACTACCACTTTCAGAATGTAAAAACCAAACTGCAATAAAACCATGAGCACTGCTTCTGTCTCTCATTCAGAGCCAGAGTCATGGGAACAACTGCTCCCAGTGCTCCCAATGCAGCCAGAGTGGCATTATCCTCTGGAGGAGGCAGCTCCCCTGCAGTGAGGACAGAATTGTACTCAGACTAACATTTAGGTTTGCCTAAAAGAAGATTGATGCAGTTCCAGCTCCAGTTATCTTGGAGGACATGTTGTCAGGTTCATCTTGTTCTTTTTCACTTGCTGGTGTGCTTTCCTGTCTGTTCAAGTCCGGTTTGAACGTAGAGCCTGCTGACTGGGACTTTGGGGCTGATCACTGATTGTTGGACATATTGAATAAATTTAAAAAATACTATTAGGAACGCCCTGTGATGGACTGGCGAGCTGTCCAGGGTGTACCCTGCATTTCGCCCAAAGACTGCTGGGATAGGCTCCAGCTTCCCCGCGACCCTTCATCGGATTAAGTGGTTAGGATAATGAATGAATGAATGAATGACTAATAGGAACAGGAAGTGGCTGATTTGTTGGATAAGTCATATTTATCTTGCTAAGAGTAAATTCTCATCTGTCTCTTCTCTCCAGAACGTCCTGGCCAAGGCGCTGTACGACAATGTGGCCGAGTCTCCGGACGAGTTGTCTTTCCGGAAAGGTGACATCATGACAGTGTTGGAGCGAGACACGCAGGGACTGGATGGATGGTGGCTCTGCTCACTCCATGGTCGCCAAGGCATCGTACCTGGCAACCGTCTCAAGATCCTTGTTGGCATGTATGACAGCAAACAGCAGCAGGCCACACCTTGCACACCAGATCCAGCTGGTTCCTGTCCCACCCCTCAAATGCAGCGGTCCCTCCCTCCTCAGAGCGCCTACGCCAAACCAACACCTGCCAGCACTACATCCTCCACGGGGTTTGCCAATAAGCCCCCTCCCTCAGTGCAGTACACATCCATGCACCAAGCCTACTCTACCCCCAGCCCTGCACTGCCCACCCCTGACTCTGTTTACATGATGCCGCCCTCCCATAGTCCCAAGCCAAGCTCCCAAAGCCTGTATCAGGTTCCTTCTGGTCCAAGTGGACCCTCAATACAACAGCCAGGAATCCCCACCAAGGCCCCCGCGATGGGCCACAGACAGTTTCACATGCCGGGGCAGGACATATACCAGGTGCCCCCATCTTTTAGCCCGGGACCAGGCCAGGGAGCAGCTCCAGCTGGGGGAACAGCAACTAGCCAGGATGTGTACCAGGTTCCCCCCTCCTTAGAGAAGAGGAACTGGGACAGTAGCAATAAGCCCCTCGGCAAGGTGAGTCAAACCAAACTTTATTTATTAAACAAAGCCGGGAGCTCCAGACTTGACCTGTGCAATGCTTCATATATGGATACAGGGAGGGGATCAAGATCATGTTCCTTTCAGAAGGAGAAATAAAAAAAAATAAAAAGACGGCTCAGCGGGGGTCCATGCAGCCATTAAATACAATGAAGCATTTCTTCTTCTTTGATCGTTCTGCTGGTTGCACATCAGCTTTTCTACTCAGTGATGACCACCGACAGTTTCAGGTGGTACTATTCGGTTTGCTCTGCCTGTGCTTCTACAAGCTCTCTGCAAACAGACTCAAGTACCCACGTAAAAATGCAGAAGACAGACAGAGGGCTACGTTTCTATGAAAGCTGCCACTGCAAACATAAGAGCTGCATGTAAAAAGAGAAAAGTAACCATGTAAACAATAAATACACAGTACATGTAGTGGTTGTATTTTACTACAACGTTACTACTAAAAGGCCCTTTTCACACATTAGTTGAATCTTAATTGGAGAACACTATAGTTTCATTATTCCATTAATAATCCACTGAACCAACATGAAGCTCAGTAGGTCTGTCAATAATGAGACTTACTGACAGGGAGGGAGTCAGTGAAGGCAGCACATGTCCCTGCTGATGGAAATCCCAGAGAAAACTCAGCAGTCTGGAGTTGAACTACCAACCTCACAAAGAAGAGAAAGAGCTGGATATGTCAGTATGGAGACAGTATGGATGTTAAACACAGCAAAAGTATCTGTGTGTGTGTGTGTGTGTGTGTCTGTCTGTCTGGTGAATTGATTGGATTGGTTAATAATTCAGTTTTCATGTTGGGGTTGGTGCACAGTGCCAGCAGGTGTTGGGTTGGCTGTCTCCAGCTGCTTCATCATTAATTGATGTAAAGGAGTTGAAATGTAAAAATGACTGGATTGGATGTTTTTGCCATCTCTTCTTCTGTTTTTCTTTATTCTTGCAACATCTGTTTGTGCAGAGAACTCCTCCTACAGCGTCATCTAACATCAACAGTGATGTTTGAGAGGAACAACAAATCCTTGAGCTCTGTAAAATAAAGACGACAACTTTCAATCGATCAAACTTTATTTATAGAGCACTGTATCAAATGTAATGTAAAGTGCTTTACATTAAAGACATAATGAACATGCCCCCCACCCCCTTCTTTCCCCTCTTTTCCCATCAAACCAACATGACCATAAATTTATCATTGTAACATATAGGGCTATGACGAATTTGTCCCGATTCAATTTGATCTGACTTTTTGGGTGCCAATTTGATTTAAATTGCTATTCTCACAATTCTTCAGTATTACTGATTTTTGGAAATGGAAAACAAAAAAAAAATATGTACAAAACTTTTTTTTTAACTTATTATTCTTGATTTCAATTAGGAAAAAACAACACAGTAGCCAGACCATCATTCTGCTGCTATATTGCCCAAAAAGACAAGTAAAAGGATCAATAAAAACTATAAAAATGACAAAACATTTATAATGGATTATTTTTATTTATTTGAAAAACAAATCGATTTTTTAACAAAAAAAATCCATTTTGAAATTGTAAGGCAAAAAGTCCCAATATTTGATTTTTCGATTCAATTTTCCCACCATTAGTAACATATGCATAGAAAAAAAACATTCCCTCACAAACACACACATCCACATAAACTCATGTACATAAAACAAAGAACAAGTTCATGAATAGGAGAAACTAAATGTGTTGGTTTATTTCTAAGTTTGGGTCAAAAACTTGGATTGGAGGAAGTTCTGCAGACCTCTTTGACCTCTTCTGGTTCTACATCCTGACCATCTAAGACTGACCGTTTTCATTTTAAGCCCCCTGTCAGGTTGTTAAAGGACAGAAATCCTTCATATTCAAAGTATTTTCAGGTGTTGCTTATCATTTACAGACTGCTAGGAGCTGAATATTATTCTGTGTTGACTCAGCTCATCCTGACTAACAGATTATCACAGATTTAAACAGAAGTTTTCAGCTGTCACCATGTTTTTGGAGCCTAAGTGGACCAATTGTCAAGGCTCAAGGAATAATTAAAGCAGTCCACTGTCTGGTTCAGAAGTCCAGTTTTTATGTGTGTGTTTTACGTTGTTAGTGCCCTTTTTGTTATGAGTTGGTCTGACACTGACATAAATCCCATCAGCAGGAGATGAGACGTCCAGCTGAGACAGGACTCTGTCTTCATGCAAACTGGCTGCTCTGAGCTGCAGCTGCAGTTTCGTTTGCTTGGATGTGAAAAGAATGACGGAGGACTCCAAATGTCCTCTGTTGGACAGATTTAGATAGACATATTCCCAGGATCCTGGGAACAGGACTCTCTGCTCCCTGAACCCAAGCCCTAAACCCTAAACCCCAAACACGGACCAACATAGGCAGCTTCCAGGTTAGAAAGTGCAGCTTTTAATTCAAATTATTTTGTTGGTTCAATAATTTACAGAAAGTCCCTGTTTTTATCTGTTGTTGCCCCATCAGAGGAGCCGGGAAGGAGGATTTAATTACTCTATATATATTTTTCTTTTTGTTTTTTGTTTTTTTTTCGGTAAGCAACATCATTTATGTGACAGGAGTCAACATCCGTGTCCCACACAGAAAGACAGGACTGAAAAACCTTAAAAAAAAGTTTCATAATGAAGACTGAAGAAGTCTGATGAAGATGTTTTGCCTCTAATCTGGCTGTTTTCCTCTGGTCTGACCTGGTTCAGGCTTATATTATGAAAAGATGAGGAAATTTGTTTGTGGGACACTTCAGGACCAGAAACATGGTTAAAAACATTTTAAAGATTTGTAAATGTGTTTAAAAATCAGCTCTTTCTTAAATGAAACAAGACTAAAGATGAAGTGATGTGTTGCCTGAAGAGATGGTGGGAGGTAGAAGGACACTCTTCTAGAGGTGAGGAGCTCTTAGTGTCCACATGGATATGTGAACATCTGGAGAGAGGAAGAGGAGGGTCGTGAAGGTGACTGAGGAGAGGGTTTTTACTGCTCATCAGAAACCACATGATGAGAACATTTCTTCTGTTTGACTCCTGCCAGCTGTGCCTGTTGGGCTGTGAATGAAATCTTTGTTTCTATCTTCAGCATGTCCAGAACCGCCAAAGTTTAGAGACACGGACTTGCTGAAAGGGATGTTTAATCTTCTGCGTGTAGGTTAGTGTCTGACCATCCCATCAGGCACCACAACCCTGCAGCGTGGAGACCAGTTCATCCATCACGATCACGGACACACAGACCAGTCAGACCATGTGTTGGAATCCAGTTCAGTGTTCAGAGTTTATTGTTACTCTTTATCCACCCCTCCACACCACCAACACCACCTTTAACCCCCCCCCCACTAATCTGCTATAACCCCTAAACGGCTGCTGGCTGCCTCCGTGTGTGTGTGGTTGTGTATGTGTGTGTGTGTGTGTGTGTTGCCACATGCTCCAAATAGTTGTCATGGTTTACATTGGCCGCAGCTCCAGTATTCTCATTCATTCTTCGTCTCTTTAGCTGCTTCATGTTTATAATTCTCCTTTTTCTTTCTTACTATGGAAAGAAAAAAACTTTAAACTTAAAAAAACTTTTTTTAAGTTTAGAGACTTAGAAACAACTAGAATCACATCCTGGTTCCTCCTCTTGTCCTTAGACTGGACGTCCTCATCATGTCTGACATAAAATCTATTATTTTTATTATCATTCTTAGTAGTAGTAGTAGTAGTAGTAGTAGTATAAAGAACATATCTAACAATACTAAGATTTTAATTATTCCTTTTCTAATTCCATAGAATTAGAAAAGGAATAATTACAATCTTCTACTATAGTAGAACCAACATTTTCATTGAATGTATTGCAGCAAAAGGATGAGAGCTGTTGGGGTGTTTTGAAGACACACACTCATGTAACACACTTTGAACGTCAGCAGAGAGGTTAGATACAGAAGGCTTGTCATGATCTCATAGTAGAGACCTTTCTGATGTTAAACGTAGGGTGGCTGCTGGGTAACAGCTGTTTAAAGGTTCAGTGAGTGCCGGCAGGAGCTCTAACAGGTGATGAGGAGGGTGTGAACTGTCTATAAAATGTCTTTGCCTGTTGGCAGAAAGGGGATGTTTGACATGTTTTCCAGAGAGAAAGATTGCTGCGATGAATTGATATGCGTATTCCCAGGTTCTCTCTGGTGAGGCTGTCCGGTATGCAGATGCAGACATTTCCCACTGTGTCCACTGATGAATAGATCTGCTCTGTTATAGATCTGGGGGTGAGGGTGGAGGACAGATGAGGTCCAAACCTGACAGTTTGTAGGTTTGCGAGAATGTGGAGACCCAAGTCAGGGATGGTGGTTGCTGACTGTTAGCAGGGAATGATGTAGGCTCGTTCACCTGGTGAGTTTATATTCTGGTAGACTTTCAGCTTATCTGGAGCTTATCAACAATGTCAGGCGAGTCCATGTTTCAGCTGTTTTTAGAAAAATAACTAGCGTCTCTCATAAGGATATTTGCATCCATGGAGGTCTTTATCTGTGTCCATGGAAGACCCCATCAATGGGACGATATTGGAGTTGTGAATAGGTATATGCTAGCATCAAAGTGACATCTTCTGCCAGGAGGTTTGTGGTTATTCTGGCAGGATTATGTCTTCGTCCAATATCCATGGAGGACTTTTTCCTGCTGGGTGATTGGAAGCAGGACTTCCAGCAGTGTGACATTTTACCTGAAGCTGAAATGACTGCATCTGGGTTTCTTAACCTTTGTTCATCATGAGCTCCACCATGTATGTTTGACTCTGTTTGTCTTTCTGAGAATTAAGGTGAGGTAATGACTTCTGTCAGAAGACCCAACACACATTCATCTCTGGTTTTGGCAGTGTTCTCGAAAATTAGTGTGAACTAGAAAAATCAAGTCCGAGTCAAACAGTAGGTTGTCTTTTCCTTTTGTCTTCCTCTTTTTTTTTCCGGCTGTGAAAAACAATTCAATCTTTTATAACCTTTCAGAGACCTCTCCCGAACTGTCTGTACTAAAACCTCTAATTTCATTCTGCTTCACTTTATCAGAGTTAAACTTTGCAGAGATAACCGTCACATAATGTACCATCATCTGATAACCACATCATTCCAAAGAGATTTTCACATTCGTCCTGAAAGGCAAAGTCTTGCTTTCTTCTGGTCAAGCCGGAAACTTTTTTTTGTTTGTGCAATGCATCATTAACACACATATTTACCCTTTACTATACAGTATACAGACGTTCCAGGCTTCCTTCCATCTCAAAAGGACATACCAGTCTGCGGAGATAAACTGGTGTGGATGATATTTTCGAGCAGAAGCCTAAAAAAAAGAGACACAAGGCTTAAAGGGGTAATTAGAAAAACTAATTTCCTGGAACTTTTCTAGAAATAAGCTGGAAGAACTGGAAATGTATTGGGTTTTTTTTGGTTTTAAATTATCAGTCAGTTTGTGTGTTTGCGGTGTTTAACAGCAGACTTTGGAGATTGTGTAAGTATCTCCACCCTGTTGAACCTATTCTGGATCTTCCACTAAATCACACACTAGCTGAGTAGAGAGCAGAGCGAGATCTGCAGATCAGGATATAAAAGAGTTCAGAACAACCACCCAACCCTCCAACTGTAATTACGCTCACTCTATTTTTGCCTGTTTTCGTCTTTGAACTTCACATCTGTGTTGGAAAGATCTGGTTTCTCCGCTGAAGCTGCGTTTATATGAAGTGGAGTTTTATCGTGTGCGCGGTTCTGGTGGTTGTTTGGGATGTTTAATATCTTATGTAAGAGCGAAAGAGAAGTTTGTCCTTTTCTTTTCGGTATCAGGCAGAGAAAGAAAGTGGAGAGGGTGGAGGGTGCTGTTGGGACAGAGGGAGGGACATTACTCAGAGCGAAGGTCATCTGTTAACAATGACTTCTGCTTCAGAAGAACATGGAACAAAAAACACGCAGGCTTCTGCTACATATAGAGCGTCACAGTGTGTGTCTGCATTCATTCGTCCTGCTCGGAGTTACTGTGTGTAAATCCATTTTATTGTTGGCAGGTCAGAGTGGTTGCTGCTTTATGAGGCCACTGATTTATTCTGAGAACAGAGTTTATCTGTGGTGGATATTTAGGTCAGTCCATCTCAAAGTGTATGGCCGTCCTCGGGCCAAATTTCTGCTCTGAGCTGTCAGAGCTGTCGTCTGTCCTGATCCGGTCTGAGCTGAAGCGTCAAACTGCAGACGCTTATTTCAAGGCTGAGCTTGTCTTGTTTGACTAAAATGAGCAGGACGTTCAGGGTTTAACATTAACAGTTCCTGCCTTCTGGTGACTTTTTGGCTGTACTGTACATGCAAAAATTTGGATTATTAACAACTTGACACTCAAAGAAATTAAAATGCTCTGCCCCTCCATGTCTGAATTGCCCCCACTGTGGAATGCTTTAAGTCTCGTCTAAAGGTCCACTTTTATCCTTTTGCTTTTAACACTGCATGAGTCGTGTGGTCCTCTGTGTTTTTCATTTTGTTTTATTTGTTCTTGTTAGTTATTTTATTGGGTATTTATTTAAATTGTTTTACTTGTTTTTATTATTTTCATGACATCGTTATTATATTATATTATATTATATTATATTATATTATATTATATTATATTATATTATATTATTTTAAATTTTTGTGATATTTGACTGTGCAGCACTTTGGAGACATTTTGTTTTTAGAATGTGCTTCATATATAAAGTGGATTGGATTGAAAATCCTCTCCCTGAGCCGTCACCTTATCGTGGTGGAGGGGTTTGTGCGTCCCGAAGATCCTAGCAGCTATGTTGTCGGGGGCTTTATGCCCCTGGTAGGGTCACCCATGGCAAACAGGTGTCTAGGGGAGGGACCAGACCAAGCACGGCTCATAGACCCCTATGACGATGACAAACCTGGGCATAAATGTTCCCTTGCCCGGACGCGGGTTACCGGGACCCCCCTCTGGAGCCAGGCCTGGAGGCGGGGTACGAGAGCGAGCGTCTGGTGGCCGGGCCTTCGCCCATGGGGCCCTGTCGGGCTCAGCCCGAAAGGGTTACATGGGCCCCACCTCCCGTGGGCTCACCATCTGCGGGAGGAGCCGTAGGGGTCGGGTGCAATGTGAGCTGGGCGGCAGCAAGGGGCGGGGACCCTGGCGGTCCGATCCCCGGCTGCAGAAGCTGGCTCTAGGGACGTGGAACGTCACCTCTCTGGTGGGGAAGGAGCCTGAGCTTGTGCGCGAGGTTGAGCGGTTCCGACTAGATATAGTTGGACTCACCTCGACGCACGGCTTGGGCTCTGGAACCAGAACCCTCGAGAGGGGCTGGACCTTCTTCCACTCTGGAGTTGCTCATGGTGAGAGGCGCCGAGCAGGTGTGGGCATTCTCATCAGCCCCCAGCTTGGTGCCTGCACGTTGGGGTTTACCCCGGTGGATGAAAGGGTAGTTTCCCTCCGCCTCCGGGTGGGGGGACGGGTCCTGACTGTTGTCTGTGCTTATGCGCCGAACAGCAGTTCAGAGTACCTACCCTTTCTGGGGTCCTTGGAGGGAGTGCTGGAGGGTGCTCCTTCTGGGGACTCCATTGTTCTGCTGGGGGACTTCAATGCTCACGTGGGCAATGACAGTGAGACCTGGAGGGGAGTGATTGGGAGGCATGGTCCCCCCCCTCTGAACCCAAATGGTGTTTTGTTATTGGACTTCTGTGCTCGTCATGGATTGTCTATAACGAACACCATGTTCCAGCATAAGAGTGTCCATATGTACACCTGGCATCAGGATTCCCTGGGCCGCAGTTCAATGATCGACTTTGTAGTCGTATCGTCAGACCTGCGGCCACATGCCTTGGACACTCGGGTGAAGAGGGGGGCGGAGCTGTCAACTGATCACCACCTGGTGGTGGGTTGGCTCAGATGGTGGGGGAGGAAGCCGGTCAGAGCTGGCAGGCCCAAACGTGTTGTGAGGATCTGCTGGGAACGTCTGGCTGAGTCCCCTGTCAGAGCGAGCTTCAACTCCCACCTTCAGCAGAGCTTCGAACATGTCCCGGGTGAGGCGGGGGACATTGAGTCCGAATGGGCTGTGTTCCGTGCCTCTATTGCTGAGGCGGCCAGCCGGAGCTGTGGCTGCAAGGTCGTTGGTGCCTGTCGTGGCGGTAATCCCAGGACTCGTTGGTGGACACCAGCAGTGAGGGATGCTGTCAAGCTGAAGAAGGAGTCCTATCGGGCCTTCTTGGCCTGTGGGACTCTGGAGGCAGCTGATGGGTACCGACGGGCTAAGCGGCATGCGGCTTCGGCCGTTGCCGAGGCAAAAACTCGGGCATGGGAGGAGTTCGGCGAGGCCATGGAGAAAGACTTCCGGACGGCTTCGAGGAGATTCTGGTCCACCATCCGGCGGCTCAGGGGGGGGGAAGCAGTGCTCCATCAATACTGTGTACAGTGGAGATGGGGAGCTGCTGACCTCAACTCGGGACGTTGTGGGTCGGTGGAGGGAATACTTCGAAGACCTCCTCAATCCTACCAACACGGCTTCCCATGAGGGAGCAGAGCTGGTGGACTCAGGGGTGGACTCTCCTATCTCTGGGGCTGAAGTCGCTGAGGTGGTCAAAAAGCTCCTTGGCGGCAAGGCCCCGGGGGTGGATGAGATCCGCCCAGAGTTCCTTAAGGCTCTGGATGCTGTGGGGCTGTCCTGGCTGACACGCCTCTGCAGCATCGCGTGGACATCGGGGGCAGTACCGCTGGATTGGCAGACTGGGGTGGTGGTCCCCCTTTTTAAGAAGGGGGACCGGAGGGTGTGTTCCAATTACAGGGGAATCACACTCCTCAGCCTCCCTGGTAAGGTCTATTCAGGGGTCCTGGAGAGGAGGGTCCGCCGGATAGTCGAATCCCGGATTGAGGAGGAGCAGTGTGGTTTTCGTCCTGGTCGCGGAACAGTGGACCAGCTCTATACCCTCTCTGGGGTCCTGGAGGGGGCATGGGAGTTTGCCCAACCAGTCTACATGTGCTTTGTGGACCTGGAGAAGGCATTCGACCGTGTCCCCCGGGGGCTCCTGTGGGGGGGTACTCCGGGAGTATGGGGTACCGGACCCCCTTGTACGAGCTGTCCGGTCCCTGTACGACAGGTGTCAGAGCTTGGTCCGCATTGCCGGTAGTAAGTCGGATTCGTTTCCGGTGAGGGTTGGACTCCGCCAAGGCTGCCCTTTATCACCGATTCTGTTCATAACTTATATGGACAGAATTTCTAGACGCAGCCAAGGGGTTGAGGGGATCCGACTTGGTGGCCTCAGGATTGGGTCCCTGCTTTTTGCAGATGACGTGGTCCTGTTGGCTTCGTCTGGTCGTGATCTCCAGCTCTCGCTTGAGCGATTCGCGGCCGAGTGTGAAACGGCTGGGATGAGAATCAGCACCTCAAAATCTGAGACCATGGTCCTCAGCCGGAATAGGGTGGATTGCCCTCTCCGGGTCGGGAGTCAGGTCCTGCCTCAAGTGGAGGAGTTTAAATATCTCGGGGTCTTGTTCACGAGTGAGGGAAGGATGGAGCGTGAGATCGACAGACGGATCGGTGCGGCGTCTGCAGTAATGCGGGCTCTGCGCCGGTCTGTCGTGGTGAAGAAGGAGCTGAGCCAGAAGGCGAAGCTCTCGATTTACCAGTCGATCTACGTTCCTACCCTCACCTATGGTCATGAGCTGTGGGTCGTGACCGAAAGAACGAGATCTCGTATACAGGCGGCTGAAATGAGTTTCCTCCGCAGGGTGGCCGGGCTCTCCCTTAGAGATAGGGTGAGGAGCTCGGTCATCCGGGAGGGGCTCAGAGTAGAGCCGCTGCTCCTTCGCATCGAGAGGAACCAGTTGAGGTGGCTCAGGCATCTGGTCAGGATGCCTCCTGGACGCCTCCCTGGTGAGGTGTTCCAGGCACGTCCCTCGGGGAGGAGACCCCGGGGAAGACCCAGGACACGCTGGAGGGATTACATCTCTCGGCTGGCCTGGGAACGCCTCGGGATCCCCCCCGCAGAGTTGGCAAATGTGGCTGGGGAGAGGGAAGTCTGGGCTTCCCTGCTTAGGTTGCTGCCCCCGCGACCCGACCCCGGATAAGCGGCAGAAGATGGATGGATGGATGGATGGATTGAAAATCCTGAATTAATTACTTCACTTTTGTTTTTATTTAACTGAATGAAGTTCTTACACATCCGCTCTTTAATTTGGTCAATGCATTTGATTAGTGTTTGAATTGGACTATAGTCCCCTGTTGAAATGGTTGTGTAAATATGTGTGTGATCAACATTATTATGGAAATGTATGTATTTACTTGTTTGCCATCATTTGAGCAAGTGGGAGCGTGTAGATGTTGAATAGCTGTGGCCTTGAGATGGAGCTTTGGGGAACTGGTTACTTTAGTTAACTCAGGTTTATTGTTACATGAAATAGTCTCTGCCTGTTAGATAGGAATCGAGCCAGTCAAGTACTGGACCAGTTTAATACTGGTCCAGAGAGTCCTACCCAGTTTTACATCTGTAGCTGTTGATAGACAGCTTATTTGACCGTTTTGCAAAAAAATGAGGTTTGACATCAGCCTGTAGCTCCTCATGAGCAACAAGTCTGAGTTCATTTTCAGGATCTTTCATGTTCTTTAGTGACAAAACACTTGAACGGTATTGACAGTTCTTGGGTGATAGCCAGATGTCTGTTTCTCTGTTGCCAATACACACGTGGAAACATTCTCTCCATTTATCTGATTGACAAATTGATCTATTGATCACTCGTCCATTTGAACCCTACACAATAGACACACTTTACACACTAATGCTAAGTGGATGTGTGTGTGTGTGTGTGTGTGTGTTTGTGTGATGAAGTGAGAGTAACAGCCTGCTGAGCCTTTAAATCCCTTTCAGAGATCAGAACCATGGATCGATTCTCACCACTGCAGAAACATCCCTTCCCTTCATGCATGTAAAAGCAAGTGTGTGTATGTGTGTGTGTGTGTGTTATGTATTAATCACTACTGGGATGATAACTGCTTAATTCCTACGTCGATGGTCAGCTACTTTTCTTAATTTTCAGACAGATCTCTCTCTAACCCTCAGAAATGTGAGATTTCAGATTAATTTTAATTTTTTCTTGCCTGTACCCACCCAACAGCACACACGTGTTCATAAGACACACAATGTTTTAACCTAAAACTTCCAAATGAAGGAGTCAGAAAGGGTCCAGATGATCTGTTGGTTTGGGGCTCTGGCTTTTTGTTTTTGTGATATCTGGAGAGGATGGGACCATTTAAGACCCTAACTGGGGTAGGTTTACTGGTTCCCAGGCTGACCGGTTGACTACACTCAAACCATATAACACAGTTTAAACAGGCACACAATAGGGCAGCCTGGTTCCCACGGCGACGATGACTGGACCCCTGCTCTGTTTTCATTGCCTGTTGGAATGAGTCTCTGTTCATTCAGCGTGACACAATAAATCCTCCCTCACAGATCAGAAAGTCGTCTCCTCTCTGTCTGATGAAGCTGCAGCCACTCGGTTCTGATCCAAAGTCCGCTAACACACCACAGTAAACTGTTTGGGATTAAGATGAAGGGTTTCATCTTTCCTTTTTCTTTCCTGTACATGTATAAAGCTTTTGATGTTCTTATTAAACGCTGTGTGGTTACAAAGCATTTGTCTGGACTCAAACTCGCCTCTCCTCTCTATGCTTCCAGGTGGTGGTTCCGACTCGTGTTGGACAGATTTATGTTTACAACACAGTGAAAACGGACCAGGACGAGTATGACGTCCCACCCAGACATCAGCCTCCGACCCAGCAGGACATATACGATGTTCCACCAACCCGCCAGCAGTACAATGCACAGGTCAGACATTGCTGCGTGTTGGACTGGATTCCACTTCATCAGGTCCACCTTCTAGCACCGGGTTGGACCCCCTTTTTCCTTCAGAACTGTTGACAAGATATTAAAAAACCTTCCTTAGAGATTTTCCTCCAAATTGACATGAAAGCGTCACACAGTTGCTGCAGATTTATTAGCTGCACCTCCATGATGACAGTCTCCCCTTCCAGCACATCGGAGGTATTTTACTGGATTTAGATCTGGTGACTGCAGAGATTGGGAGGGCGTGAGCGAGTCATTATTTAAAAAACTAAATCACAATTTAAAACACTACAGTCAGCAAAAGGAGCATGATTTATTTTCATGTTACACCAGGGGTGGGCTACTCCGGTCCTCGAGGGCCACAGCCCGTCAAGTGTTCAGAGTTTCTCTGCTGCAAAACAGAAATCATGACAATAGAAACGAGCCACTGTGGTGTAAATTTCATAAATAACATCTGACAGCTTATGGTTTAGTACAAGGACAAATTATTAACAAGTTCTAGAGGAAACTTCAGTGTTTCGGCCACAAGTTGCATCTTGTAGTTGGCAAATGAAGCTGGTAATATCTCAACTTTGCATCTTGTTAGAATACAGAACAGTTCACGATGTCACCTCATGGTAATCCTCCAGCTTGTGTGAGAAATACATTTCTTCATGAACACTAAACAGAAGCTGGATTTTAGTTGATTTGTTGTTATTTGACTTCTTGTTGCCTCGCTATCATCTCCAACCTGTCTGGCTATTCTCCCCTGGCATCACAAGACATCTCCAACCAGACAACTGCTGCTCACTGGACGTTTTCTCTTTTCCAGAATATTCTCTGGAAACCCTGTTGTGTGGAAATCCCAGTAGATAAGCAGTTTCTGAAATACTCAGACTAACAAGCATGCCATGTTCAAAGTCGCTTAAATCCTTCTTCTTCCTCATTCTGATGCTCAGTTTGAACAAGTCCTGTTGACCATGTTTATATGACTAAATGAGTCGCTCCCGTGTGATTGGATAATTACATATCTGTAACAAGAGGAAGCTAAACAGATATTTTAAGGGACACACACAGGCTGTGTACGAATGGCCACACTATTTCCTCACCTCTCACTTGCTATATAGGGCTACACTATGCAGCGCATTACATAGTGAACTCATTCTTTTGGCGATTCGGACACGAAGCTGGCTATTTTCTTCTCCTCGCAGATCACGTGACGACTAACTGTCACCACGGCAACCACCACGCATCATTCCAAATCGAAGCTTGTGTGAAAATATTCTTATATTGTACTTCATGCTTTCTTTTTTGCATATTCATCCAACAGTACATAAAAAAAAAAGATCTTTAGTTTTTTAACCTGCTTTGACATTCGTGTCACTTGTGCTACTTTGAGCTCCAACCCACAATGCATTGTGGTCTATATTAACCTGTTTAGATACCATTGATGCTCAATATTCAAGATGCATTGTGGTCTATATTAACCTATTTAGTGACCATAGATGCTCACTAGTTTTTAAGATGCATTGTGAGTAATTTTAAGCCCACTATGTTTTTCTCTCTGGACATTTGGACACCCCTAGAAAATAGCTTGACCAGCTACAGTCTGTGACGTTGTAGGGGTGATGATTCTGGACATGCTTCCCTCTGTGCTCAGTGTTTCAACATCATATATTGGCGTCATGTTTCTGTCTTGATGATGTGGGAGAGCGGCATTTGTTCCAAACACTTTGTGTACAAAACAAGCAAAAAAGAGTTTATACAATCCATATAACATCATGACCGGCCTCCACTGCTACCCTCCAGTCTGAGGGAGTTCATTTACATTCACAACATCAGATTTATTCATTTAAACCTTTATAGAAATCCAGTATCTGTACCCATCCTGTGGGATCAATTTTTCCATCAGGTGAGTCGACCACACGCTGTGTTTTCACAGCTGAGGGTTGGATCAGCATCCTGACATCATGAGGTTTTCTTGTTTCCCTGCAGCTTTTACACATTTTCTCCTGCCTCATATTCCTATTTTTATCCTAATTAACTCCCATCTTGTTTTTCTCCTCCTTATGGCACATGTTGTCTTCCTCTTGGATGTCAATGACCTTCCACTTTTAGCTTTTCAGTGTCAGTGTAATGTTTTCTCGTTAAACAGTGCTGCTCAGCATATTCAGGGTGTGTCTGTGTATATTTATTAAGTGAATAAACAAAAGCTTGTTGGTTTCCTGTTTCATAAAAGCAGAGGAAATCACAAAATCAGATTTTAAACTTTATGCAGAATAGCTGCATTCAAGCGGTAGGGAAATAATATTTAATTTTATGTAAAAACAGATACATTGTTTTCACCATTGTTCATATTGCTTCAGTGCATCTAAAATGTTTTTAATCTGTCAGCCACACCCAGTAATTCTGGTCGGCAGGCCTAACTTTGAGACTGGTTACTTTTATCTGAAGTTAAGACAGCTGCCTAAATTATTTTTATATCACCGTTACAGGCAAAGTCATCAAACATGTAGATAAATTCTGCGACCTAATGTATCAAAGTATTTTTGGCTTTGCAAGGATGTTTTATTTGGAACTGTGGTGGAGCAGGGTAACCAATCAGATTTAGCTATCTGCTAAATAAAAAAAATATATATTTATGTAATCTATTTATATATTAACCCTCTATGGCATAACTTTTTATTTTATGAGGAAAAAAATATTCCACCCTAGTTTGGGAGCTTGGGGGAGTCCTTATAATATATCAGTGTGTGTGTATTGAATTTCCCTTTGGGGATTAATAAAGTATTTTTCATTTCATAGACCTCTCTTCACCCACTGATGCACACATATATACATACACATGTTCATTCCATGAAGTATGTTAGTCTACTGACTGAATCCTGATTTCCTAACTCTCCCCTAAAACCTGATTCTGGAGTCCACTCTTCTTCATCATGTTCTTTATATCCATAAAATATTCGTGCTTCCATTTCCTGTGAGTAATAGTAGACAGTAAAGCAAACAATTGATTATGTTGATAACTATGCATCCCACTATAACTATAGTTCACACAAAAGTGGTGGAACTGCACAATGTTGCCCTGAGGCAACGAATGAAAAATTGCCATTTTAGTGAATAAATTTAGACAAAAAGTATCTTTAATGAATCAAATATGCTTCTTTACTTATTTATGCACATCACAGAAATTATTTATACAAAGTTGTTTAAATTTAAACATGTTAAAAAGTTAGATTTATCTTACCTTTTTCTAGCAGTGTGTCCAAGTCGACTGTGTTCCCAGAAAGGACTGTTTCACCCCAAGAGGAAAGGTCAAAGCCACACCCAGCTCAAATTTCATTGATCTCAAACTTATCATGAGACTTTTTATGTGATGTTTTGATTTAAAAAATTTAGAGGGGCCGTGTGTGGGCCAAAATAGTGGTTTGTTGCCTAAGGGCAACACCATGCCATAGAGGGTTAAATTACTTATTTTTTCTCTCTGCGGTGTATACTGCTTACACACACTGATTAATGTGTGTCATCAGTGATTTCCGACGAGTTTTAATACAACTCCAGCTGAATTTGTGTGAAAATTCTTCTTCTTTTTGTCCTCTGTGTTCAGGTCTATGATACTCCTCCCATGGTGGTGAAGGGGCCCTCTGGTGGTCAAGATATATACGACACCCCGCCAAGCTCAGACAAGAACACGCAGCAGACGGTAAGATTTCACATTTATACTCAAATTTACTAAACATTAATATAAATACTTCAAATTTATATTAACATTTTGTCGTTTTTGTTTTTTTGACAATTAAAGATTGTAGAATGATCTTGGCACCACTTCTGCCTCTGCCTTGAAATATATTTCCAGTGATGTTATTACATTTGCTTCCTGATTTTCAGTTTTAGACCTATAACAATCAAATACATTTAGATATAAGGAAGTAATAAGATTTAATATACGTGTTTACGTAAGATCTTTTTAAAACTAAAATTAAAATGAAAAGGCTGTTGCATTAAATATCCCAACTTCCCAAAAGAAGAGTCTCATCATGGTAAAAGCACTCTAGAAATTACTTTATTTATACAGCAGCAGTTCATAATAATGACAGACAAACATGTAAAAACAAACATTTCAAATAACAACAAATCTGACTCAAGTCATACTTACAAACATGGTCCAATTTAATACAACTAATTATTGTCCAGTTATAATTCAGTAAAATTATATCCATTATATGATCCACATTAGAGCAGTTAATTCATAAAAGCCTTTTCATTAATAGAGTTACTTTACTAATAAAACCAGCAGACTGGATTCTTTGATTCAGTCCTCCATCCTGATCTGCACAAGCAAAATGGAGGGGAAAAACTCCACCAGACCCAGGAAGGCTCCCTGCAGAAGGAAAACATTAGAAGAAATAGTTATATGTAAGGGGTCGGACTCCATTAAAAAATAAATCTGGTTAATTACAGTCTTTATGATTAATTCATCTTTATTAATCACATTTTAATCACATAACAATATTTTGCCCCAAAAATTAACTTTTTTTTTTTTTTTTTTTTTAATGGATTTTAGTGGATTACTAAATCAAATAAAAATATTTTAAACTCAGGCTATAATAATGTCTGGAAAAATATAGTTTAATTTAATTTTATTCTTAACATTAGTAAAAATAGAAAATAACCCTGGCCCGAACTAAACAGACCTAAATTTAAAATGTCTTTTAATTTAGCTAACAGCTCCAGTCTACAACATTAATTTAAAATTTTTTTCATGTTTTTTTCCACACTCTTCATTGATAGACGTTAAAGCTAGAATGGGATCAGGCATTGGCAACCTGTCTGGTCATGCATCAGAGGTGATCCCCTGCTTCTCTGACTGCAGCGTGAGGACCAAGCTTCATGTCTGTTTTTTGGATGGAGAGGGGCTTACGCAGCAGCCGCTACTCACTAAAACTCTTTAAGAATACCAGAAAATGTCGCCGGACTTGCTGATAGTTGCATTTTCTTTAAATATTGTTGCTAGAGTGGTCTGAAAAGTCACTAAATATAGTGCCAAAGTGCTAAGTTTTTACTACAATTAAATGCGTTAATTTTCTTTTGTAATTAAATAATCATAACTAACGTGTTAAAGTCTGACCCCAATTTAAAATATCAAAGAGATCCACAGAGCTCAGATTATCCTGCTGTGGGTTAACTTCATCCACATACAAACCAGATATTAACCAGAGCCAGACGGTGACTTACTACAGAATGAAACTGGTTGAAATGCAAGTTCGATGGAACGTTTCACTAAAAAGGTTAAAACACAACAACAAAAATCAAGAGAGAACAACTGTAACTGCAGATGTGTTGTACAGATATTTTACAAGTAAATATGTATTTATCAACTGATAGAAATCCTTTAAAACTGATATTGATCCTCCTGGAAGGGATCACCGCCAAGCATGAGTGTTTTTCAGGGAAGTGAATGAGATCCGTCTGTCTGTCTCTTCAGGTTTATGACTTCCCCCCATCTGTCAGCAAAGACGTATCTGACGGCCATCCAGTCAGAGAGGAGACATATGATGTGCCCCCCCACTTTGCCAAATTAAAACCCGCAGGTCCCTCCACTTCTGGTCCCTACTTGCACAACAATGCCAGCGATGATGACGAGCCACCGATTCCTGAAGATGTGTATGACGTCCCACCCCCTCTCTTGGCGGATAAGCATCATGAACCGGACAGGGGGGCGGTCAGCCAGCCCCCCCAGGAGATCTATGATATCCCCGCCACCCTGAGACCTGGAGGCCAGCCTTCGCAAGACGTCTACGACTTCCCTCGTGAAAGAGAGGACAGAGGGGGAGACAGGGGTGACCAGTATATTTACGACGTCCCACCACAGGTAGGGCAGGTTTTATTCTGTTGCCATGGTAACAGGTGTTCCTCTAGTTCAGTGTTTTTCAACCACTGTGCCGTGACACACTAGTGTGCCATGAGAGATTCTCAGGTGTGCCCTGAGAAATGACCCAATTTCACCTCATTGGTCTAAAAAGCAGCTCTGCGTTCATCCAAACATGTCCCAGTGAAATATAATAAAATTCCATGTTCTTGTGTTTATCTGATTTTTATTCAAGAGGCTTTGACAAGAACTTTATGGACTTTATATTAATAATATGGACTTTAAAAAAAAAACACACACATTTTGGTTTGTGGTGTGCCTTGTGATCTTTCAGTGAGAAAAAGTGTGCCTTGGCTCAAAGAAGGTTGAAAATCACTGCTCTAGTTGATAAGGATTTTTTTTTTTTTTTTTTACTTTTCATTGTATTTCAGTCAGTTGGGATAGTGCAGGTTAATGAGCAAAAGTAATTTAATTTTGTCAATTATATTTGCATTGTAAAATTTACCTCGTCCTTTTATTTACCAATACTTACTGGTGCCCCAGTAAATACCAGTACTGGAGACGGAAAATCACCGCTTGTTTTTTCCTTTTTATTTTTAACAGTGTAGATAAGTTATGTCAGTGGTTCAAACCAAATATGATGTTCAAATGAATTTCCTTTTTTTTCCCTGTCATCTATATTTTAATTGGTGGAATAAAGTGTGTGACACATTTCCAGTGTGTATGGTTTTTAAAGTGTGTATGACTTCCTGATTTCTTCGTGGGTGTGTTTTGCAGGTTGTACGTGATGCCCAGTCATCTGGAGAGGAGCTCGCCATGTCTTTTAAACGTCTGTCCGCTTCAAGCACAGGAAGTACGAGGAGCAACCACTCCTCTTCATCGTTGGACATGGTCCCTGTCCGGGACACCTCCTCAGTTCCTGGTCCCATTCCAGGGAAACCCCTCATCTTGGATCTCGATCAGGCGATGGAGCATCTGTCTCGCCTCCAGCAGGCCGTCAAGTCCAACGTGTCCGTCATGATGTCATTCATCACAAGTAACTGGAGAGGTCCGGCTCAACTGGAGGAGAACCTTCCCGCCATCCATCAGGCAGCCGACCGGGTGCGCACCTCTGTCCGAGACTTTCTAGAATTTGCTCGAGGTGCGGTGGCGAATGCTGCGCAGGCCACAGACCGGTCACTGCAAACCAAACTGGGCCGTCAGGTGGGCAAGATGGAGGAGGTCTTCCAGAGTTTAATCCGCCACAGTCAGAGCTTGGACAGCATCTCCTGGTCGCACACAGTGCTCGCTGCTCCGCCGCCAGGAGGGGACGACTTAGATCGACTGATCATGACTGCAAGAGGCATCCCTGACGACGCTAAGCAGCTCGCCTCTTTCCTCCACGGTAACGCCTCATTGCTTTTCAAAAGGACCAACCGGCAGCAGCAGCAGCTGCCTCTTCCTCCAATCCCAGGGGAGATTAGCGGTCACATGACAGGATCAGGAAGCGGAAGTTACCAGGGAGGGGAAAAAGTGCACATTCAGTCTCGGCCCCTCCCCTCTCCACCAAAGTTTACAGCTGCAGAGGAAGAGGAAGGTGTAGACAGGCCATATGAAACCACAGAAGAAGGCTGGATGGAGGACTACGATTATGTACACTTACAGGTAAACACACAAACCCAAGTATGTTATTTATGCCCCCCCCTCCACTGTTACACTTCTACTATCAGTCTATGTTGTTGTTCTGGTTGAAATATACTTAATTTTATTAGACTTTGATCAATATTTATTGTTTTTAGTAACAAAGTTAAACTGTCCCTTTCAATATCTGCTAATTCTGATCCAAGGTTGCAGAACTGTAACATTAAGTATCTTAATCACAACCATAATAACAAACAAGAACAGCAGTAATATAATAATAATAATAATAATAATAATAATTATGATAATAGTACATGTTTATATTTTTTATTTCTATTTATATTCTTGCTGATCCTCTACAGACAAGATGCTTCCATCTGCTGGCTATTTTCGAAAAGACAGCTCCACCGCAGCTCATCGGGAAATAGTGATAGATCTATTACATTCCCCTTTTATAAATCACCCTTTAATTATAAAAACTACAGATGAAATGCAACCCCTTTAATAATAATAATAATTATTATTATTATAATAGCCTACTAATTAAAGCTACAGGTGACAACCATAATTGTTTTTCATTTGCTGTTGTTTTAAATATAAAAACTACGGATGAAATGCAACCCATTGGTAATGATAAATATTATAACAACAACCAACAGCTGATGGTGACTCAGCCTACAGCCCCCACAATTTTAAACAAAATGGCTGAACCCATATTCCTCAACCAATGGATGTTAAGACAATCTGAACGTGTTTAGAGCGCGTTCAGATTGTCTTCAGAATACGTTAAGGCGTTCAGAACGCATTCTCTGTACGTGCATTTTGAGGATGTATTGATGCACATTTTTGGCACAACTGGCCTTCCACAGTGACGTTACTACCCTCTAAGCAGAACGCCATCCTGAGGTAATTGCAGAGCTAATAGCCAAAAGGTGCGGCAGCAGCAAGTGAACAGACACCTAAAGCAGAAACAGGAGTTCAAACAGATTGTTTGTATATATGTTTTGTTTTTATGTATATATTGCTGCTGAATAAATCTTAAAAACTGACACAGTTGATTTTTTATCAACTGATTGTGGAAATCTGGCTCGTGATACAGTCTGTAAACTTGGTCATCATGCAACTCTTTCAGATTTTCTGCTGTTTAAAAAGCAAAGTAAAAATCGACAATACTTAGGAATCGCAATTTAAATCAAATTGACACCCAAACATCGTTAAAAATCTAATTGTGAGAAACGCATACAATCCCAGCTCTAGCAATAAGGGGTTGTTGTTTAGTGTCAAACGTCTCAGAGTTTCTCCAACTCTCTCGCTCTACCAACATAAAACTAATTAATAACTAAATTGAACATGAATGTAGAGCTAATAAAAGCCATTTCATAAGATTTCTTGGATTTAACAGCTAACAACTCCACCATTACACTGTCACAACAAATGTTGCAAGTCTTAAAGAAAGATTCCAGTCTTTTTCTGAGATCAGTCATTTTTTTTTAATTTTTTGAAATTTTTTTTTATTGTTGTTCACAATATAGTTTAAACATCATCTCCATCAGGCTCCTCTAAGAACAGCCTACTAATATGTTCAGTTGATTATTGTGAGTTATTTCATAAAAAATCTGTACTGAAACAAAACCCATGTGAACAGAAATGATATACACAGTACAAAACTATATAAAGATGCAGTCTGTCTGTAATACCTTTGAGTTCACTTTTTTTTTGGATCCTCATTGGTGTTTTCATGGGAATTTGAGAACTAGCCCTTGTTTTTCTGACTTTAATTCTCAAGAAAGAACCAATCATCAGAATTTAACAATGGATTGCCAAAACCCCTTTTTTTTTCAAGAATAATGCTCCTAATGCCCTCTGACAATCTCTGACCATCCATCTGGAGAAACGCTATGCTAAAGCATGCACTCCCATGAGCCTTTGCAGCTGTGTCAACTCAGAACACCACCACTTTTCTGTCCATGACAGATTAGAGTAGATTTATCTCTTACTGTTCTTGCAGCAGCTGCCTCCACCAGCAGGTGGAGCCATAGTCCATCACCTGTGTGACTGATGCCAAGCGGCTCTGCAAGCATGATAATAACACATGTAAACAACTCAGCCTGTGACTACTTGAAGATCTGCAACATGAGGACTTCATCTGGTTTTAATGTGATGGCTCATCTGTGTCCATGATGCTCATCTGAAGTACAGATTATTACTGGCGGAGGTCATTTTGGAGTCATTCTGCCAGTTTTTTTGTTTTGTATGTGTTCAATGTCCAAACACACGACTTTAAGTTCATGTGTTCAAGTATGAAGAGCTACATTTGTAAAACGTGTGATAGTAGGAACTAAGGCATCTTACAGTCGCATACACCTCATTGTCATGGAAATTGAGTTAAAATGTGTGTGTGAGCAGGCGATGAAGGCGATGATTTGTGTGTTTTCCAGTTAGTGTAACTGTGTGTGTTGTTCTTTCAGGGAAAAGAGGAGTTTGAGAAGAACCAAAGACAGCTGCTGGAGAAAGGAAACATCATCAGACACAACAAGACACAACTGGAACAGCAGCAGGTACCTGTTTGCTTCTGTTTGTCCACGTCTTCCTTTTTATTTTAAGTCAGTAAATACGAGTCGTCAGAACCTTTTTATAAGTAAATTAAAAAGAAAATAGATTTAATTCAGATCTGATTAAATAATTTGAACTCTAGTAACAGGACAAAGAGGACAAGATGTTTGTTTAAAACTAAATTGCAATTTCACTCATTTAATTGGTTAAAAATAATAGTGATTCATTAAAAATATTTTATGAACTTTTTTATAAAAGAACATTTTAATTAAAATGAATATTTACACTTTTTAAATGACCAAATAATTTAAAATACACAACTGGCTTTTCTTTGTTTAAAAAAGACTGTAGACCTAATAAAAATGTAAAAAGAAGTTATTAATTAATTAATTTTTAATTTATACTTATTATTAATAATTGCATAATTAGTCTAGACTCTGGAAACTGCAAACAAGATATTTGAATCTTGACTCAAGGGAAAAGAAAGGGAGCTGACCTGAGGGTGCATCACAAGAAAGAAAAATATATATTCAATTTTTTTTAATTAAAAAAAAAAAAAGATTAATAAAAGATTTGAGTTAAAAAAAAATTTGATTGGTATATTTCTATATTTTTCTAAATTAATTGTTAAATAACGTCTTGTTGTGAATAATGTGACAGAAAGAAGTTATCTGTTGCTTCTTCATAGTAAATGTATGATGGACATGAGTCCTGATCAGAGTCAGGATGCTTTGGGGGAGTTTGGAAAGTGCGCTAGAAATTTGAATATTTCAGATTTTATATTTCTGTATATATGTGTATATAAGTATATGTGTGCATATATGTATGTATATGTTATTATATATATGTATCTAGATATGTATGTGTGTATATATATATATATGTGTGTGTGTATATGCATGTATATGTATATATATATATATATATATGTGTATATATATATATATATATATATATATATATATATATATATATATATATATATATATATATATATATATATATATATATATATATATATATATATGTACATTCCAAGGAGATCAACCCAGTAAATAATCACTTTTATCAAGATCAGATTTTTTTAAAATAATGAACTACTCAGGTAATCATTTCTGACTATTGGTGAATACTAACTCTTTTTTTTTCCTTTTCCAAGATTAAACAGTTTGAACGCTTAGAGCAGGAAGTCAGCCGACCAATCAACAACGACATGACTGGCTGGGTCCCGCCTCCCAATCACCTTCTGGCCAATCAGCTGGCCAAGAATGGTGCCGAGGACCTATCATCCAAGCTGTGTCATGGTGACCGGCAGCTCCTCCTCTTCTACCAGGAGCAGTGTGAGCAGAACATCACCACGGTAACCAACGCCATCGATGCCTTCTTCACCGCCGTTAACTCCAACCAGCCGCCAAAGATCTTCGTGGCGCACAGCAAGTTTGTCATCCTGAGCGCGCACAAGCTGGTGTTTATCGGCGACACGCTGTCCCGCCAGGCCAAGTGTCCGGAGGTCAGGGCCTGCGTGGCCCAGAGCAGCAACACCCTGTGTGAAAAACTCAAAGACATCGTCATCAGCACAAAGACAGCAGCACTTCAGTATCCTTCTACAGGAGCAGCCAGAGAGATGACGGAGAGGGTGCGGGAGCTGGCAGGGTGCACACAGCAGTTCAGGATGGTGCTGGGACAGCTGCTGCTGATGTAGGAAGTCCCAGTAACTCCTGTCTGACTGTCCTGGCCCCGAATCATTGTCTGAGACCCCCTCTGGGACCAGGAACAGTCTCCTCCTTCCATTATCCCACACACTCTCTAAGGAACATGAAATCTCGGATGGTCTGTAAAATAATCACTGTAAATATTTAAGTTTAGAGACATAAACCGAAAAACAGAAATTCCACTATATGAATAAAAACTGAATGTGTTTTTTTTTGTTGAAGACAGAGAAGATGAAAGATAAGTGTAGTTTTTAGACCGTATAAATAATTGTTATTATTATTGCTCTAGTGTATAATTATGGCTCTGATTCCTGTAGGATTATTATGGATGTCTAAAATCCAGATTATATGTATGATTCTATATCATGGAACATCCGAGCTCCTCTGTTGACAAAGACTGACTCTAAAACACACTGGAGCGCACACACATCCTCAGAAGTCACCTGACGACCTGGTTGGAACAGCGATGATTTCAGCTGATGTGGTCAGGACTTTCCTCTGAACTGAACAGCTGCAGTACTGTAGGTGCACCAATCATGGCCATGGTGCCATCTCTACGGCTTTTTGGAAACTGTATCTCTGTTGTTTTGTAAGAGGCATGTATTACAGAAACGTGTAAAAGGGTTAAAGAAACAGATGCTATTAAAGCTGGGTTTCTTTTTTTTTTCTCTCTAATGTCATGATACCATCTTTTTCATAGATAAAAGTGCTCGTATCACCTCACCACAGGTTACTGATTTGTGCCCTTGCAGTTTGTACCCTGTAAAGACCCGTATTGTACCTTTTTCTGACCATCATGCAACCTGATTTAAAAGTAGAAAATGTCTCTAATCAGCCTAAAAAGAAGATAATACCTTTTCTAAATTTCCCTCAGATAAAGCATTTTTTGTTTTCCATCACACACATTCATATGCTAGTGAACACATCGGAAGCAACGACACTTCAGCATGTGGAGAAACAATATAAATATGAGAATTATGTGCAAGCAAGCTTTTAAAAACAATCCTTTAAATGTGAGTTAAATGCATAGCCTGTGTATAAAAGAGGTTCAACCAGTCAATTAAAAAATATGTGCTCATATAGAAAATTACATATGAGCACTTGTATTTTTCCTGAAACATCAAACTAATTTGCTTTGAGTGCATAAGGAAAATATAAAGCCTTTATCTAAGAGTAAAGCTTGTTTTACCTTTTTTTTTTTTTTTTTTGTTCGTTTGTTTTTTCTCCTAATGTACCCTACACTTAGTTAAGCTGCTGACACTGCGGCTAGGGTCTGTCTCGGTCTGATCTGTGCCCTTCCTCTCTAGAAAAAAGTCAGAAATATCTCCCTTTCTCTGCATTCTTATATTTTTCCATACAAAATTTGATCATGGAATATGTTTCTCCACATGTCCATGTTACAGCTACAATAAAATCAAGTAGCAGCCTTGCTAGCCTCCTGATTGGATTGAACTGGATCAGAAAGCGCTAACTTAGTCAGTGCTAAATAACCCTGATACTGCTGTACCTTTGAGCATGCTTTAGAGCAGGAGTGCCCAAGTCAGGTCCTTGGGATCTATTATCCTGCAACTTTTAGATGCGTCGCCTCTACAACACACCTGAAACAAATGGCTGAATTCCCTTATCCACATGTCATTTAGCTCTGCAGAAGCCTGGTAACAAGACATTCATTTGATTCTACAAACTAAAGATGACAATTAACTTAAAACCTATCTAGTGCTGCCATATACCCAGACTGATTAGGCTTAATTTAACCCTTTATGGTCCTCCTCTGCCATTTGGTGGAGGTAAACTTGCAGTGACCTTGAATAATTTCTTTTTTAAAAATATTGGGGAAATAAACCTGCATGAGACATCTCTACCTATTGTTTTGAGTATGTAAAACCCAAATTATGTGTTTGTTATAACACTAGTTTCCCATTTTAGACATTTTATTGTTGTTACTTTATTATTAACTTCTTTTTAACATCTGAATTTGCTAAAAACATTTATTCTTGTCCAAAACAAACAGAAAACACAGAGAAACAGACATTTTTGTTAAAACCATAAGTATTTTGCAGCGGTATATAAATGTTTGCTAATCATTTCAGAGTTTATATTTGTAAATCCAGTTTTGTCATCCTGCAAACAGAATCTGACCCCAAAAAAATCAATTTTGCAAATGTGCAAAAAAAAGATTCACATGGTTGTAAAAAGATTTCCATTTCTGGGGGAAAAAAAAAAAAAGTTAATTTCCTAATATCCTCATCTCTGGTCAGAATATTCTACATTTGCTGGTGCATACTTTAGTCATTTCCTTTATTCCTGATTGAATGGTGACTAATAAAGCTGTCCAATCAGAGAGCAGTCTGCTTGCTGTTCTGCAGCACTTCTGCAGGCTTTACCACCATGCAAATCCTTTTCTACACATTAACAAACTTGATTTACAAACATAAACCCTTAAATTATTTACAAACATCCATTTACAGCTGCAAAATATTAACAATCTTTTTATTGGGCTTATTGATTAGCACATAGCTAGTTAGCTTGTTGTTACCACCGGGTTTGTTGCCGTACATATTTCTACTTTCAAAGGGACAAAATCTCTTCTAGAAATGTGTTGACAAATGTCAGTATTTGTTTGAAAACCAAGTGATTGCATCAAATCTTGACTTGATTTGATTGAAACCCCCTCCTGCATCCTGAGCACGAGTGAATGCTTTTCTCACACCTTCCTCATGCTAACAAGCCATCAGTGAATTTTGATTACCAGAGTGATTAGAAGCATCATTACAATTAAAAAAAATAATAATAACAATTGAAAAAAAAATAATAATTTGGAGACTCCTCAAACATATGAGATAAAACATGACTGAATACAAAGTTTCCTTCCAGCTGAATTAAAACACTGAAGAATTTAAATCACTTTATTACAGACATAAAAATACAGATCTTTCATTTTATTGCTTTGTTCTTGGTTTTCATGGGGACATTTACCACGGGATCCTCTCGCCCCCCCAGTCCACAAGCGTCCCACTATCTTTGTTGCTAAGCGATGACATCACACGAAGTATGCCCATTACGCTTTCTGATGGGGTGACAGGAGCCTGTGGGAGAGGAAACGGCAAAAAGAAGAACAGAACCAAACACATTTTTTGTTAATGTTTTTTTTTTGTTTGTTTGTTTTGTTTTGTTTTTTTTATCCTTTAAATCAGTGCTTTAGTCCAGTGCACTGGTGGCCAGTGCTGCAATGTAAGGCCTTGGAACAAATGGGATTGTGAAAATATACTTCCTGGTTTGATTTGTTCATGGGCTCCAGCTGCTCCATTAGTTCAGCTGTGCTTATATGCCTTTGGTTAAATTTCCCATCGCCAGTCCATTTCTCTTTTAGCGTTATGTCACGACCTGTCATGTCATGTGACTGCCTTTGTTTTGGGTTCTCTAATTAGAAACCTTTGCCTGCCTCATAAGCTTGCAGCTGAGTCCACAACCTCCACACGACCTGCCACAACCGCCAAACAAACATCAGAAAAAATTGTGGAATAATTGTAAGAACGCAACAGAATCAGAGTTTACTGAATCAAATCACATGATTTTCAGACATGGCTTGTTTATTTCACAATAATTACTTATTTATTATAAGATTAAGTTAAAATGCGTAATGTAGGTTACATTATTTTTCCCTGATTCATTTTATGTCTCTGAAATGTTGCTGCTCATGATGTTGAACAGAAACTGCTGTGCTAAAACAAAAAGTCCTGAATCCCAAATCCACCCCCATGGCTGTGCTCTAACATGTTGTAGACTGTAGTTTAGAAAACAGCTGGAGCTGTTTGTTGAATTAAAATGACACTTTAACTTTGTCCTCAAGAGATATTTTCTGATTCTTTTTCTAGAAATGGGATGAAATTAATTTTTCCCGACATCAATAGAGCCCGAGTTTACAATATTTTTGTCTGTGTTTATTGTTTGATTTAATCATCCACTAAAATTCAATTTAAATCAATTAATTACTCAAAAATGTTGACTGATGCATAATCCATTTTTGTAGCATCAAATTAAATATTTTCTGTCCTCTTAAGTCATTGAGGTACAAAAGCTTACCCTTTTAAAAATGACATCACATTAAAATAGATTTTTTTTAATTTATATTTATAATATTTATATATCTACTTTAAATCATTCATCAAACTCAGTCCTAATGTAAATTAAAATAAATTGTAGTTATAGCTTTTTTATATCCTACAAAACACACAAAAAAGTTAATTGTATCATGCTGGATGGGGAGGGGGATTTTTTTCTTCTTTTAGTCTTGGATAATTCTACGTCAAGGATTAGCAAATAAATATTGTCTCTGAAGCATTATTCATTTTTGTTTATTAAATGTAACATGTAGGACATTGGAGGACATACATGTCCAATTTCCTCACAGTAAAGCACATTTTTATTAACTTTATATTAAATATTACCAAATATAATCATGCATTTTGTGATGTTAAGGTTTTATTTTAGAGAAAAACGGTCAAATGAAACATTGTTTTTCACAAAAAGACCAACCAGATCCTGTTTTATAGACCTACGCTCATCATTTCAGTTCTGTCCCTGCCACTGATTTTAGTACATACTGCCAGATATTTACTTATTCAAGTAAAAATAAACAAAAAAGCTCATTGTACTTCAGACAGGTCACTGTGGAGAAAATAGTTCCCCTTCTTATCTCACCTGTTCCCCTCCCATGTCAGTGCGGACCCAGCCTGGGTGAATGGCCGTCACCAGTATGTTGTTGGTCTTGAAGTCCTCAGCTTGGCAGCGAGTCAGCATGTTCAGAGCTGCCTGGTGATGGCAGGCAAGACTGAATCTTACAGGATAATTTCACAAGAGCAAACAGGTTTGTAAAGTCCTTCAAAACTATAATGTTTGAGTGAGACGGTGATACTTGTGCATTTAACACAACGATACACAACAAAGCTATTTTAAAACTTTTTGTTTTGATTAGTATATATAAGAGTAAAAGCAAAGAAGCTGAAATAAAATTCAAGTTATCTGAATTGTCTCTGTTGGAATACACCAGCAGTACCTTACTGGTCCTGTAAGCGTACACCTGTGCCAGTTCAAAGGTCTCAGGGCACTTCTCTATGGACGAGAAGACGGTGGAGATGTTGATGATGGCTGATCTCCTGCAGGACATTTTATCACCTGATACACAGAGAGAATAATAGATTTATGTCATGACTTACAACCAAATGTCATGTGGGTACATCATTATAGGGTGTGATGGAGTCATTTCTACTAAACAAACATGATTCAGAGAGCTGAGCGGAATAAATTCTCCTGTCTCTGTCCTTGCATGAGATTTATCTGTACAGGAAGTTGTCTGCTGATGTAGAAGGATGATTAAGGTCTGCATGAAACCATTGATCCATATCAAGACATTAGTTCACCAGTCAACAAGCCAATCCATTCAAAATGAAACCAGATCACATATGGATCCAGAAATAAAAGTTTTTGTCCTTCAATTTACCTTCGCAGGATCTTTTGTGGCTAAAAATGTCCACGCAGCGGAACCGCTTTCAAATTGTCAAACATGAACAGTTTTGCTTTTCCGTAGATCACAAAAACAACTTCAGATCTCCTAAAAATACTAAACAATATTATCATTAATAATAACAATAATTATTATGATTTTTACTATTAGTAGCAGTAGTAGTAGTAGTAGTAGTAGTAGTAGTAGTAGTAGTTGTAGTAGCAGTAGTAGTAGTAGTAGTAGTAGTAGTAACAGTAGTAGTAGTAGTAACAGTAGTAGTAGTAGTAGTAGTAGTAGTAGTAGTAGTAGTAGTAACAGTAGTAGTAGTAGTAGTAGTAGTAGTAACAGTAGTAGTAGTAGTAACAGTAGTAGTAGTAGTAGTAGTAGTAGTAGTAGTAGTAGTAGTAGTAGTAGTAGTAGTAGTAACAGTAGTAGTAGTAGTAGCAGTAGTAGTAGTAGTAGTAGTAGTAGTAGTAGTAGTAACAGTAGTAGTAGTAGTAGTAGTAGTAGTAGTAGTAACAGTAGTAGTAGTAGTAGTAGTAGTAGTAGTAGTAGTAACAGTAGTAGTAGTAGTAGTAGTATGGTATTCAGACTGATAAGCTCAAAGTATTTCCTCAAAACCCTGTCTTGTCCGATCACTTCTTGTTAACCTTTGAATTCACTTTATTTGATTACTCACTGACCAAAAATAAATTCTACTATAGTAGATGTTTATCAGACAATAATATTACAAAATTTAAACAATCAATTGAATCAATTTTTTCACATCTACCATGTGTTAGCATGACTGAGAGTCCCCCTTTAAGCCTTACTCCTGCTCAGATTGATCAACATGCTGATACTATAACAGCTTCAATGCGTACAACCTTGGATAATGTTGCTCCCCTAAAGAAGAAGAAATTAGGTAAGATTATGAAGGCTCCCTGGTTTAATTCCCAGCTTCGAGCTCTAAAACAGGCATCAAGGCGTTTGGAAAACAGATGGCGTTCATCAGGACTAGAGGAGTCTCACTTAACCTGGAAAGAAAGTTTAATCGTATACAAAAAAGCCTTACGTACGGCAAGAACAGCTTATTATTCATCATTGATAGAGGAAAACAAAAACAACCCTCGGTTTCTTTTCAGCACTGTAGCCAGGCTTACTAGGAGCCGGAGCGCTGTGGAGCCATGTATTCCTTTCTCACTTAGCTGTGATGATTTCATGTATTTTTTCAGGAATGAAATTGACACTATTAGAGATCAAATTCACAATACTCTTCCTTCTACCTATAATGTTGAGCCTGTTGTGGTCTCCGAAGCATCCTTAGAACCAGGATCTGACTTGTGTCTAAATAGTTTCTGTCCTGTCCAACCCTCTGAATTAACTAAAATAATAGCTTCATCTAAACCATCCACCTGTATCTTGGACCCTCTCCCAACGAGCCTCTTTAAGGACATTTTCCCTTTAATTAATACATCACTACTAAATCTTATCAATATGTCTTTAGTGACAGGATATGTACCACAATCATTTAAAACTGCTGTAATCAAGCCTTTACTTAAAAAGCAATCTCTGGATCCAGAGGTGATAGCAAATTATAGACCAATATCTAACCTCCCGTTTATGTCCAAAATTCTGGAGAAAATAGTTTCCGCTCAGCTACATGCCCACCTGAGCAGAAATAATTTATGCGAGGAGTTTCAGTCAGGATTTAGAGCTCATCATAGCACTGAGACAGCATTGGTGAAAGTTACTAATGACCTTCTTATGGCCTCAGACAAAGGACTTGTGTCCGTACTTATCTTGCTTGATCTTAGTGCTGCATTTGATACAGTCGATCATAACATTCTGTTACAAAGACTAGAACAGGTGATTGGAATTACAGGTACAGCGTTAAGCTGGTTTAAATCATATTTATCTGATAGACTTCAGTTCGTTCATGTAAATGACAAGTCCTCCTCCCAAACTACAGTAAGTCATGGAGTTCCTCAAGGTTCTGTACTTGGACCAATACTCTTCACGCTATATATGCTCCCTTTAGGCAAAATTATTAGACAGCATGGAATAAACTTTCATTGTTATGCAGATGATACTCAACTATACTTATCCTTTAAACCAGATTAAACAAATCAGCCCAATAGGCTACAAAATTGCCTTATAGACATAAAGACTTGGATGTCTAGAAATTTTCTCCTCTTAAACTCAGATAAGACTAAAGTAATTCTCGTTGGATCTGAAAAACTCAGAGCTAAATTTTCCGGTTTTGTAATGAACCTAGATGGCATTACTTTAGCTTCCAGTGCTACAGTGAGAAACCTTGGAGTAATATTTGACCCTGACCTGTCCTTTGGTCCACATATTAAGCAGGTTACTAAAACAGCCTTCTTTCATTTACGTAATATAGCCAAAATTAGGGACATTCTGTCTCAGAGTGATGCAGAAAAACTGGTTCACACTTTTGTTACTTCGAGACCAGATTACTGTAACTCTCTATTACTGGGCTCTCCTAAATATGCCCTGAAAAGCCTTCAGCTGATCCAGAATTCTGCAGCCAGAGTCCTGACCAGAACCAGCAGGAGAGATCATATTTCTCCAGTTTTAGCCTCTCTTCATTGGCTGCCTGTTGAATCTAGAATAGAATTTAAAATCCTTCTCCTTACATATAAAGCCCTCCACAACCAGGCACCACTATATATCAAAGACCTCATTGTTCCTTATATACCAAGTAGAGTACTTCGTTCGCAGACTGCAGGCTTACTTGTGGTTCCTAGAGTCTCAAAGAGCCGAGCAGGAGGCAGAGCCTTTGGTTATCAGGCCCCTCTCTTATGGAATAAGCTCCCAGTTAGTGTTAGGGAAGCAGACACCCTCCCCACCTTTAAGACTAGGCTGAAGACTTACCTTTTTGATAAGTCCTATAGCTAGGGTTGGTTAGCATCCCTTAGTTATGCTGCTATAGGTTTAGACTGCTGAGGGACATTTCCTGATACACTGAGCTTCTTTCTTTTTCTCTTTATCTCTTTCTTTTACCCCCCCCATAACAGTGTTGCATCATTAACATGTATGTCTCCTGTCTCAGCAGGTCTCCCTGGCCGGGAGTAGCAGTTCCTGTTGTCTGTTGTCTTTCTGTCCTCTTCCCCCCACACAGCAGAGGCAGATGGCTGCCTGTCCTGAGCCGGGTTCTGCCGGAGCTTTCCTTCCTGTTAAAAGGGAGTTTTTTCCTTCCCACTGTTGCCAGTGTGCTTGCTCAGGATGGGAGATTGAGTTGGACTCAACTCAATCTGTTGGTTTCCTTATATAGGCTATTATGAATTGGCCTTCATTATGTTTTCCCCTCTGTCTGTAAAGCGTCTTGAGATGGCATTGCCGTGATTTGACGCTATATAAATAAAGTTGAATTGAATTGAATTGAATAGTAGTAGTAGTAGTAGTAACAGTAGTAGTAGTAGCAGTAGTAGTAGTAGTAGTAGTAGTAGTAACAGTAGTAGTAGTAGTAGTAGTAGTAGTAGTAGTAGTAACAGTAGTAGTAGTAGTAGTAGTAACAGTAGCAGTAGTAGTAGTAGTAGTAGTAGTAACAGTAGTAGTAGTAGTAGTAGTAGTAGTAGTAGTAGTAGTAGTAACAGTAGTAGTAGTAGTAGTAGTAGTAGTAGTAGTAGTAGTAGCAGTAGTAGTAGTAGTAGTAGTAGTAGTAGTAGTAGTAGTAGTAACAGTAGTAGTAGTAGTAGTAGTAGTAACAGTAGTAGTAGTAGTAGTAACAGTAGTAGTAGTAGTAGTAGTAGTAGTAGTAGTAGTAGTAGTAGTAGTAGTAACAGTAGTAGTAGTAGTAGTAGTAGTAGTAGTAGTAGTAGTAGTAACAGCAGTAGTAGTAGTAGTAGTAGTAACAGTAGTAGTAGTAGTAGTAGTAGTAGTAACAGTAGTAGTAGTAGTAGTAGTAGTAGTAGTAGTAGTAGTAACAGTAGTAGTAGTAGTAGTAACAGTAGTAGTAGTAGTAGTAGTAGTAGTAACAGTAGTAGTAGTAGTAGTAGTAGTAGTAGTAACAGTAGTAGTAGTAGTAACAGTAGTAGTAGTAGTAGTAGTAGTAGTAGTAGTAGTAACAGTAGTAGTAGTAGTAGTAGTAGTAGTAGTAGTAGTAGTAGTAGTAACAGTAGTAGTAGTAGTAGTAGTAGTAGTAACAGTAGTAGTAGTAGTAGTAGTAGTAGTAGTAGTAGTAGTAACAGTAGTAGTAGTAGTAGTAGTAGTAGTAGTAGTAACAGTAGTAGTAGTAGTAGTAGTAGTAGTAACAGTAGTAGTAGTAGCAGTAGTAGTAGTAGTAGTAGTAGTAGTAGTAGTAGTAACAGTAGTAGTAGTAGTAGTAGTAGTAGTAGTAACAGTAGTAGTAGTAGTAGTAGTAGTAGTAGTAGTAACAGTAGTAGTAGTAGTAGTAGTAGTAGTAACAGTAGTAGTAGTAGTAGTAGTAGTAGTAGTAGTAGTAGTAACAGTAGTAGTAGTAGTAGTAGTAGTAGTAGTAACAGTAGCAGTAGTAGTAGTAGTAGTAACAGTAGTAGTAGTAGTAGTAGTAGTAGTAGTAACAGTAGTAGTAGTAGTAGTAGTAGTAGTAGTAGTAGTAGTAACAGTAGTAGTAGTAGTAGTAGTAGTAGTAGTAGTAGTAACAGTAGCAGTAGTAGTAGTAGTAGTAACAGTAGTAGTAGTAGTAGTAGTAGTAGTAGTAGTAGTAGTAGTAGTAGTAGTAGTAACAGTAGTAGTAGTAGTAGTAGTAGTAGTAGTAGTAGTAGTAGTAGTAGTAACAGTAGTAGTAGTAGTAGTAGTAGTAGTAACAGTAGTAGTAGTAGCAGTAGTAGTAGTAGTAGCAGTAGTAGTAGTAACAGTAAATAATGCTGGTTTGATTACTTATTTGCATTATTTGTTACCAAAACCTTTCAAAAACTGAATTCTTTTCCACAAAATAAACATCAGGGAGGTGAATTTGGTGGTGAGGTCTTGCATCAGATTAGCAACAAAATTGGTTTGATTACATTAGTATTGCTAATATCGCATCAGATACTCCCTCTGAGAGCCTTTTAGCCAAAAATGTCCCTCTAACTCCAGTAAATAACTGTGATTACGGGTGAAAACCATTAATTCTCCTGTATTGCTGATGCTGTCAGGAAGCCAGTTCAGGACTTGATAAGTAGACTGTAGGTGTTTGGTTTCAATCACATAATCAATAACACTGTCAGTATGCAGTGTCCCTCTGATCAGATCTCACAGGTGAACTTTATGGACCTTCATCAGGACATCAGGACACAGGGAGGAATGTGTTTATGAGTTGTTTTCCTGTTTGATCTCAGCAGATTGACAATAAACATGTGAAATTATATATTATGACGAAGCTGCAACTGTCCACTGACACTAAGATTTTCTTTTCCTCTACAAGGACTCCAGCCAACATAAAAAGTTTGGTGTAACGCAAGAATAAACCATAATTACGGCTGTGCTCACCAGTAGGGCATCTCTCCGCTGCTCTCTGCAGGAGTGGCAGAAACATCTGTAAAGATTGAGGAGATAGTTTATTAATAACAGTTTAATAACTGTGCTCATGGTTTATTATAGCACAGACAGACAATCTCTCTCTCTCTCTCTCTCTCTCTCTCTCTACATATATATATATATATATATATATATATATATATATATATATATATATATATATATATATATATATATATATATATATATATATATGATGGTGTATACAAAATAAAAAATTTTATGATCTGACTTTGAGAAAGGCGCTTCGTCAGCGTAATGAATCAAATTTAATTTAAAAACACAAAAAACACTTTTTCCTCTTTGTTTCTCAAGATTAATACAGTTTTCAAGCTTTAAATTTAGGATGTTTGCCCATCGACCCATTCGATACATCACAAATTTAACCACTTAGTTGTTGCATCTGAAGATTTGGTTTACGCCCAAACTGGTGGCAGTGATGCACCAAATCTCTGCGTGCCCACCACCAAAAGAAAAAAGAAGAAGTTGTTCCACGTTTATGTCTGATTGTGACCAGAGGAGGGTGGAAAAGTCTGCGAAACCTGTGAGCCCTTTTTTTCTTCCTCACAATGCAGAGACATTGTGACAACTTAACCCTACACACACAAACTACATGGGAGCCTGATGACCTGAGGAGACTGGTTAAAGGACTGAAGAATGTGTGAAGCTGCAGAAATTGAAGCTTATATAAGGTTATATTTTATTTCTTTAAATGGTCTCTTCTTGTTGCTGAGGACAACCTCAGGAGTGATGTACACACCTGATTATTGTACAGCACACAAATTAGGGCTGGAGGATCACTTTCCATCTTTAACGTTTAATTTGTTTTTCACAGTTTTGACATATTTCAAAGGAATGGAAATTAATTCCCATCAATAAGAAAAGCCCTGAGATGTTCCAGCTGTGGGTCGCCTCCACATAAACACAACAGAACCAAAATAGCCAAACCAACCTTTGAGAGGATAAACGGTCCAACAACATTGGTTTCGTACACGTCCATCATGTGCTTCTTTTTAGTTTCCAGAAATGAACCCGGTGGAGCTGGTGTGTTGATCGCAGCATTGTTGATGAGGACGTTCAGACCAGCTGAACCGATCCGCTCACTCACAGCTTGGACAGCAGTGGAGATGCTTCCCTCATCGGCCACATATGCAAGACGACATTTATGCAAGTATGATTATATTGGTACAGACTTAACTTCTTAGTTTCTGTTCTTCATCACATTAGTTTGTAATTTGTATCTTTTAATCTAATTTGTTATGAATAACATAACTTATTTGGAGGTTAATATTTGCCAAAACATACGGGCTTATAGCGTTGATGTGAAAACTTGATACAATGTGATGCATTACACAACAAAATCTAAACTTGTATGTCAAACTTTTACTGCAGTGGATTAAAATCAGTGGTACATTCATTCATTCATTTCTTTTCTAAACAAGGAATGCCCAATGATAGCTGAAGTTTCTCCTATCCAGCGTGTACCCAGAGGCAGGGTACACTCTGGATGGGTCGCCAGTCCATCACAGGTACTCAAACACACAGATCAACTGAATTAGAAATTTCAGAAAAAGACAGATCTTGTGGAAAAAACTTGTATCTGTAAGTTTAATTTTCAGTTTCTTCTGTCCAAAACAGGTCTCTCTTGTAAATAAGACTGTAATGGGACTAGTAAAGGTTAAGTAAAATAAGATAAATATTATTATGATAAATACATACAGAATAGTATCATTGACTTTATTCCACAAGTGCAAAAAATTGATCCTTTCTGATCAGACTGATCAATGACGACTAGGTCAAGTATCCATCCATCCATCCATCTTCTGCCGCTTATCCGGGGTCGGGTCGCGGGGGCAGCAGCCTAAGCAGGGAAGGCCAGACTTCCCTCTCCCCAGCCACATTTGCCAACTCTGCGGGGGGGATCCCCAGGCGTTCCCAGGCCAGCCGAGAGATGTAATCCCTCCAGCGTGTCCTGGGTCTTCCCCGGGCTCTCCTCCCAGAGGGACGTGCCTGGAACACCTCACCAGGGAGGTCCAGGAGGCATCCTGACCAGATGCCCGAGCCACCTCAACTGGTTCCTCTCTTTTTTTTTTTTTTTTTTTTTTTTTTTCTTGTCCAGCATTTAGGCAAGCAGAATGATGGTCTGGATGCTGTGTTCTGCTGAGCAAATTTTCTCTGCCAAGGGAAGCTTTATAGATATAATGATCCCCTTGACTTTCTGAATTTTTATTTTATTTCTATGTTTATTTTGTATTGTTGTTTGAATTGTAGAGTTTGTACTGCTGGACCAGAGAGGACAGACAAAAGACAGAAAGAGAAAGGAGAAGAAACACCTCATAAGAAAAGGGAAAGAGATAAAGGGAGAGAAAAGGGAGAGAAAAAAACAACAACTAAAAAATAACCCAAAAACAAAAAGAAAGAAAACAACCTACAGATGTATACATACACACATACAGGCACACACATACATATACACACACATACACACGCATACATACACATACATATACACACACATATACACACATAATATATATATATACACATATATATATACATATGTACACATATACATATACACATACATACATATACACACACACCTCTATGCACACACATACACACACATACATACGTACAAACATATACGCACTTGCCAGTATTAACACATATACATACACATACAAGCCAACTTTAGATCATAGTAACTAAACTGAATCTAAAAAGTTAAATATAAATGAGAAACAAACAGAAATGAGAAAACCAGCTGCTGTTAGTGAATAAAACTGTGTGACGACTCGGTGACTGTGTCACATGCAGAACATGCAGAGTGGAACGTGTTCCGGAAAAGGTGATCATGCCAGTGTGACCCTTCCCACACAAAGGCAAGAGGCACGCCAGGAGTACCCCCGAGACCAGGGCCATCGGCAGCCATCCCCAGGCGCAGACCCCAACCGCCCCACCCCGGAGCCAGCCATGCACCGACCCAGGAGGAGGCAGAGGGGGGTCCCAGCCAGAGTCTCCCGCAGTCAGGGGGAACAGGCCCCAGCAGGCCCGGACCAGCGAGGACCGGCCCCGCCGGGCACCGGCCACCCAGGGCAGACAGAGCGCGGGCCCCACGGCCCCAAGAGCCCAGAAGCAACCCCCCACCCCCGCAGGCAGAGGGCCCAGCCAACACCAACGGAGAGCCGGGATCCCCAGACCGCCACCGAGCGGCAGCCTGGCCGCACCCCAGCGCACCAGCAGCGCTCCCCGAGCACCAAGACCCTCCACGCACCCACGCACACAAACACACACAAACACACACATACGCACACACATGTGCACACACGCACACACATGTGCACACACACACACACACACACACACACACACACACACACACGCACACGCACACATGCACCCACCCACCTACCCCCACCCGCATCCACACTTCCTCCTTAAACACACCCTATACACCCATTCTCTTACACACGCTCAAACTCACACTCTCCTACCCCCGTTCTTTATACACACACACCCCCTCACACACACATCCCTGCTCCCTCTATAATCACCCATTCTTCCATACACGCATACCCCACTCTACACACACACATACCTCCCTACACCCCTCTATCCACATTCACAGTCCTCATTGTACACCCACCCCATCACTTCCCTGTACCACCAACATAACCCCACATACGCACCCCCACCCATCTGCATACACCCCCCCTTCCTCCTATCCCAGCGGCCATCCACTTTCCTAAATTCTTTCACCCTGATCCCCCCACCCCCCCTCTACCCTAACATTCAGTCACCACTTCATCCATTGGCTCATGCATGCCCTCACCTTTCTTTCCCAACGTGTCCCCTGTGAGATACCCCCGGGGGAGCAGGGGATAGGAGGGCCCCGATCAGGGCCCCACAACTACCCCCCACCCCTGTCAATGCCCCCCCACCACTCCACACATGCAGCCGATCCAGCACCACCCAGGGCTAGCAGCAGTCCCACCCCCACCAGGCCAGCCCAGACCCAGGCCCCCTGAACAGCACCACTCCCCCGCCCAAACTCCTCCGGCACAGCCCCAGAAATAGGGGCGTGGCAGGACCCCATTGTCACCCCCTCCCTCCCAGCTTATGAATGATTGTGAAGTGTGTGTTGTTTGCAATTAAAATTGGGAAGAAGTAACCACATCATGTTGGGAGCGGGACCACCAAAGCAGCCCCGCCCACCGCACACTGCATGGCCCGCCCCCCAAAATATGTCCATGTGTTGTCAGTGTGTGTTTTTTGTGTTATGTTGACTAAGTGTAATTAAAACTGGGAGGTGAACCGATGCTGGGTGCAGCGATCGAAACCACCTTGATGGCCTCTCTCACCATCCAGATCAACGTGTCCACCTCCCAACGCCCTGCCTGTATGTGGTGGAAGAAGGGAAGGAGGGGGGTCCGGGAATTTAGGTCCCGAGGGAAGCGCGCCTCCCTCAAGAAGATGAGCCACCTGCGGCACGAGGCACGTCCCCCATTCCCGGGGCCCCCGAAGGCCAGGACAGGCCAAGGGCAGCTGCCCCAACAACCAGGGCCCTCAGCAACCCCAATAAAGGAGCCGCCACCGGCCCCAGAAGGCACCAACAAACCACATGCAAAAGTGGGGGGGGGGCAAAGAAGAGGAGGGGCGGGAGAAGGAGAGACAGACCAAGGGCCCACCGCCCCCACACCCCTAGGAGACGCCCCCACCCAGGGACACGTTGCATTCCCTTCTCCTTTACACACCAACACATTCACACCCCCTCACCATCAGCCTGGTATACACACACATCTACACACACACCTACAGACCCACACATACATCTATACACATACACACCCATTCTAACAGATACACGGCCAAAAGATTAGTCCACCTCCAAAACCCTACATCCCACTCACCTCCCTGCCCATCACAAAACACCCCTTCTCATTCTACCTACCCTAGAACAAACCACCACAACTCCCCACTTCTCTCACTGAAGTCCTACCCCCTTCATAATCATGACCCTTCACCCCCCTATACACCTACATACACATGCACCCCCCCCCCCCCCACTCCCCCCTACACACGGGCCACTACCCCCCATACACATGCATCTCAATACTCCTCTATATACACACCCCTATCTCCCATGCATTTAACACCAGATTATCCACACACAAGCCCTTACCCCTTCCCACACACACACACACACACACACACACACACACACACACCACCCACTCCCTCATTCACAACCCCAACCCCCCACACAATCATGTACTATCACACGCCCCAAAACCTCCACCCCCACACCTACATGCCCTAACACACTCCCCCTTACACACAACCCTACCCCCCACAAACTCATGCTCCACTACACTCCCCATAAACCCCCCACATATAAACCACCACACACTTCCTACACCCCACACACTCATGTACTATCACAGTCCCCTAAACCTCCACCCCAACACCCCTCACACACTCCCGCATACACACAGCCCTCACCCCCTATACCTTCATGTACCGCTACAATCCTCTATACACACCCCGCATATACACCACCGCACTCCCTCATACATACACCCCCACACATACATGCCTCAACACACTCCCACATACACGCACCCCTACCCCCCATACATTCATGTACCACTACACTCCTCCATACACACCCCATATATACACAGGCACCCCCCCATCCTCAACTATCTTGGGCCCGGGTCCCTCTGCCGGGCACCAGGGCACGGACCCGCCCCCCACTGCAGCGGCAGGTCCAGGTCAGCCCAACCCCCCCACGGCAGGGCCGACCCCCCATCCCCGAGAAGCAGGGGACAGCCCCGGGCACCGGAGCCCAGGACCCGCACCCCGCCCACCCCACAGCGGCACGGCCACCCGTCACGGAGCCAATACCCGCCGATCCAGCCCCCGCCAGCGACCTCGCCCCACTGCCAAAAGGCAACTCCAACCATTGATCAACCCAAGGCCTCCCGCCAGGTCTGGAAACCTAGCCCCCCCAGTAATGAAGCAGCCAAGATCCCCGTCCAGGGGTCCACCCCACACCCATAGCCACCTGAGCCACCCAGCCACTTCCTAGCCCCGCGCGGGATGAGGTCACACTCTCCCCCCTACACTAAGTGATGGAGCTGATCACAGGAGACCAGAGAGAGTGAAATTCAACTGACTGATCCTTTGAGGAGGCAGACATCATTTCCATGCTGATGTAATCTAATAACAGATTTCTAAACTGCTGGATACACAGATTCTGTTTGCTTTTCCAGTTCACAAGGATAGTTTTCTTTGCAATGCACAGGCTGCTGAGGATTGGTTTTGCTAAATTAAACCCTATGTTATTTTCACCTAAGTGACTCAATAGGCACAATTTGGGGTTTGCAGGGATATTACATTTAAACCAGTCTGACAGATCTTTACATACCTGGAGCCAGAATCTCTGGACAGGTGGACAAGACCATAAGGCATGGTAGTAGCTGTCAATCATGTTGTCAGTACAGTGTGAACAGATATGTGAGTGTAACAGACCCATCTTGAACATCCTGTGTCCCGTATAATGAGTTCTGTGTAGAATTTTGAATTGTATTAATTGCATGCTTGAATTCTTAGTCATTTTGAATGTGTTTGAGCAGATTTGTGACCATTCATTTTGATTGAAGTTGCTGGATAAGTCTGCTTCCCATTTAGAAGTTGGGAGAGAGATGGAATCTTCTAGCTTCAATAGTAATCTGTATATTTTGGATAGTAGCTTCGGGGCCTTAAGATTTAGGAATTCTGCAACCCTTATAGGTAACTGTAAGTTTAGTTGATCAGTGGTGTATTTCTTACTTATGATAGATTTAAGTTGGTGGTATTCTAAGAATTTGGTGCTGCTGAATTCATACCGTGAAGAAATTGCATCAAATGGCAGAAAGTTTCCATTTTCTACTATATGTTCTAACTGCTTTACTCCTTTATTCTTCCACCGAGGGAAGTTTATCATCTTTTTGTTTTGCAGGAAGTCAGGATTGTTCCAGATGGGTGTGAGCTTACATGGAATAAGCGCAGACTTGGTTACTTTCAGGAATTCCCACCAAGCTGTTAAACTGGAGCTGATGTTAATGCTTTTAAAACACTTATATGACTTGACAGTTGAGCTGATGAATGGTAAATCAGAGATGACTAAATCCTCACACAATGCTTGCTCAACATCCAGCCATGGCTCATCCAAAGAACTTGGATTAAGCCACTTGGAGATGCATTGCAGCCTATTACATAAGAAATATTGATTAAAATTTGGCAGGTCCAACCCACCTCTGTCTTTGGTCTGTTGTAAAGTTTTTAGACTACTGCGGGATGGCTTGTTTTTCCAGAGAAATCTGGATATGTGGGAGTCTAGTGATTTAAACCAAGTGGAGGATGGTCTGATGGGAACCATTGAGAAAAGGTAATTAACTTTTGGTAAAACCATCATTTTAACAGTGGAAACCCTCCCCATAAGTGATATGGGCAAGCGGTTCCACCTTGAGAGGTCATCCTCTACTGTTTTTATTAGCTGATCATGATTTAACTTTATTAGTTCGGTTAGTCTGGGAGAGATTATTATACCTAAATAACTAATATTTCCTGACTGTATAGTGGTGTTAGATATGTTTTTAAAGTCACAGTTAATGGGCATTGCTGTAGTCTTTAACCAGTTAATAGAATAGTCTGATATTGAAGAGAATGTATTAATTAGTGTGATTGTTTGAGAAAGTGTTGTTTGTGAGTTGTTAAGGAAAAGTAAAATGTCATCTGCGTAAAGACTAATTTTATGTTCAATATTTTTAGCTTGAATTCCTTTGATTTCTGGGTTTTGTCTTATGGCAGCTGCCAGAGGTTCAATAAAAATGGCAAAGAGTGATGGAGAAAGTGGGCAGCCCTGTCTGGTGCCTCTCTGTAAGCAGAAGTTTGGAGAAGTTTTGTCATTAGTCTTCACACATGCATTTGGGTTGTTGTATAATATTTTTATCCAGTCAATAAATGATGACCCAAACCCAAATTCTTTTAAAGTTGCAAATAAAAGTTTCCAGTTTACACGGTCAAATGCTTTTTCTGCATCTAAAGATATAACTGTAGACTTCAGATTGTGTAGAGTTGAATAATCTATTATGTTAATTAATCTGTGCATGTTAGTGTGGGAATGTCTACCTTTTATAAAGCCTGTTTGATCAGGGTGAATAATGGAAGGGGTTATTTTCTCTATCCTTCTGGCTAGAGCTTTGCTGATTATTTTGAGATCTACGTTTATTAATGAAATTGGACGATAACTGGTTCCTCTCGATGCGGAGGAGCAGCGGCTCTACTCTGAGCCCCTCCCGGATGACCGAGCTCCTCACCCTATCTCTAAGGGTGAGCCCGGCCACCCTGCGGAGGAAACTCATTTCAGCCGCCTGTATACGAGATCTCGTTCTTTCGGTCACGACCCACAGCTCATGACCATAGGTGAGGGTAGGAACGTAGATCGACTGGTAAATCGAGAGCTTCACCTTCTGGCTCAGCTCCTTCTTCACCACGACAGACCGGCGCAGAGTCCGCATTACTGCAGACGCCGCACCGATCCGTCTGTCGATCTCGCGCTCCATCCTTCCCTCACTCGTGAACAAGACCCCGAGATATTTAAGCTCCTCCACTTGAGGCAGGACCTGACCCCCGACCCGGAGAGGGCGATCCACCCTATTCCGGCTGAGGACCATGGTCTCAGATTTTGAGGTGCTGATTCTCATCCCAGCCGCTTCACACTCGGCCGCGAATCGCTCAAGCGAGAGCTGGAGATCACGACCAGACGAAGCCAACAGGACCACGTCATCCGCAAAAAGCAGGGACCCAATCCTGAGGCCACCAAGTCGGATCCCCTCAACACCTCGGCTGCGCCTAGAAATTCTGTCCATATAAGTTATGAACAGAATCGGTGATAAAGGGCAGCCTTGGCGGAGTCCAACCCTCACCGGAAACGGATCCGACTTATGACCGGCAATGCGGACCAAGCTCTGACACCTGTCGTACAGGGACCGGACAGCTCGTACAAGGGGATCCGGTACCCCATACTCCCGGAGTACCCCCCACAGGAGCCCCCGGGGGACACGCTCGAATGCCTTCTCCAGGTCCACAAAGCACATGTAGACTGGTTGGGCAAACTCCCATGCCCCCTCCAGGACCCCAAAGAGGGTATAGAGCTGGTCCACTGTTCCGCGACCAGGACGAAAACCACACTGCTCCTCCTCAATCCGGGATTCGACTATCCGGCGGACCCTCCTCTCCAGGACCCCTGAATAGACCTTACCAGGGAGGCTGAGGAGTGTGATTCCCCTGTAATTGGAACACACATTTGTATTTGTCTTAAATACTTGTTCCTAGGTCAAGTATTTAAGACAAATATGGGTTCAGAACATTTTGATGCCTGATTGATTAAAGCATTGTTTCTGCTAAACTAAACGTCTTGGATGTATTCTGTTAAAGTGTATTCTACTTATACTCTGCACTAAAAATGTATTTTTTCTGTCATTTATTATTATTACAGTTTGTTTTGAATCTTGATGATTGATACAAACATAGAAAAACCCTGACATGTGTGTAGTTGTGCACTCCGTGACACTATACACACATGTATATTGAAGATAATTTAAGTAACTTATCATTTGTCTTTGTTCATCTAGTTCATGCTACACCTGGTCACTTTGTTTTCAGCACTTTTGATGACTTATGTCTGTGCTATGTAATTAAAATTTGACTGATTGACTGATTTAAAATAACACGGGAAGAAACGGGCACGGCCTTGTTTGATCTGGGAGTGTAAAGTTGGTTCAGGATGTATTGTGATGAACTTTAACACTGAAAAGGTTCAGTTATAATCTTTGTGACCTAAACTCTCACCCAGATGTTTTGAAATGCGAACTTATACAACACTGAAGCCAGCGATCAATCCTGATAGAGGAGCTAAGCTGTCAGCTGCTCAGACGAGACCATGAGAAGATCGAGGCCTTTCTGAAAACACAAAGCTGTGACAGTAAAACGCAGTCGGTCCTGGAACTGACGGGGCTCAATATCGATACAAAGTATTTATTGTGTTGATACTCTGGAGTTGACCCTTATTGCACATTCTGTTATATTTATTTTATTATATCAGACACCGAGGAGGTGTCTGTCAGTCAAAATATTGAATTCTATACTTTTGAGTATTGAGATGCTACTTTTCTAATGAATAAATAGATAAATGAATAAATAAATGAATGAATAGAATCCACACTCTACTGATATAAAATACGGCATCAGTTAAGGCAATACATTTTGTGTGAAACCCGTCCACACACACTGTTAGCGATGACAAAGTTTTGTTTTGATGTTTGACTGGTTTAATGATGGTTATCTCACATTCTGTTGTATTTATTATATCAGTTTAACATATTGTATTTCTTTTCCAATTGAATAAATGTGAACAATGTTATATTAATTTGTAGTTTATTTTTTATCATTTTAAAATTATCAGTTTTATCTGTTTGTTCAATATACTCTGCATTATTATGGCTTAAAATGCATTTTTTTAAAGTATTGATTTTCTTAAGTTTAATTTATTTTCCATTTTGCCCTTGTAATAAGTTGTTATTGCTCGCTGTACATTGTTATTTTCAGTTAAGAAGTATATACATAGGTATCAGGATGGATTTTAAAAAGTACCAATAAGTACTGGTGTCGACGGGGAACATTTTGTTATTGCTCTTCCCTGACTAGAATCATCTTGCACATGTGCACTCAGACCCTGATTAACACACAAAAAGCACAGCAGCAACCATGGCGGACCTCCATGACATGTTTATGCTACGGCAGCTTTTTAATTTATCTGTTAAACCAAACCTGGTTTCATGCAGAACATTTATGTTATCAGCTACAACGCGGATGTTACATGCACCAGTGGTTGGCATGCTAGACACGACACTTCTGTCCATGGTGGCTTGACATGCACAATACATTGTCTCTGGTCCGATTGGTGCTTTCTCCTGCACAGAAATAGTTTTCATTCCACTGTTGTGTAAGTGCTTTTTTTTTTTTTTTTTTTTAAGTGAAATGTTTTATGTTTTGCATGGAAACAGGTTCTTAATTGATTGAAATCTGCAGTTTGTGTTGCTAGACCCTGAAAACCAGTTCCAGGACCGGTTCTTGGGTCTGTTCTAGTTTAGTTCCAACAGACAAAATTAAACACTGTGATGAATCCTGCATTATGACCCTGTAAGATTAGAGAACATATAAAATATAAACATCACTTGCACTCAGTAACTTTCATGCATACTTTAACAGTGTAGATGTAATTTCTTGCATTGTTTTTCTAACATTCTACATTTTAGATTCTCATGATTTCTATAATCTAACATTCTTAACTTTACAGTCAAGTTGAAGTAGATTAAATTTAATTCAATACAATCCAAATTTTTTTGTTTTCAGCCTCCTGATGACCAGGATGTCGTCAGGAGGACAGACTGGGCTGTTCTGAACTAAAGCGTCTTGATTTTCTTCACTACTTACCACTGTCTTTGTGTCTTCTTTGCTCTTCCTGCTTTTTCTGTCTTTCTTATAATTTATAGTTACATTTTGTAAATAAAGTCAGGTATTCAGGAGTTAAAGTGCCCTTCAGTGAGTGCCATTGTGGATTGGTGATTATACAGTATAAATACTCTAAGGCAGTGATTGTCAAAGAATTTGAGCTACACCCTCAAGATAACATTCATTTGTGTTCTTGACCCCCACTCCCACACAATGACTCAGTGGTGAACTGTGTGAAACGGTTCATCCTGCAGCACCCTGTGAAACATCAGAAACACCATTACTAAGGAGTATAAAGTGTTTTTGTTTTATTCAGTTCACCACTGTAACAAGACACCTACATGCCCTAAATCGGCTTCTCTCGTGGTGATAAAGCCAATTTCTGATTATTAATATAACGTGTCCTAACACTGTTGTTTGTGTCAATATGTCGGAAGTGCTCACATATTTATCTCTGCTTTGTTGGTTTAATTTTGACAGCCCTAATACAAATGTATTTATTAATTATCTGGTGACCTCCTGAAACGATTTTGTGAGCCTCAGTTTGGAAACCACAAGTCTAATGTGTGCAGAGTCTCTGTACAGGTGTGTGTTATGTTTACCTAGTTTGATTGCTGTGATCTTTCCAGGATATTGAATGGTGAGCTGTTTCAGTGCCTGGTGGAAACAAAGAAGAAAACATGATGAAGGAAACATGAGAGTCAGACACACACAGAGCAACAAACACACACATTTACATGAAAGCATTTGTTAGCTTTAATATTAGGTGATACATTTTTCTACAAAAATTAATACAATTATATAAACATTTGATGAGTGAGTGAAATCATTTAAGCTTTTTGTCCTTAACTGCTATCACTACATTTCCCGTCTACTCCTTTCTGTGACGGATCACTCGTCCATCAGCTGTGTGTGCTGTCTGAAGCATGCGCAGCTGCATGAAGAGAGAAATGTATGTGTCGAAAGAAAAAAAAATCTGGCAGTGGTTGGACAGCGGAAAGACTGAAGCTGGGTTCAGAAACAGTGACAGGCCACTCAGATCTGACATGAACATAGTTTGTGATCAGAAACTCCATGACGTCATGAAGAAACACAAGGATCTAGATAACCCAAACTATCTGGAGAATCAGATTTAGACTCCGAAAAAAAATAAAATAAATAAAAATAAAAATAAAAAATAATATATATATATATATATATATATATATATATATATATGTATGTATAAATGACTTGATCGGCTGCATAAAGTGTGTACAGATAGAATAATGCATTATTAAGAGAAACAAGTCCTCAAATTTTAAAGTGCTCAGTAATTACGCAATCCTGCTTCACCTGACCTGATTTGGAGCATGCACCCACCTATACACACACACAAGCAGGTTTTGCTTTCCACAAAATGAAATCCTGGTTCTGCAAGTATGTTCTGTGTAAAGCAGCTCACAGGTACATACCAGCTTTTCCAGTTGAAATATAAATGAATAGTAAGGAGGATTATTCTAGATTATTCTAGCAGTGGGAAGGTGTGATTCGTTACTCAACTGACTGAAACTGTTTTCTTTATGTAAAACACTGACAGGTTGTTTTAAACCAAACTAAATCTCACTCAGGACTTCATTAAATGTCACAAGAGATTTGGGAATTTAGAAGAAATATCAGCAATTACACAATAACTTAAAGTTGCTGTCAGGTGGAATGTAAACACTTAAAACATTCTGATTCCTAAATCATGATTTAACCAGAGTATTAAAAATTTCTACAACATAAATTAACTGTGTGGAAATGAGAATAAAGATGTGCTGCTAAATTTTGGGTTTTTTCTTTTTTATGTGGAAATACCCACATGAGGAAACTGTAAAAAGCTGTCAGACTGTTACATGAGAGTGCATGTGCATATGTGAGTGTTAAAACTATGTTAAGAATTTGTGTAGCCATCTTACCTCGGCTCTGGTTCCATCAGGCTCTCTGCAGCCTGCGTAAATGTGAGCTTCTTGTCCGGTATTCTCTGCAAGCTGTTTGACCAGCTCCAGACCTATTCCCCTGTTGGCTCCAGTCACCAAAATGTTTCCTTCCAGGTTCACTGACATGGCGTCGGTTCAGATCCACGCTGCCTTCTGACACAGCTCAACTCACTGCTTCTGTAATGTTAGTTGTGTGTGTGTCAGACACTTTATATAGGTGTGTACGCTGTGAGGGAAGGCAAAATGAAACTCTCAGCACTCTGTGTCAACATGTGGACTTTGTCACCAGCTGCACTTTCATGCATGCACATCGACTGAATTTATTATATTCTGATAATTAATGTTTGTGCATGCTCCAATACTTTATATTTGACCATATTTCTGTCAGTTTTTATGGTATAATATCCCCCCAGCAGCTCCAGATAACAACATGAATTAATATTGGTCCAAGGTCTGTGTGTAGATAAAGTAGATAAAGACTTCCCTCCTTTCTGAATCAACCTTTACTCATTAAATAATTGCTGATTTCTGACAAAGCATCCATTTGACATTTCAACGCTGCATTGTGTCATGTGGAAATGTAGTGACTCACACTGCATAACACACATGTTGTTAACAAAGAGTCAAGTTTGGTCATTAGAAGTTGTGTCATGAAGCCATGGCATGTGGAAAGTGTGGGGTTAACCGCAAAGCAAAGTTTCCACACTGTCGGTAAGTAAAGAGAAGCTTTTCCTCACTGCAGAGAACATCCACAAATAACACAAGTCCTGAACACAGAGTGCACAATCAGGAAGGTGAAGAAAGAGCTTCATGTCATCAGTCTAAAGGTTCACCTGCTGCAGATCTGAACTGAAGGGGTTTAAAAGGGCCGGAAAGGAAAAAAAGACGGACGTGAATGACTTTACAAACACAGTTTATTATAGTACAGTTAAAACAAATCCACTGCATGATCCTCATTAGTCCACTTTATAAGAACTGTGTTAATAAACCAATTTTTTTTTTTTTAAAAAAGGATTACCTGAAGGAAACTAATGGCATTTTCAAGGTGGAGATGTAAACACTTCTTCAGATTCATTGAGGTCAAAGGAATAAGCATGTTATTAAAGTACTGACTTCTTTAATGAAGAACTATTTTAAATACAGCAGCATATGTCTTCCAGGCTGTTGGCCTTAGACTGTGAGAGTTTGGTTTATCTAGCAATGGACTGAAGCACAATTTACAGCTTAACTGTGAATTACATGAAGTGCAGGATAAACCTGTTGTTGTCTGTTTTACTCATGAGGAAAAACCAAATTCTTTCATAGGCTATAGGAACTGTTTTACTTTTTTGTTTACAGTAGCACAAATAGTTACTTTACATTGTCACTATTTACTTTTATTCCAGAATAACTCAGTTAATCTTAGTCATTGTCATTGCACCACCTGATTTAGGGGTTTTGTTTATTCATTTATATATTTTGATCTCTTGTATATTTAACATAATTTCTTTTGTATGTACAGCTAGATGTTATAACATTACTCAGATAGGATCAGCACTAGCAGTGGCACATGATCCATTTTTAGTCTGAGTACAAAACACAGGTGAAATCATAGCAGAATGGACTGTGGTGTAAGAACAGGTGTAGTGCTGATATAAGCACCACTGCCACTAAAAGCATCCTTTCATTCAGAATTTGGTAGGGATCTCCTAAAACATGCATCTTCCTGGGAAATCTCCTGGACCAGCTGTATGCATAAAAGCTCCATGTTTTTTCTTTTGTTTTTAGTACAAATAAGTACTAAGATGTTTACATTTAATGAAGCATCATTTTAGAAAACATGAGAACAACCTGAAAATTCTGTGGAAAGATAAAGCGAGTTTCATCAATAATTTGCCTCATTTTTATGTTTATTATGATTTCCACATCACAACAGAAATAAAAACATTTAATTAGATATTAACTTGTAATTAACGACATTCAGTCTCAGGTATCTGGCACTGAAATATCCATTATTTCACATTATGATCAGTGAAACCTCTCAAGATGATCTACGTGTATAATTCAACATGTGTATAGTAATTCTGACCACCTGAACTGACTCTCTTCATGATCCAAACTGATGTATGATATATTAGAAATGAAGATCTAAAAGTTTCACTCAGAAAAATTTAATTTGGGTGTTAAAGTAAATAAAATCAAATTTCATATACCAACGATTTTAATGTGTAATTTCAGCAGAAAGTGCAATTCAAATTCACTAAAACAATTTGTCTCATGATGTGGAATTTGTTTTGTCTTTTTAGTTCCAGTTTCTTGTTTTGTTTTCCAGTTTTCCTTGTCTAGTTCCCTCATGTCTCCTATTTTGCATTGTCGTTCATTAAGTTCACCTGGACCAAATAGTTAATTTAATACGCCTGTGTCTTGTTCTGCTTCCCTGTATTTAAACCCCTTGGTTTCTGTTCCCACTTGCTTGTTCATTGTGCTGTGTTTGCTTCTTGTTACGTCTAGATCCTGTCTTGCGTTCAGTTTATTTTTTTATAATAAAATCTTGGTCTTTCATCTGGTTTGCCTCCTGCCTCTCTGTTCCTGCATTTGGGTCCCCACACTTCCTTGATATGTATGGTAACCAACATAATTCTTGTGGGTTTTGTTTACAAATCACTCAAACTTTAACCTCCAGAACAGAGGGGGCAGTAATGAGTTTCTTCTACAGAATAGTCATTTTGAGATATTTATCTTTAAATATATTTCTTTACAGTCACATTTCAGTATCACGTTAGCAAAACTTTGTAACAAGCATTGATTTTTAGTTGGTATCAAAAAGCTAAACAATTAGACACACATTTTGGCTTCTTGGTTCATTCTTATATCTGTTTTCAGGAATGGATGCTATAGATATGACTTTATAATTATCTGGTCAAAATCCATGAAGAACCAATCGTGACAGGTTTCCACCAAAATATCTCAGTTTCTACATATTGGTTTTACTTAAATGAATATATTTAACATGTTTACATATGTATGCTTATGAATAGGAGCTTGGGAAAAGACATGAAGCTCAGTCTGTTATATGCTTTGTTGTGTTTTCAAGCAGTTTCTCATTCAGTGTTGCCTTTTCAGCTATAAAGTTTATCACCAACAAATGCAGTTAGTCCTGTTTTTTTTTCCAAACTTCATACCAGCTGGAGGTAAACTTATGATTCATATGCATTAACGATGAATACAATTGGGTTTGTTTTGTTGGATAACCCCAATTCATCTATATATTTATACTATTTTTAAAAAGTAATTGTAAATATTAAATGAAAAAGCCCATACTCTTATAACTGATAATAAAAATGTTTAAAGGGTACACAACAACCAAGTCAGATCCAGGTTAATATGCAATGTTTACAAGTCATCCCTCTGCCTTGAACAGGTTTTATATTCAAACATAAAAAATGAAGCCTCACATGGACAGATTAAGAATTAAAGTTGCTTTTATTTTTAAAAAATTGCATTTATTGTCTTCTGTGTTATAACCATATTTATCAAATCAGTCCTGCGGGACAGATTGGACCCTCTGAGACCAGTTTTGGCCTCTGGACTGTATGTTTGACACCTCTGCTTTAGAGCATGAAAGTGAAGCTGGGGCAGCTCTGATCTTCCTTCAGGAGATGAGCTCAGGTCATTCAGATCCAGCTCTGTTAGTCTGAGTTAAAGGACACAGAAACCTGTCTGGAAAGCAGCATGTTGGACTCCTGCAGTGAAGAGATGAACTCTCTCTGAGACTGCTTTTAGAAATAGCTGAAAGCTAAAGTCATTCATGTGTTTTTCCGTCCAAACGCGGCTGAAACGTGATCCCTTCTGACCTCCTTCCATCCATCAGCGGGTTGTTGAGTCCACAGTGTCGAAGATGAACATCAGCTTCATCACTTCAGATGTTTACGTCCTGTACATCTGTGGGTGTCGCTGAGTGGTCCTGTCCTTCGCCGAGACTCTTCGTTTCCATGGTAACCGAGTGCTGCTTAGCCTGTCTCAGACTGGTTTCCAACAGCGACTCAATTTGTTCCCGACACGCCCGGAGACAGTCCTGTGAAAGGAGGGTTCAGTTTAAATCTGAGGACCAGAGGACACCAGTGGAATGTCAGAACTGATCCACCAACCGGGTCGCTCCTTATGGTGTGCGCCAGCTGCTCCGTCAGCATCTGAGGCATCCCGGTTTCTCCCACCATCCTCACTCGTAGGCCCTCCACTGCTGCCACCACGCTGCCTGCTGCCACCATGGATGGAGGGCTGGCGATGAATTTAACATCTGAAAGAGTGACCCTGTTAACACAGAGCTCTGAGGGAGCCGAAGATACAGACTAATAACCAAAGCCACTGAAAGCCCAGGATCCTGCAGATGATCTTCATCAAAGGAGCAAAGCAGCTTGCTCTGGTCTAGACATTTTATTTATTGTCCATTCCTTCAGCAAGCTGAGTAGAAAATCAAGAGGTATCTGTTGTAATTTTCATTTAGTGACAGTTTAACCTGGTGGCAGCAAAAGTACAAGACACACAACAAGCAGCTCTGTGAAGCTATGAAACTAAAAAGTTGCAAGTTGTGACACTGTAACCATGTCCCAATTCTATGAAGATGTCAGGTCATTTCGGTCCTGACATAAACAGAATCAGATGTTAAAACAGGCATTTTACCGTTTCATGGAAATCAGTAGCTTGTTTTGTCTTTGGAGGTAGAAAGGCCCAGGTTAATTTGGAGGTCAGATGAGTTTCTCAGATGTGAAGATGGGGGACAAACCTATCTGAGACTAACTGGGTCTGAAGGTTATGAAACAATTTTAGAAAAATGTTCCTCACCAACTATCTGTCCTGCAGGTTTTCCAAGTGTCCCACTGTAATACACCTGATTCAAATCAATGTTTATTTCGCAGACATGTGCAGAGCTTGTCTGAGTCTGAATCAGGTATGTTCCAGCAGGAACACTTGGAAAACCTGCAGGACACCGGCCCTCTAGGACCAGGACTCAGGATCCCTGGTGTATAATATTATCAAAAGATTAGGGAGGAATCTCTGTGCACAGGGGAAAACCTGAAGGTCAGACTCAATGCTGTTGAAATCATAGCATGGGTTACACATTCAGAATCCTGTGTGTGAACACAGTTCACCCAGAAATCCACAAATGCAGAAGAAGAAGCCATATGTGAACAGGCTATCTTCTCATGAGTTTCACATTTTAGCAGTACAATGCTAAAGCACATACTGCATCCCAGCATGGCTTCACAGTAAGAGTTCTGGTTCTGAACTGCACTGCCTTTAGTCCAGAACTTTAGTAATTAAATGATTAATAATTAAAGTGTGACTCCAGACTTCAGGAGAAAACAACTGTTTTAAAACTAATTTTCAGTCTTTTTTTTTTTTTTTAATGTGTTTTGGACTTTTAGGCCGTTTGTTGGTCAGGGTGGATACATAGTGTTATAACATATAACAGCTACAGCTATAACATGCTGGATGGCATAAGCCTTCTGTAAACATGCTGTAAGTAAGCTGTTTGTAAACTTTCTGGATGTAAACATACTGTGTGTAAACTTTGTGGATGTAAACCTGATGTATGTAAACATGCTGTTTGTAAACCCAATGTATGTAGAAAGGCTTTTATGTAAACCTGCTGTATGAAAAAGCTGTATGTAAACATGTAAGCTAGCAGTATCTAGACCAAAAGTGCATACCCTCAGCAAAAAGTAGTTTAGTTAAGCATACTACAAAAATACTTATTTTATACTAAAACTGAGGCAGTATACTGGAAGATTTCCTTTTATAGACTATATTTTATGTACTTAAGAATAGTACAGTGAAGTATACTTCTTTATACTGAAAACCATAAAGTCAAGTCTATGACTAAGTACATTAATACTACAACTTACATTTATACTTTAATACTTAAGCTTATATTTATACTTTGGTAAACGTTTTATTTTTTTACTACCATAAAGTTTAATACTTAGTTTACCTTGATTCAAGTACAGAATAAGGTCAAGTCATTGACTTGTGCTTCCGGAAGCAAAAAGCAGAAGTTTATTTTATTAAGTATGCTTAAGTATAACTTTAAGTATAGCAAGGTTACTCTGGACCATGTAACTGGTAGTGTACTATAAAGTATACTAATACATTTTGGACTAAATTGGAACATTTTCAAATTAATGAAAATAACCTTCACGTATACTTCAATAAACTAAATTCTGTAAATAATATAAAAGTATATAACTAGTACAACGGCAGTATATAGATGAGTGTTGCGCTTGTATTCTTGAAAGTGTACTTTTTTAAGTTAAAATGGTCTGATAAAGTATGCTTAAAACCCAAATAGAAAAACAATTACTGGAACATCTGTAAAACATTGGTTGCAGCACAAGTTGATGTGCCATGCAGAACAAACTTTGCATTTTGAGTGAGAAATCTGAATCTGAAAATGGTAAAATCCTAATTTGCAAATCCACTTACAGGAAATAAAGCTATAAAATAATTGTGTTATGTCTTTCTCTGAATTGATTACCTAGAAATGATTATTGCATATAGAGTTCCTGGCACTTTCCATCCGATGCATCTAAACAAAGGTCACATTTCTTATGCGTTGACAAACCGTTGTCTTGGAAACGTGCCATACATCCCCAAATTGTAAAGAAAGCTGCTACTTGCAAAAATAAATCGGAGTGGATACAAAGATTGTGTTCTGACATGAGAAGTATCTTGGCGAGTGAACTAAAGGCTGAAATCATTTTTCAGATAAATAATGAACCACACGGTGAAACAAAAGCACTCGAACAGAAAATCATCAGAGGAATTATGAAATTATCCAAACGGGGTCCGATCAGCCTCCTGAAGGAGAATCATGCAAATGATTTGTGCCTCAATGTCGACCGGTCTTTTAGGAAACAGACATGCAACATCTCATCAATCATTTTGTTCAATCTGAGAGTTCAGCTGACTTCACCTTAACAAAAACAAAATCGAGGTGATTGTTTAGGAGCCAAAGAGAAACAATTAAAGGTCACCAGAGCTTCATTCTGTTCACCTAAAACCCACCAAGCAGCCCAGAAACCTGGGTGTTGTGATGAACTCCAATCTGACTCAGACCTACATTTAGAAATTAAGGAAATAACAAAGTCAGCTTACTATCAAGATCTGATGTCACAGCAGGACCTGAAAAAACCAGTCCATGCTTTCATCTTGACTCAGCTTGACTACTGTAACAACGCCTTTACGGGTCTTCCTAAAAGATCAGCTAGACAACTGCAGCTCATTCAGAACTCTGCTGCTCGAGTCCTCAGTAAAACCAAGAAAATGGACCGCATCAGTCCAGTTCTGAGGTCTTTACACTGGCTGCCTGTCTGCCAGAGGATGGACTTTAAAGTTATGCTGCTGGTCTATGAAGGTCTGAATGGTGTAGGACCAAAGTTCATCAAAGACCTCCTGTCCCATTATGAACCAACTAGACCCCTCAGATCATCTGGATCTGGTCTTTTTTCAGTTCCCAGAACCAGATATGGAAAAGCTGCATTCAGCTTCTCTGCTTCACATTCTGGAACAAACTCCCAGAGAGTCTCGGCTCAGCTAAAACACTCATTTTGTTTAAATCAGGTTAAGGACCCTTCTGCTCTCGGCTGCATTTCAGCAGGTCTTATTTAAAAGTGAAAATCTGCTTTTTTTTCTTTTCCTGCTGGAGTTTTTTTTTTTTTTTTTTTAAAGTTTTTTATCTTCCTCTTCCTTTCCCTCTTGTTTTTCATTTGAAATGATGCTTCTTGTTTTCTAATCTTTTACAGTCTCGCTTTGAATCACCCTGCTGTTGAACTGTGCTGTACAAACAAACCAGCTCTGCCTCGCCCAGCTAAACTGACTCAGAGGTCAGGAGAACTGAAATGGAAAACTCAGTTTCCTCAAAATGTTTTGACTAAAGCTACTTTCTGGATTCGGCCGTGGTCATGAAGGTCCTGAAAGGTGGTTTATGTCCCTTATTGTGGAAATAGAGTTGGGTATTATCACAAATTATACATAGACTGCTCCAGGCTTCTCTTTTTTTTTTTTTTTTAGTTATGTATCCAATTAATTTATTTCTTGGAATTATTTTTATTTACTTTTATTTCTGCTTTGATTTCAATAATAATTTGTTAATACCTTATTTTTATTCATATGAATCAGGCCCAGTGTTTTATTCATCTCTACATGTACTACCTGGGGGTATTATTTACCCAGGGAGTAGTGAGTGTGTGTGTGTGTGTGTGTGTGTGTGTGTGTGTGGGTGTGTGTGTGTGTGGGTGTGTGTGGGGGCGGAGTGGGGCAGAATGATTCACCTTTGCTTGTACATCTAGGACCTGAAACTGGGCTGGGACTGAAGGCTGCCTCTGTAACCACTCAGCCACCAGCCCCTACTTATCAGGGTCTGTTTTACATCTATGTATCTTTACTATTAGTTACTTATTTACTTTCATGTTGTACGTTATCTGTTCATTATGTTTTTCACTTAATTTCTTTATTTTACTTACTATAATTTAAGATGAATTTATATGATTGTTTCTTTTTATTTTGATCGATTTATTGTTTTGAATTGATTTAATATTTAAAAGCTCCAGCTTGTTCCAGTCTGGATGAGATGTAAGAAGATCTCTGGTGACATCTAGAGTTGCTTCGCTGACATTTCCAGCTTATCACAATCACTGTGTTCCAGTCTGAATAACACTCTGCTGGGAGCTTTTATTGGACTTGTTCCTACAGCAGGTTGATGCCACATTGTTTCACCAAATCGCACCTTAACTGTTCTCCTTTGTGGCAGCAGGTTTGTCTGTGATTCAGAAGCATTATGTTATTTTTATAACCAGACTGAAAGCGAAATTTGCTGATGACACTTTGTCAAGCCCAGTGTCAGATGCCAGTTAGTCTGTGGTGGGACATTAACCAACCAGTCAGCCACTCCAAGACCAAAATGTTTCATGTAAGACTGTCATGTATGTCTTTCTTTCTTTTTGTTTTTTATTTAATTAGCATTTGAGTAATCTCAAGGAATATGAATCAAAACTGAAAAAAAAAAAGAAAAAAAAAACAATGACACATATAATAAAGCTAATCAAAAAGGTATGGCAGAATGACATGCTTATTACAAGCTTATTATAATATGCCAACCCTAATTATAAAACCTCAACCTCAGCATGCAACTTAAGTATATTTTTTAAAAAAAATAAAACAACAACCAAACAGGAATCTTGGAAAAATGAATTCACAATAAGTTTCATAACAACAATCAAGAGCAATGTGACACGTACCTGTAGCACACAGTGCAACAAAGGTCTGAGCGTGCTTCCTGAGCACAGCCTTGTGCTCCGTCCTGACGGGCAGCTGGGACAGGAAGTGATCGATAAAGTCAAGAGGGGTCAGAGAAACCAGGTCCCACTTCAGCTTGGTCAGAACCAGCAGCTCCATCTGCTGTGAGATGAGAAGGAGAACAGACCCTGGTTCAGGTGGGGTTCAGACAAACAGCTGCAGGGATCAACACACAGATTTCAGTCCCATTCTGGGGATTTAGGGCTTTAACCAGAAAACACTAACGTGGCATGAGCTGCTGGTGAAAATCAATGTAGCATGAGTGAAGATCACCCAACCTCAGTGCTCTAGGGTTAAGATGAGGCTGGGTGAAAGGTCAGAGGAGACATCAAAAGCACCAGAAATAATCTGCTGCATCCTGCGACGGCTCACAACATATAAATATTGAAGGGTTATTTGAGCATGTAAGGACCTACCAGCAGCTGGGATGGAGTGATGGAGTTGTCTGTGTAGATGCAGAGCTTCTCAGCAGTGAGTGGGATGGTCTCCTTCAGCTTGGATGCCAGGAACATACAGGCAGCTCCCAGTAACTGCAGATGGCTCTTCTTGGTAGGCTCCACGGATAAGAAGCGATCCATGTAATTCATAGCCAGAGGGAAAACTTCCTCTTCGCACTTCTGCTCCTCACACACCTGAACAGATCAGACAGAGACACTGACCTTCAGCTAGAGATGGAGAGAGAAAAGCCTTGTTTCACCTCATCATGGTGAACTCTGAAACTTCATCAGCTCTAAATATAGAGGGGAAATAACTGCATTTAGACGAATAACTTTGAAGATGGGGGTATTAAAACTGGCTCTTTACAAACAAAATTAATCTGACAATGAAGAATTTAACCACTTCCACCACTTATTTTTTCTGCCTCCAGTTTGATAATGACATCCTGAAAATAAATTAAGTGTAACTTAACAGCAACAAGGGTCGTATGTATAATCTTGGTCTTAAAAGAAAGCAGAGGCATGTAAAATCACAACATAAGTGTCACAATCAAGATATGTGTTACTGTCAAAGTTATTTAACCTGGATCACAGTAGAAAGTGTAAATGTTATCTCCCAAAAAAAACCTACATTACTTTCAGTGAAAACCAGAAGACAGCAGTGTTGCAAAATAGACATCAGTGTTTATTTCTCATTTTTACCCTATTTAGTTCTTTTTTTTTTTTTTATCTTTCTACATGTTTGTGTGAATTACTAATCAACCAAATAAAAAAAAAATAAAAAAAACTTAATTTTATTCGTTATTAATCTACTGTGCTAACATTTTCTCCACGTTGTTATCTTTGAACAGAATTAATTAAATCTTATTTGCTTCACAAAGCATCCCGTTGATTTAATAAAAGTGTTATTTAGTTAGTTATATTAGATTAAAGCTTTTATTGTGTTTTTCATCCTCTTCTCCAGCTGGGATGTGATGATAATAATGTCACGTGCAGATTCTCACACACAGAAAAACCTTTCAGAACTTCCTCACCTCCAGCATCCATGCCGCCACAATCCTCCTCATGTACGGAGCGACTTCTCTCTGCACACATTTGAAGTAGTTTGGAGCGGGGAGGTTCTTCTCCTCAGCCCGCAGCAGGGCGTGCAGGACCCGGTCAGTCAGCAGGTTGCAGTCCCGGTAAGCTCTCCGGACCGGTCCGGTCCGCTCAGAGCACAGCAGCTGAGCTTCCATCGACGCGTTCAGAGTCCACGACCTCCAACTCTCAGCTGCTCCATCAGTTCTGGATAAATCCTTACTGTTTTCCAACTGCAGTTTTTACAGGAAGAAAAGCTCCTGTCGCATGAAAAAATAGTCAAATATCGGATTTCCTCTCTGAGGAAACCGACCAGAACCAGTCGACCTGAGGAAGGATTCCCTTCTGTTGCAGGAGAAACTCCTCACTGCTCAGCTTTTATTCTCGGACTGAGGAATGTCGGGAAAACCGACCTGTACAACTTCAGCTTTCCACAAACCAGGAAGGTCCACAGGGGCGGGTCCAGAAAAAGGGGTGGGGGGGGGCTTTTTAAAATGTCCAGCAAAGGAGGTGGCATCAGTGGTGTAGTGGTCCCTGCACTCCATATGTCTGCATAGACCTGGGGCTACACCACTGGATGACATGTATAAATGAGATAAAGTAAAAGGTCTGGATTTTCAGCAATGATAAAAATTAATACTTCTTCAATTGTCATCTAATAAAAAAAGTAAGACAAACTTGTGTGAAACCAAACAGCCAATGATTCTTATTTTTTATCAACAGTTGTTTACTCGGGATTATGCTCCTGCCTTTAATTACCAAACACTAAGACTTCACTTTAACAAGAAACATCATCTTTAAACCAAATCAACACTACAAACATTCTTGTTTCTTCACTGTTGGCTGTTTAACTTTGGCTGGCGACCCGTGTACCCCAACTCTCACCCGATGTTTGCTGGGATAAGCTCCAGCTTCCCGGGGACCCTGAACTGAATTAAGCTGTTTGGAAAATGAATAAATGAATGGCTTTTTAGCTCCGGTTACACATCTGGTAGTTTTATGACTTTAACGTCCTTTTTATAAAATTAAACCAGTTTTGAAAGAATAGTATGATTATCCACAAGGCAAGTTGATGAGATGATGGTGTAATATGATGAAGAACGTTGTAGCGCTGATGTAGAAGATCATCTAGATGTACATCACATTCTGCGTTTGCTTGCTCTTTAGCATCTGAGGTTTTACATGGGTCAAGATCTGAACATTTGTTAGAATTTAGTTGTCTTTACATGTAACATAGGGACTCTCAAAAAGATCCACTTTGCAGGGTTGAAGCATGTAGATAGTTTGAAATCATTCACTGATTGGTGGAAAGTGTGAAACTTCTTTAATAAACTGGATATTCCAGCTCTGAACCAACTAAATGACCACAGGAGGATTATTGTGTCACAAGGAAAACTTCAGAAAGCTTCGAAGTGAAACTTTCATTTGACTTTTCACAGTTTTATCATAAGTTTACAGTAATGGTTCATTGTTCGGTAAATCAACCATCTGATTTAGTTCGACCTGTAAAGTGGCAAACTTGCTCAGAACACGTTCATCTAACTTGATATTAAAAACACACAACTTCAGTCTAAAACTTAAATATTCCATCATCACACATTACTTGAACTGAAATAAAAATTCTTAGAAAACATGAGGAATGATGTAAAATTTTAGGAAGGAGAGAAAGAAAGCAGGATTTAGTTTCGGTTCAACAGTTTTAGGCTTGTTTTGCTTGGAGCTCCCAAATTCCTTGATACGACCCTGTAAAGAAGTTCAACAATCCTGAACACAACATGCCATGCTGAGAAGTTTACAGTGTTCGTTCTGATTTCGTTCTTCTGAAAATGTCTGAATGGTTGCATTTGTAAATTAGTCAACCATTATGACACACAGTGTCCAGCCTTAGTACAGTGAAAAAAATGTAGTCCTTCTCAGGACCAACCGTCAATCACAAGATGCTTTATGTGGGATTTACAAGGAGGAACTGAGGTCACCTCCATCTATGGATTTAGAAGTGATGTCATCAGATGCAGGATTGTTTTCTGCAAGAACATCTGTGTCTAATCAGAGACGGTGGACACCAAGGACAAAGGGGATGTCTGAAGGATTCAGATCAACAAAAGCTCAAAGTCCTGAAGTCATCAGGATTGTTTACTTTTAAACATTAAACACAAAAACGTATCTGGACAAATATCTGACTCTGAATGTGATTAATTTCCCTCAGTGGAACCAAATTCTTCTCTGATGAAGATTCTGGTCTGGACAGTAGACAAATGCTCAGAGAGACAGAAAATGTCAGTATTGGAGTCATAGTGGTCGCCGGTGAGATACTGTGAAGGCTTCAACCAGGAATATTTTTCACTTCTCTTACCACATCCTTTCAGAAACAATGAGCCTCTTTCAACAACTGTTCTTACGAAGACATTCATTCTTAAATCCTCCTTACAATCATTTTATGAAATTTGTCAAATCTTTTTATCTTGGATTTGCTCTAAGCTGAGAACAAATTATACGAACATTCAGGAGTACTCCTACAAGCGCCTGCATGGCAACATGTTCAAACACAATAGACATTTTGTTGTTTTCTGCTGTTCAAATAAAACCACTGCAGAGATCTTGTCAGCATTTTGTTATTTTCCTTCAAATGGGAAAATAACCCTTTTTTTTCATCCATTTCATTAATTCAAGAACTGGCTGCAGCCCAGCTGGATTTAATTCTCTCTAGTCTTTCTAACAGCCTCAGTGCAAAAGACTGTACATGCCAGAAAACTAGCTGCAGGCTGCTACCCCCAGCCCAGTTAGTCCTGATGTGTTCATGGACCACACTGCTGGCTGCTGTCTTAATGACTCGTTTGTACATGGAGTGATTTTTGTATTATCTGAAGTTTACAATGTAATTATTTATAATCAATCAAGCGCTTTTAAAAGGATGAAAATCAGGCTTCATTGCAAATATCTTTAATTATCTTTTTATTTTCATTAATCTGTTTGTCATTATGTTTATTTTTTCTCTTCTGTCTGTGTCTGACTGTGCATGACCTGGACATGAGCTAGAAAAGATAGACGCAACTCTATTCTACAAACAGGTTGATGAAGCTGGTGAATGATTTTTGTAAAAAAAAAAAAAAACTTCTCAAGTGCAATTTAAGAATAAATTTAAGAAGATTGATAAGAAGATATTGGTAAACGAAGTCCATCTTTATGTACCAGTAATTTACATTACTGATGCACATGTTGGAAAGACTAGGGAGAGGAAATTAGCCTACTAAAAACCCTCATTTGAAAGAAAAAGAAAAAGATATGCTTGAAAACCTCGGATCAAAGATGATAAAGATCACAAGGATTCCATTCTCAGAGTTCTCCTGAACAGGACATAACTGGATGGTACAGTCTTGGCTTCCAGCACTACAGCGAGGAACTTTGAAGTTATTCTGGACCAGGATTTGGCCTTGGACCTACATTAAAACAGGTTTCAAGGACCCCCTTTTCTACAATGAGGAACATACTGATACCAGTGCATGGGTTTGTTACTTCCAGATTGCATGTCTGTAAATCCCAGAAATGTTCTGAAAAGTCTCCATCTGACCCGAATGCTGCGCTGAGGGTTCTGATGAGAACTATCAGCAGTGATTATATTTCTCCAGTGTTGTTTTTCTTTTGACTGGCTACCTGTTAAAAACTGAATAGAAATGGAAATTTCCTCTCAGACTGCAGGTTTCCTTGTGGTTCCTGGAAGTTCTAAAAGTAGTATGGGAGGCAGAACCGTAGTTATCAGATTCCCAGTGAAGCCAGCTTCAGGAACCTTTAAGATAAAACTTCAAACTTTGCTTGCTGCGAAATCTTGAGGGTCTGATTTGGTAACTCTTGTCCATTAGTGGCCTTTTGTTCTGCTGCTATAAGCTACGGCTGCTCATGTCCCATGATGCACTGGGCTTCTCTCTGCTCTCTTTAGGTTCAATGCAGAAAAATATCTGATGCTGTTGTTGTTGTCATTAGTTTGGGTTTTTCTTCTTCTTTCTAAGCAGTTAACCCAGACTTTGGGCTATACTGTTTGTTGACCCCCCTTCTTGACCCCATCCAGCCCCAACTGGTCCAGCCAGACCAGCCAGGCTGTCCTTCCTGGTTCTGTTTCTGGTGGAGCTCTTTAATCACTGTTCTGGTTGCGATGTAGTTTTTCCTCTTCTTTGTCTCTTTGTGCTGTTCAAGATGGACGACTGAATCAAAGAAAATATTTGATGCAACCACCTGGTTTCCTTAGCTCGGTAATTATTTTTATGAACTGGTTTATTTGCACACAGTTGTGATAAATTGGATTCGATCGTATAATTGATTTGTTTTAATTGAAATCTAACTTCACTACAATGAATTGGATTATGTCTGTTTAAGTACCTTGAGATGAATTTGTTGGGAACTGGTGCAGTATATATGAAGCTGAACAGAATTGACTTTTGGCTGCTTGGTGGTATAGTGGTTCGCACTGTGGCCTCACAGCAAGAAGATTGCCAGTTTGATCCTCCCACCATCCAAAGACTTGCATGTTAGATTAATTGGTTACTCTAAATTGTCCCTAGGAGGGAGCCTGAATGGTTTTTTGGTCTCTGTGTTGGCCCTGGGATGGACTGGTGACCTGTCCAGGGTGTACCTGCCTCTCGCCAATGATTGCTGGGATGGGCTCCAGCTTCCCCGCGACTCTTAATTGGACTCATTGGTCAAGTAAATGGATGAATGAATTGACAATTGATTTCCAAATTAACCCTGTTACATATTCTGCCAGAAGAGAGAAGTTTGGTAGATGTGATACATAACGAGTAATGTTCGTGGTGGGCCAGGGTTGTATGCAGTGGTGCGCGTGTCGTTGCAAACCACATGTTCTATTCATTTTCATACTTTCTCGCCAGCTCGATCAGCTGTTAACTAAAGCTTTCAGTTCAACCTCGCATCAGCAACGTCTTAACTATGGCTGCAAGAACAAAGTGATGAAATTCTTTTTCACAAGGCCTCAAGAAGAAAGACATTCGCACATCTCATGGAGTGTGTAACAGGCTCCAGAAAACCTGGATTAAATTGAGGATTCAAATTCGTCTGTATGTTGTAGGCAGTTGCTAAAGCTCCTGTTTATAAATGGTGTTTATGTTGAAGAATAACTTTTCAAAAACAGCTGAGGTTGGGTTCGGTTATGGAAATTCAGACCCACAAAGTTTTCGTTTCTTTTTATCTTATCTTTACAGTCTGGAAATTTGTCTCATTGTTCTGCAATCAAGAACTATATGTTGAACTTTGACCATTTCACAGAGCAAATTAGTAAATGACACCTTACATGCTTCTATTCAGCACTATTCCCAGAATCATCTGATCATATTCAGGTAAAGAAATATTTCCAGAAAAACTATTTTGGTCCATTATTATATCTGTGGTTAGAAAACAAACCAGTAAAAATGTATGTTTTCATTCATCCAGAAGCTTGTGTTATCTTCATGGCACTAGACTGAGGATGTGAAAAGAAAAAAATGAGAACGAAAAAGTAAAGTAGCACACAACAGACTCTGCTGTAGACTCAACAATAGGTGTGTGTGTGCTTTGTGTGTGTGCTGGAAAGGAATGACGCTCCCTGAGGCTCCCTAGTGAGGCGGCATCTTTTAAGTCCCTGAATGGCCTGATATCATGGCTCTCAAGTCTGGACACCAACAAAGAGAAAGGGCCAGAACTTCTTCCCACAGTGACCCTCAGCTGCCTCCTTCATGGGTGGGGGAGGGATGGTGCTGTGTTTCCACGGACATTTAATACGAAGTAATTCAAAGCAGCATATTGGGCAGCTATGATGACGCTCTGATTTTCATCAATGAAAAGTTTAAAAGCTCCCTCTGGGATAAATAAAGCATATTTCATTGCTTAAATTAATTATTCAACCATGCCATCACTTGTGTAATTGCACATTAATGTACATTTAACAACTACTAAGTTAGCCTTGATGGCACTAAGTCGTTGGACACATTCCCCAGAGATTTTGTTTCATATTCATCACACAGTTGCTGCAGATTTGCTGGCTGCACATCCATGATGAGAATCTCTCCCTTCACCACATCCCAAAGCTGCTCTGTTGGACTGAAATATGGTGACTGTGGAGGACATTGCAGTACAGTGAACTCACTGTCATGTTCAAGAAAGCAGTTGGAGAGTATGTGAGCTTTGTGACATGGTGCATCATGCTGCTGGAAGTAACCATCAGAAGGTGCTTCACCGTGGTCATAAAGGATGGATGTGGTCAGCAACAATACTCAGGTAGGCTGTTGTGGTTTAAACTATGTCATGTTGGTAGCCCTGGAGTCCAGGAGTGACACCCGGTGTGGTCTTCTGCTGCTTTAGCCCATATAGTCCAAGGTTGGATGTGTTGTGTTTTCTGAGATGCTATTTTACCTGGTTGGAACCAGTACTTATTTAAATTCCCATTTCCTTTCTTTCATCTCCAACCAGTCGGAACATATTCTTCTGATCTCTGACATCAACAAGACATTATTGTCTAGACAAATGCAGCTCACTGGATATGTTTTCTTTTTCAGATTGCTCTCTGTGAACTCTAGAGATGGTTGTGTGTTAAAACGACAAGATTTCTTGTATGACAGAACCCCGAATCAGAGACTGACTTGAGTGACTATTGATGGACAAAGGCTTCAATTACACATGTAGATTGTTATAAATTCTACATCAGACACCGTTATTTTGTCAATATCCCCCAGGCATGAATAAAGTGTCATTCTAATAATCAAATCTAATTTCATGTACATTATAAAGTACAGTTATAATATACTTCCTAGGAAACACACTGTCGAGATATAAGCTAATTCTATGGCTACATTTTTCTGGTCAGACAGCTGTTGTTTACACTAAATACAGCATTTCATAGATAAAAGCTGTCTGTTTTAGACCCAGCAAGAGGCTTCATTTACACAAGAAGTCACAAGGACTTAAACTTTTTCTGAACCAGTTTGCTGGTTCAGAAAAAGTGAAATTACATTTCATGACGTTTCATCTGACCATCTCTACAACTGAATTATGAACAACGTTTATTGCCAAAATTAATTGTGTTGGTGCAAAGTTCAGGCAAGGCAAGTTTATTTGTATCACAGTTCATGTACAAGACCATTCAATGTGTTTTACGGAACATAATAAAAACATTAGACTACAGCAGGCTTCAAAATAAGCATAAAAAGCACATTTAAAACCAAACTTTAAAAGGAAAAGAAAGACTAAAAAAGGCTCAAACAGAATAAGATAAAAGGCATGAAATAAAAGTTGCAGTTTGAAGGATTAGTAATTGTTTAGATAAAACATCTATATCAGGAGCTGAGCTGGTCTGGCTGAGCTTTGCTTGTAAATGAGTTGAACCTTTCTGAGAAGTTGACGGTCCCGAGCGACTTGAAAACTGACCTGACAACTGACTTGAAGAAAAACTGACGAATGTACCTCATCCAGGCGTTGCATTGTCAACGCCAGTCTGGAGGAGATAAAAGTGAGTTTAAAGTGTTTGGTACACTTGATGCCGACACAGCACAGAAATATGTAAGTTCTTCATCATTAGCATCCGTATGTATGCTGAGCTGTTGTGGAAGTTGACAGAAAACCCAACTGCTCTGACTGTGTACAACACACATCCAGTACCAGCCCAGGGTGTCAGTGTTAACCCAGTCTGTGTGGTGGGCTGGGTCCTCAGAGGTCCACAACGTGTCCATAAACAACACAATCAGTCGCTACTAGATCAAACTGGATTTTCCTTCTTTTTTTTTTATTGTATATGTAGGTGAGATGAACTGCTCAGCTTAACCAGCGATCAGTCCTCTGTTCATAAGCATCTCACAGTGAAAGATGTGCAGTCGTCCTCAAATTTATTCATACATTTTATTTAAAAAAAAAAAAAAAAGAAAAAAAAGCTGAATTAACAATAGTCACTCAAATAATTTTTTTAATTTTAACAATTTTAAAAAATTAGCTAAATTATAATATAGTGATATAAAATGTTTTTTTCATTTAATTAAGTTGAAGAAAAAAGCAAAACAAACTAATAAGTCTGTCCTGGACAAATTAGAGCCTTTTTCAGATGAACAGTGGGACAAAATACTTGTCAACAGGTGAGAGGAACAGAAAACACCTGTAGTGGACTGTAGTGGAAACATCAATGTTTTGTTCAACAAAATTCTAGTTTATAACAAATATTATTTCATCATGTTTGTTTCCTTCATTAAAACAATATTTTTAGTGAACCAGAATTAGAAAATAATCAATTATTTTTATAATTTTTTAATTTATTGTTACTTTTGTCAATTTCATCTCATTTCACAGCAGATGTTTTTTCCTTCTTTAATGAGAGGGTATGAATACATCTGAGGACAACCCAATGATTGTGAGAGATCCTGCTGAAATTTTGTGCCATTTAAAAAAATTTTTTTTTGCCATTTTGGCCGTACTGATTGAACCTAGCTCAAAGTTCCCAGAAGATATTCTTTTTCAGATGATTTTTGATTTGTAATCTAATCTCTAAATCTGTAATTTACTGTAATATCTGTTACTTGAATTAGCCTAAAATAGCTAAACGACACAAAAACGTATGCAACTCATCCTAAAGACAAACGTGCCCTGTTTGAAAACCACTGTAAATTATATTTTGATATGTTATGTTATCTATCTTAACATGAACAAATAAAGTCCTAATGTTTGGATTTCATTTCAGACTATTTGCCTTCTATTTCCCATTTTTATATTTGCACATCAAAATCTGACATCTCGTGCATATTGTCACCTTTTTAAAATAATGGCCTTGTCTTCTGTTTTTCAACACAAATAACTGACTTCCTCTAGATTTCATCTGCCTGGTTCAGTTGCTTGAGTTTCGAAAAAAAAAAAAAAAACCTTTAAAAAAATTACTTTGGGCAATATTTTAAGAGGGTGAAAAAGTGTGCAAGGTATTTCATTGGTTGTTAAAAAAAATTTAAAAAGGAAAACAAATAGGCCTTTAAAAGGTTTAAAACTACAAATAATAATCATTATCGTCTATGTATATTTCAGGCGAACAGGTAAATTTAAAGTTGAAAAATCTTATTATATAACATTTGTGGCAGCAGGTTAATGACAAGATTAATTTTTTCTTAGGAATCAAATGTGTTAGTTTTTCAAAGGATCTCTTAAGGGTTTTAAGTAGTTTAGGAAATGGCATCAGTGGCATTGAACAAATGATTACTGAACAGTTATGTCATTAGATTCATGATTATGTAACAGTACAAATACATATGTTTCTTATCCATAATCCCTCAACAGTCCGAAGATATCCTTATGGTATAAAGCTTATACAACATATGGTCCTGGCCTTACTTCCTCACACAGACATAGTCCAAAACTGTCTATACTCATGGCAGGATTTTCCTCAAATCTGGTTCAATAAATAGATGAATGGTTCCTCTTGGCCCACTTACTGAACAATAGACAGACTAAAGGTCACAGGCAGAAAACTGTGGGAAGAAACGAGAGGATGGAGAGAAGTGAGAGGTGGGGGGGTTGAAGTCCAAGAAAGAAGAGTTGATCATAAACTGAGCAGAAAACATCAGTCAATCAGTGTTTGGTGGATTATTTTGTTGTGAGAATGCTTATGGGTAATAAATCTGATAAGGTGGGAAGGTTTATTTCCTTTAAGATGGGGCCACATTATGGGTCAGGGCTTAAAGCAAACACAAACTGGACCATGTCCTCTTTGAACTGGATCTACATCCTCATCAAACTTGATCCATGTCATTGTCAAAATCTTTACATAGCTGATCACTAAATATGACTTCACATCGTGACATTCTGATTTTCTCACCGTCAGCTGATGTCAGCACCAACATATGGTTGCTATAGGCCGAAGCTGCTGGGTGATGTCCCATGATGCACTGGGCTCCTCTCTGCTCTCTTTAGTCTCCATGCGTGCAGTAAATATCTGGCATTATTGTTGCCATTAATTTGTGTTTTGTCTTCTTTCTTAGCATCCATGTCAGGCTCAGTTATGGTGCTTGTTGACCCCTCTTTCCTGTCCTCTGCACCCCTAACTGGTCCAGCCGGCTGGCAGTCCCTCCTGGTTCTGGTCCTGTTGGAAGTTTTCCTCTCCATTGTGTCCTCCTACAGCTCAGAATGGAGGACTAAAACAAAGATAAGATTGGATGTGATCCATTGGATCCATTTTTATTAATTAGTTTACATGAGCACAGTTATTATGAATTTGACAAATGTCCTTCATGTAATTAATTGGTTTTTATTCAATTAAAATTATTCTACACTGAGTTGGTTTGAATTGGATTGTGTCTGTAAAAGATAGCTTTGAGATAGCTTTGTTGTGAATTGTTGCTGCATAAATGAAGCTGAATAGAACTATACTGACAAACTACCAATACATCAAATCAGACAAATCAGTCAGTCAGTATGATTGATGATCCTTACTATGGAATTTGAATTTGATTATTTTCATATATGTTGTTGTTTATTGAAAAATATGTTTATCACATCTGGAGAGTGATAGACACACAAACCTCTGTACAATATTCTAAATGTGTGCTGTAGATGCAAACACGTGTGGAAGCATACCATGTACAAGTGATTCCTATGTGTCTGCAAACAACAACATCTGGCCATGTTGGGAGCTGTTTGTTATATAATTATCATTATATTATTAGCTGTTATCTTACCCATTTTTTTTTATCTTTCATTTCTTTTTTGTCCCTCAAAATAAGGGAAAAGTGAAAAATTATTTTTTCCATTGCTTTTTCTTAGTCTGAACGGTAAAGGGCAAAATGAAGCATGTAAAATGTGAAACATGAAATGTATTGGTCCAAGTACAGAACTCTGAGGACCTCCACAACTTAGTCTGTTGTGTGACCAAGTTCATCACTCACAAAATCTGGAACCAATCAGGTAAATTTGACTTCAACCATGTGTTATTATCTGTTTCAATGCTTCTTGTGGTGATTTAATTGTGAATGCCACATTTTCTCTGTAATATTCTGCCTGAGATAAAGATGACCTTATTATATATGAGCACCATTAAACTGATGGGTTACCTGGATTCTAAAGTTTTGCACAAAATAAGTAAAATTATTTAAAAACCTCTGTTTTAATTCATTTTACAAAATATGTAGTAAGCGTGTCATTAGGTATGAAAAAGAAATGAAAATATTTTTGGTTTTTTTTTTTAACTGATAGTCTTCCCCAGCCAAGCCTTTTTGTGTCATTTCTCACCCTTGATGCCTTTACCATCCAGCTTCAGTATTTAAGTTTTCATACACGTCAATTTTCTTTTCTCTCAGCACATTAGTCCGCTGTTCAAGCCAAGCTGTGCTGTCTCTTTGTTTCCCCTACGCTTGGATCAATATGACATGGCCTGGCCTCCAGCCGCATAATGGCCATCAACATACAGAGGAACTCTGACTGGTTTAAACAATACGAGCAACAATACCAGCACATAATGACAATACGGGCCAGACAGATTTCACCGAACAATGGTGATATGTGTGTGTGTTAGGAGTATGCCCAGCAGGTTTCCCATGGACCCTCCCACTTCAGTGGTTTTCTAAATTCTCTGTATTGTTGAGCTGCATCCCATCTCCTAATCACTCTGACAACCAAACATGCAAGTCTGCACACACAAATCTGTTAATACACACACACACACACAAACAGTATAGCTCGCTGACTGCAACACTGAGGATCAAAGTTTGATATTTAAGATACAATTTGGACAAAGCTTTTAAAGTCATTTTCCCCAGAGACTACTGACTTGTGTTACGTCTAAGATCTTCAACAGGACATTAGAAACATTTTTTGAGCAGCTGGCCATCAAATAAAATGTTGGGAACACAAAGTATGTTCCTATCTTTAAGCCACATTTTAGGTTTTGGATTTGAGATTATTAGTCTTTGTTTTCATGGTGCTCTACCTGAAACTACCTGTATTCACATTTAACGAGCCGTGCTCATATGCAGATTTTAACCAAATGAACTGTGTCTCTCCTGCACTCTGTAGGTGTGTTGTCTGCTTCCTGAAGCCAAACTGGGAGCTGGTTCTAAAAACAGGGCTCTGAGAACTGAAGACCTCAGACCTTAAAACACAAGTAAATCTACAGCATGAGAGTGCTTTGTTGGGAAAATCTGGAACTCTGAGATCTTAAAGATCTGATCAAGTTTGGTTGCTAACAGCTTTATATATGAGGAGAATAATTTCAACCCTATAAGCGCCAAAGTCTTTTAACTGCAACCAACAAGCACTTCTTGCTGTGAGGCTGCAGAGCTAACCACTGAGCCACTGTGCTGCTCAAATTCTATTCTATTCTATTCTATTCTATTCTATTCTATTCTACAGTCATTTAGGAGACGCTTTTATCCAAAGTGACGTACACATGAGAGTGAAAACAACACAAGCACAAAATCAAACAGTAGAGGACATCATTGCAAGGAACATGGTAGACTGCTGGAGTCCAGTTGTATGCCGGTCTTGACATGTAGTACCACAGGCTACAGTGCAACAGCGCACAAAATTGCCAAAAATATTCATGCACCCATCCAACTGTTTGACTTCTGGTGTTTTCAACACTTTCAAGGCCACAGGTGTGTAAAATAAAGCAGCTAGGCCTGCAGACTGTCTTTATAAACATTTGTGTAACACTGGCCCGCTGTCAGGAGCTCAGTGAAGTCCATCATGGTACCGGGATAGGATGCTACTTTTGTAAAGGTAGTATAACACAACTGAACAACAGAGAACAACAGCAGCTCAGCCATGAAGTGTTAGCCATGTAAAAAGACAACGCAGGGTCAATGGATGCTAAGATGCACAGTGCACAAAGGTTGCTCGCTTTCAGTCGATACAGACCTCCAAACTTCCTGTGGTCTTCAGATTGTCTTCACATCAGTGACTAGACAGCTTGGTGGTTGGGTTTCCATGGCTGAGCTGCTGCATCCGAGCTGTCCGTCAATGCAAAGCGTCAGATGCATTGGTGTCAAACCCACAACCACTAGACTCTAGAGCTGAGTGTTCTCTAGAGTGACAAATCACGCTTCTCCATCTGACGATCTGATGGACAAAGCTGACTTGGGCAGTAGCCAGGACAACAGTACCTGTTTGACAGCATTGTGCCAAGTGTGATGGAGAGGGATTGTGGTGTGGGGTTGTTCCTCAGGAACTGGGCTTGGCCCTTGGTTCCAGTGAAAGAAACTCTGAATGCTTCAGTATATTAAGAGATTTTGTTAAATTCCATGTTCCTAAATCTATGGGAACAGTTTGACAATGGTTCCTCCTGTTCCAACAAGACTGTGCACCAGGACACAAACTAAGGTCCATAAAGACATGGATGAGCCAGTTTGGTGAAGAAGGACTTAACTGACCTGCACAAGGTTCTGATGTAAACAGGATAACAACACCTTTGGAGTGAATCAGAGTGGAGACTGAGAGTCAAGTCTTCTTGTTCAACATGTCTGACCTCACAAATGTGCTTCTGGATGGTAAAAAAAAATTGCATGAAAACACTTCTAAACCTTGGGGAAAGTTTCCCCAAAAAAGCTTGAAGCTGTCATAAAGAGTGCCAACATCATATTAAACCTGATGGATTAAGAATGTGTTGTCACGTAAACTCATATGCATGTAAAGACACATGAAGGAATCATTTTGGCATCATTAATGTGATCAATGCGCAATGCCAAATGTGATCTAAGTTCATTCTAGTGTAATCCAATATGAATATGTAGAAATATTGTTTACTTTCAAAACACTTTTTATAGTACAGATGATGTCATGTGAGAGGTCTCAGAACAATCAACACACAATCATCTTTAAGTCCTAACTACTGTCAGATCCTTTCAAAGAAAACATTTTTATGTGATCCGTGTGCATGACAATTGCTTCATCCATGTGGAACACCAGAGGATCACACGTGGACATGTGCTTCACACGTGATTTACATACAGTATGGTCCACATGTAGTCCACATGTGGTTTGTCTCTGAGGGCTTTGGAGGAAAAATAGGCAAGAAAAGAAAACTGGATTCAATCTGGATTGAAAAATCAACGCAAATCCTTGATGCTTTATGGTTTAAGAGCGACTGATGGTCACCGCCTTGACGTCCCATGGATTTAACTGGAAGTTAGTGTTGGAAAATCTCCAGCTCCCAGACTTTTCTGATGGAGTTTCCTCACATCTGCTGATGAACAGCTTGTAGGAAACAACAAGAACAAAAGCTGATTCATTTGTTCTCTACTTTGCACACTTTCCTCTCTCATTGGCATGATGACTGGCTTTGGCACAACATATAGTGTTTTCTTTTACCTCCATCTCCTTTTTCAAACTGCTTACACACAGATGTTCCAGAGTCAGCTTGGCTGGACAGAAATTGTTCTGGGAAGGATCTCAGTGGGTCTTTGTTCATTTCTCTGGTCAGGATACGTCTTGTGCTTCTGGAAAAACACCAGCTGGACTAAAACAGGAAAGAACGATGTTAGTTTCCTCAGATGGAGGCTCTGTTCGGTTCTGTCCTCCTGCAGATACAGTCTCAACGCTGTGCTATTACATGATTAATTATTTCTGCTTTTATTTTGCCTTTTAAGTTTAATTACATTTTAAGACGACTAAAATGGATAATAGTCATCAAAACAAAGATCAAACATTTAAAATAAAACTGACAGAATAAAAATAAAATGTTCGCATAATTCAGCACACAAATGCAGCACAAGTCTTCCTCCCTCGCATCTTATTGGCATCTGTTGCCAAAATATTGAAGTCAGAAATTGACCCCACAGTCAAGCACTCTCTTTCTTTTGTCATTTTGCCATCATCACGTCATAAGAAACATTATCTGTCATCGGTTTAACCCTTTCAGTAAATGCAGGCGGCGTCTGACTTCTAGTGATGAGGAATGATAGCAGCTGCTGTAATGAAACCCGTTGTGACTGAGGCAACTTTTGCTTTTCATGTTCCTGGTGGTGATTCTGAATTGTTTCCCATACTGGCAAAACCGTACCTGTGGATGTTTTCATGCCAGTTTACCCTGGACATCCCTGACAGACCTCTGCAGCTGTGCATTCTTGAAAATTATACTCTTTGCTATATTAACCCTGAATGTCTGGATTTATTAACAGTTATATAAAAACAGTAAAAAAAAATAAAAATAAAAAAAAATAAAAAAAAATCGAAAATATAACAAAAAAAAGAGACTGGAATAACATAGAATGCAATTATATGTGAGATATATTCATAACAACTGATAAATAAATCTTATAATAGAAAGAAGGCATGGACATCAGTGAATAAAAGCTAATAAATGAATGAAATGAGTCTAACATTAAATACATTAATTAATAAATACCCCAATTAATTTGTTGCAAATCAGTGAGAAAAGGCAGTTAGGAATTCACTAACGAAAAACTAAAAATAACTTTAGTTTTTATTATTTTGTCTCCCCTCTCCATTACTTGAGACATTTTCATGTGATTATTAAAGAAGTGTTGTCATAAATCAGTGTTTCTAAATGTAAATTACTGTAAATGTTTGAAAATGGATCTGAACATGTTTCTTATATACAGTTTCTTATTAAACTTTTACTCTAAATATTAGTCATAGGTGGGAATTTGGAAAGGTTTCTATGAAAGCTTGATAAATGGGTGTCAACACTTTTTTTCATTTTACAGATCATCTCTGCCATAAGTGAGTCATTAGGAATTTTAAAAATGCTTCACAAGAACATCAAACATAAAAGGCTTTTAATATTATCAAGCCGTGTCAAGGCAGGTGGAGAACAAGCAGAGAATTAAATCTCCATTGAGATGTAAAACAGGAAAAGATTTCATAATTACGTCCCCCAA